>NC_141904.1:32577878-32880909 GCF_057802395.1 Ceratotherium simum simum
AATTTGGCATGCTCCGCTGCGGCAATCTGGAGTTTGCGGATTTGAATGCTGGGCGTGGACCTACACCACTTCTCAAGCCATACTGTGGCAGCAACCCACATACAAACTAGAGGAAGACTGGCACAGATGTCAGCTCAGGGCTAATCTTCCTCCAGCAAAAAAAAAGAGGAAGATTGGCAACAGATGTTAGCCCAGGGTGAATCTTCCTCACCAAAAAGAAAAAAGAGAGAGAAAGAGAGCAAGCTGGCCTGCTTGTATTGGAATCCTGGGGCTGGGGCAGGGGAGGGGGGGGATCATCAGTGAGCTGTCCTAGGGCTATCAGATGGGGGCAAGCACGTAGGCTCAGGGTTCCTTGACTCTCTTCAACCAGAGATGCTCTCTTTTCACTGTTTCTTATGTTAAGCTTCAACGTAAAATGTTAAGAAATTACTCCATTGTTCAAAATAAATCTACAAGTAAAATTTAACACCACTAATTCAGGGCTTCTCAATTTAATGGGCATATGAATCACTTGGAAATTTTGTTAAAATGCAGATTCTGAGTCAGCAGGTCTGGGGGGGGCCTGAGATTCTGCCTTTTTAACAAGCTCCTAGGTGATGCCCAGGCTGCTGGTCCATGGACCACACTTTGAAAAGCAAGGTACTGGAAGAACTTTCTGGATGAACATCTCAGGGCACCCACATCACTCTTAGGATTTTTCTATACTGCCCACTCTTGTACTTGTTCTCTTGTTTGAATTTTGAGTATATATTACCTTTGCTTATTTTTAAACAGGTTTATTGAGATTTAATTCACTCTTTTAAAATGTAGAATTTAGTAGGTTTTAGTATATTCACAGAGTTGTGCAACCATCACCACTATCTAATTTTAGAACATTTCATCACCCCAAGAAGAAATTTGTGATGTTTAATTTTATGTGTCAACTTGACTGGGCCACAAGGTGCCCAGATATTTGATCAAACATTATTCAGAGTGTTTTTGGATGAGATTAACATTTAAATCGGTAGACTGAGCGAAGTAGATTGCCCTCCCTAATGTGAGTGGGTCTCGTCCAATCAGTTGAAGGACTCAAGCTGAAACATTGGCTCTTCTTGTGTCTCAAGCCTGCCAACCTTCAGTTTGGAACTTCACCATCAACTCTTCTGGGTCTCCAGCTTATTGTCTCATCCTGCACATCTTGGAACTTGTCAGCCTCTATAACCACATGGCCAATTCCTTATAATAAATATATATATCAACCACTAATCTGCTTTCAACTTCTGTGGATTTGCCTATTCTGGACATTTTATATAAATGGAATTATAAAATAAGTAGCCTTTTGTGAATGCCTTCTTTCACTCAGAATAATGTCTTTAAGTTTCATCCATATTGTAGCATATATCATACACTGCCCATTCTTTGCAGCCCTTTCCCACCCAGCTTCAGATCTCACCAGTGGCCCATGCAATAGGACAGGCATTGTTAATTTCTGTATCTCCAGCACCAAGAACAGTGCCTCGGATTTATTAAGTGTTCACTGAATGCATGAAAGACAGTGCCTGCTGAGCTAGAGGTACTAGGGAGCAATTTCAAGGGATTATAGACAGGGAGAGGTCTGTATAGGAGAGGTTTCTGTATAGGAATTGGTGGGGGTGAGGTGACTGTGATTGTTCTAACAACTATACAGTTGCTATCAAGTGGGGGTAGGAAGCATGACTAAGTGGCTTTCCAGTGAACACATATACCTGGTTGTCAACTAATCCTTTACCTGGGGTGGGTTTTGGAGCAACTATTTTTAACCTCATTGCTGTTCCAAGAAGGTCAAGTCAATGTATGCATTTAAAGTTAGTTTATGCATTGATTATGGGAGTCAATTTCAGTTTTAGGGACCTACCATGACAGTCTTAGGAAACATGGAATGAATGACATAAAAATAATTCTGAAAAACAAGGTCATTTTCTTCTAAATTCAATTCAAGTATATCCAACAAACATCAATTGTACATCTACTATGCGTAAAGTACTGTGGATATAAAAAGGAACAAGACAGATCACTTAAGAAGTTTACAATCTAATCTGTGGTCATTACTCATTGAAAATAAGCTTTGAAACATTTAAAACATCTTTGAAAAAGCAATGATTTATTCATACCTGGTAGTCAAACTCTCTTGAACTGTGGTTTAAAATCCCATTTTCATCATTTTTCTTCCAGAAAATTGTAGATGTCTGAATGATATCATTTCACTTTTAGATAAGCATTAAAATATGAGGATTAGAACCCTAAAATCTTAAGCAGAAACCTGAGTACAAATTCTACCTGTCTTCAATTGTGTCCCTTTCCACTTTTTTCTCCACATCCAGTAAGGGTACCATTGCTGTATGCAAATCCAATCATGCCATTCATCTGCTTAAAATTCCTCCATGACCAATTGACTCTAGCATAGTCACCTCCTCATTTATGCAATGATAACAAAATCAGGCAGCTATATCTTACTCACAAGAGACACACCAGAAACAAAATGACGCAGAAAGGTTCAAAATAAAGGGAACAGAAACACCCTGAAATACTGACAAAAGACACTAGGTGTGCAATATTAAAAACAGACTAAACAGAAATCAAGTAAAAAAATATAATTAAAAAAGAGGTTTTTATATTGATAAACAAGTAAAAGCATTAAAAAAATTATCAGTTACAAACCTTTAAGCTCTTACTAACACATCAAGCAAAAAAAAAATTATCAGAATTTTAGGGACAAATTAGTAAAACCACAAACAAAATGGGGGCTGATAAATTACCTCTCTCTAAATCTGATGGATGAAGAAGGCGAGGTCTAATGGTATAATGAGTATGAATAGCATAATTAACATAGTAGCACAATTAACTTTACATAGTATGCATATGTATTCAACAAAAGCAAATTCACATCATTTTCAAATATCCATGGAACAATGGAAAACTTCACAACACACGAACAAAAAAAAAAAATCACAATAAATCCCCAAAGCAGAAATCATATAGATCATATTCTCTAACTGCATTTTAATAAAACTAGAAATTAACAAGAAAATAAAAGCCAAAAACCATCAATTCATTTTAAAATTAAAAATGATCACACGGTATGGTCTAGTTACTCTTGAGATAAATTTCAGTCAAAACTGAAATTACAAAGCTTTTAGAAATAGTGGTGAGAAAACCTCATATGAAAAGCTGTGTTTTGTGCTCCACACTACTCATAGCACAATACACAGTCTTCAATTACATTTGTTAGAAAAAAAGAAAAAGTGACTACACGGCACTTGAACACAGGGATTTATACTTGCTTCCTCCCCAAGCCACAGTAGAATGCCAGTACACATACTAATGCACTGGTGATTGACAAGGAGGGAGAGGAGAAAGCTTTAGCTGAGGAGTTTCAATTATTTTGGAAAGTTGAAAAGCACCTGATTTAACTGAACAGTTTAAATTATTATCCAAGTATCTATAGACAATGATACCAATAAATGGTGTGCAATTCACACTAGAACCTCAGTCGCGCTTGGCTCTAAATGACGCCAGGGAGTGTAGAAGGTATGACTGAGTCATGGGGCTGACACAGAAAGGTGGTTTGAAAGTGTCTACTCGGAGTGGCTGGACCCTTAGGTCCTTCTCTGCTATGTAGCCAAGCAACTGGCTGACCGCAGCTGCCCACATGACACTCAAGGTGCTTGTTCTAGAGGACTTGAACCCTTGAGGTCTAAATTTTGAGGACATCAAGAACAGTACAGAGCAAGAGAACAAGGGAGAGGAGCGGGACTGAGATCAGGAAGATAAATTTCCTGACTCTGCATCAGAATGCCAGCAGTTAGAAAAGTGATTGACTCCAGTGTAAGTGAGTTACGAATGCTGACATTTGAGAATTCTTCAACAAAAATAACATTTTGTAGTCCCTCCACCATTTAACTAACTTGCCTGTGTACAGAGAGCCTCCAAGCAGCATTTTAGCGCCTACATCTTAAATTAGATAGGTCAGCCAATGATCTTTAAACATCTCAGGAAATTCACCTAAATGAAGAGGAAATCCACCACAAAACAGGGAAAAGGGATCCCAAAATAATTATGGGCACAGCAGAAGAAAGTTTCTAAATAGTAATTATACCCTGAGAGATAAAAGAACACGTGTAGATAAATAATAAAAAGGCATAATCGACAAATAAGAAAGATCTCTTAGCAAGTTAGAACATACTATTAGAAATTAATATTCAGTAGATGAATTAGAAGATAAAGTTAAGGAAATCTCACATAAACTAAAATAAATCAAAGAATGAATAAATAAACAAATATGTGGAAGATGAGAAGGAAAATAGGAAAACATTGAAGGATCAATCCAAGAACTCGGCATACCCCTATTAGACCTTTAGAGAGAAAACTGAGGAAATAGAGGCGAGGAATTTATCAAGAAAAATTACAAGAAAAACTTGCAAAACCAAAGGGCACATCCACAGATTGAAAGGGCCCATCACAAGGAGTGAAAAGGACGCACACCAGCATCCATCATTATAAAATCTCAAAATGCTATAGGTGTAAAGAAGATGCAAAAATAGATTATAACCAAAGAAATGGGAATGAGAATCACTGGACTTCCTAACCTCCATACTAGATGCTAGAAGACAGTGGAACAATGCCTTGGGAAGTAAGGGAAAATGATTTTTAAACTAGAGTTCCATACCTAGTCAAACTATCAATTAAACACAAGTCTAAAATTGAGGTATTTCAGAACTATAAGGATCTCCTATTCATCCTTTTCTGGCAAAATTTTGGAGGATGTGCTTCAATGAAATAAGAGAGTAAAACAAAAAAGTGAAAACATGAGATCCAGGAAATACAGGATTTTATATAAGAAAAGAATGAATGGAAGCCCGTCGGCAACAGCTATACAATTGGCCTAGAGAGCAACCAGTCCAGATGGACTGGGAGACTGGAGAGCTAGGGTAGGGAAGCCACCAGGACAGAAATGGAGTGAAAAAATTATTTGATGAGCTTTAATGTTTGGGAAAAAATTGATAGGTTTCTATTGGAGCATTTGGAAAATCATAGACTTACATACATAGACTAAACAAAAGAAAAAGGTGAGACAAATATTCACTCCAGAAAAAACAAAAGTGCACAAGAAAGAAATGACTATATGGCTCAATAGTAAACTATATTTACATAGTCATAATAATATAAATATTGACTATAATTTAAACCAAATTATATTATAAGATGTTGAGTTGTATGACATTTCTGTAACAGAGCAAAGCATAACAGAAGTATCTAAAACTGATAAATCAATAAATAGCAGTAGAAGTATTCTTTTGATATAGGAGAGTGAGTAAGGACCAAAGGCAAGATCAAAAGATTTGATAGTGGTTTCCTCTAAAAAACAGAACTGGAATGTGTGACAGAGTGGGGCAGGGGACTGTTGCTTATTTTTGGTTATCAAATTTTTAGTAGTAGTAACTGATTTTATAACCCTTGTGTTTATATTATTTTGTTACAATTTTGCATTAATTTTAAAAAGGAAAATATGTGCGCTAAACTTAAAAAGTTAAAAAGAAGACCAAAAAAACTAAAGAAAGTAGAAGGAAGCATTAATAAAGATAAAACTGAAATAAAATAAAGAATAAAAGCAGACGATCAATAAGATCGTTTCTTATAAAAGCTTGATGCTACAGTAAAACTTTGGGTGAGTTTGATCAAGAAAAAGAGAGAACAAAGAAATAAGCAATATTAGCATAAGAAAGAGGTCATAACCACTGAAACAGGAAGGAAATTGTAAGAAGATAGCTTATACATCTTGGTACCAAAATATGTCAAAATCTAGATTAAAAGATGATCTTTTAGCAAAATCAAGAGCTAGATACAGGAATAGATCTGTAACCATTGAAGAAACTGGACAGATGACAATAAAAGATGTACAAAGTACAGACAATTTTCAGGGTCAGTTTGTTCAAGGTTCAAGAGAGATAATTGCTATTATTATTTAAAAAAGAAAAGTGTAGACCAAACTCACTTAGGAGTATAATGTGAACATGCAAATAAAGCATTAATCAATCAAATTCAGTATCATATTAAAAATAAGTTATCCCCACAATTAAGTAAATTTTTTTTTTTTTTTTTGGTGAGGACAATTAGCCCTGAGCTAACATCTATTGCCAATCCTCTTCTTTTTGCTGAGGAAGATTGGCCCTGGGCTAACATCCATCCCCATCTTCCTCTACTTTATATGTGGGATACCTGCCACAGCATGGCTTGATAAGCAGTGCATAGGTCTGCACCTGGGATCTGAACCCACAAACCCCGGGCCACCAAAACAGAAAGTGTAAACTTAACCGCTACACCACCGGGCCAGCCCCTCAAGTAAAATTTTTTAAAACCAGGACTCTAACTATGGTTCAAGATTAGAAAATTCATTAATGTAATTCACTATATTCCATTTAAAGTAGCAAAACAACACAATTATTGCAATAGGTGATTTTTTAACGTTCATCATTTTGACGTCTGGTTCTGACTCAAATTTCATTAAATTGATGAAAGTGATCTATTGGAAATCTTCAACAAACATCATACTTAATGGTAAAATGATTTGAAACAGCCCCATTTATGTCAGCAACAAGGCATGGATGCCAATTAATACATGTAGTAATCCATGTTATTTTAGAAGTTCTAGCCAATACTTGAGATAAGTAAATAAAAGGGACAAAGGGAAGAAAACAACAGAGAGAACCATTTTTATTCTTAGTTAATATGGTTGTCGATAGACAACCAGGCAATTTATTTACAAATTGAAAAACTACAACTAATAAAAGAGTTGAGTCAGGTAGACGGCTATAAGATGTATGAGCAAAAATCAATACTTTTTCTATGTACCAGAAATAAACAATTATAAGGTATAATAGAAAATTCCCTTTTTACAAATAGCAAGAGTAAAAAATCATAAATTACCTAGGAATATACTTAACTGAAAATGTGGAAGACCTATAAATATTTAAGATCTATAAATATAAATATTTTCTGAAGGAATTAAAAGGAGACCTAAATAAATGAGAAGACATACGTGTTTCCTGGATAAGAGGTATCAATAATGTATCAACTCTCTCCAAATGATTTTATAAATTAAACACCAAGCCTAATCAATAATTCTCATTATCCACATGGCTAAGTCCTTCACCCTCTTCAAGTTTTGCTTGAATGTCCCTTTCTCAATGAGGTTTTTCCCCATCACTTGATTCAAAATTCAACCTGTTCCCCCACCCCAGCACTATGACGTCCTTACCAACAGCTCTACTTTTTTGCTTTTTTCCATAGCATACGTGCCTTCCAATTACCCAATAATTATTTATTGCGTTATTATTTATTGTTTATTGTCAGCCTTACTCTGCTAGAACGTAAATTCCACTAGAGCAGGAATAGTTACCTGTTTTATTCAATGAGGTATGCCCAGTGCGTTCTGCCTAACACGTGAAGTTGCACAACAAATATTGCAAATATTTTTCTAACAGACTGTCAACTGCATTTTAACTCTGTTTATGATGTATGTGCCATGTGGAAGTTAGTTTT
This sequence comes from Ceratotherium simum simum, assembly GCF_057802395.1. Classification (NCBI taxonomy): domain Eukaryota; kingdom Metazoa; phylum Chordata; class Mammalia; order Perissodactyla; family Rhinocerotidae; genus Ceratotherium; species Ceratotherium simum. The sequence continues at coordinate 32,585,436 of NC_141904.1, forward strand.
TTGTTTGTTTGTTTTTAGTAGTAAAATCTGCTTTCTTAGTCAATTCTGAATTATATAATAACCATTTATTTTTTGGTCTAGTGGTTTAATTGTTTTTAAAATAAAAACTGAATTGAATTAAGATAGAAAAACCAACTGGAAAACTGAAAAAATCTGGAAGAGTAAATGTACTAGAAGGTCCAAGATAATTTAAGAAAGACACAGAAGTTGCCTAATAGATATCAAAACGTAATAGACATTTGCAGAAATTAAAGTGCGATCATGGTATAAGAATAGACCAAAAAAGGATTAGTGAAGAAGAATAGAGAAACCAGAACCTGACTCGTGTACAATGGAAGTTGGGTATATAATTAAGGTGCATAAAAAAATGGATGATTTAATAAAATTATTGCTGGGATAATTGATTATGCAGTCAGAAAAAAAAACAGTTATATCCCTTTCTTCCATCACAACACAAAAAACGAAATGTGTTTTTAAAACTATTAAAATACTAGGTCAAAACGTAAATAATTATTATATAATCTTGGCAAGAAAGTCATGGAATTCAGAAATAATAAAGGCAAAATGTGATAGATTTTACTATGAAAAACAAAACAAAAATTTACTTCCATATGGCAAATACACCATAAAAAGATAGTTGACAATCTGTCAAAAAATATTTGCAATCCATGTGAGACAAGAAGTAAACATCAATACTACGTAATGAGCTTGGGAAAATTAATAAATAGAAGCCCAACAATCCAACAGAAATGAAATTGCCAAAGGATATTACAAGAAAATAGACGTGTGAGCATGATCTTTGGACCAAATTCAGCACTGAAACCAGCCCAGAAAAAAACCATAGCGATAATCAGCTCATGATTATCAGCTGAGGAAATTTATCTAAACCACAGAACATGACTCATTTGTGGGAGACAGTCACCCTCATTTTATAAACACAGTGCCTGGAAAGGTACTAAAGATACATAATCATGACCATGCCAAAATTTCCACCCTCACTGAAGCCACGCTAAGTTGCACTACTCTAGTTAATACTATGAAAAGCAGGGACAGCTCTAGAGAAAAGTACTAAGATTCTTAGTGCTTCTAGCTCTTTAGTCTCAGAATATTGTCCTCTTATCTTTCTATTTCCCATCAAAAACTGCAGATCAAAATTGTGATATATTAAGGGTATAGTTGAAATGCCAGCTGAGATTGGGCCAGAAAACTTTGTTTCCATTTTTAAAGTCACAATTAATTATGCGTGACTTTGGAAATGTTATTTGCTTCCTTAACCTCCTCATATAATGATCTCCTGACCCATAAAACGGCAGCAGTACTTGTTGTGCCACTTGCATCCTGGAGCTTTTGTGAATGTTGAATCATGGGACAGTGATTTGGAAATGGCTACACTGTAATGAAAACCACAGGGAAGAGAATAAACTCTAGTTTTTGAAGATGACAAAAGTCTTTTTAAAGACTGAAATTTTTTTGTCTATTGAAAAAGTTTGGAGAGGATAGGAAGTACGTTTGTTTCTTGGTTCATAAACAGAAAAACTGGAATATGGAGAATTGAGGTAACGTACCTAAATTCATGCAATGGGCCACTTTTCACTTGTATATTTTCTCTAGAATATTCTAATAGTATTTATATTCATTAAAACCACAAAAGGAGGGGCCAACTCGGTGGCATAGTGGTTAAGTTCACACACTCCACTTCGTTGGCTTGGGGTTTGAAGGTTTGGATCCTGGGCACGGACCTACGCCCTGCTTATCAAGCCGTGCTGTAGCAGGCGACACACATATAAAGCAGAGGAAGATGGGCACAGATGTTAGCCCAGGGCCAATATTTCTGAGCAAAAACAGGAGGATTGGCAACAGATGTTAGCTCAGGGATAATCTTCCTCATACATACACACACAAAAAAAACCCCACAAAAGGAAGCCAGTCATTATGTCCTTACTCTTGACGGGAGTATTTTATTTGGAAGGTGTTATGGGCTGAATTGTATCCCTCTAAAATTCTTATGTTGAAGTCCTGACCCCCAATACCTCGGAATGAGGCTGTATTTGGACATAGAGTCTTTACAGAGGTAATTAGGTTAAAATGAGGTCATTAAGGTGGGCCCTAAACCAGTATGAGTAGTGTCCTTATAAGGAGAGGAAATTTGGAGACAAACAGGTCCAGGAGGCAGACCATGTAAAGACAGGAAAATGATGCTATCTAATCCACATGTAAAAAAATGAAATGGGACTTTTATCTTACACCATACACAAAAATCAACTCAAAGTGGATTAAAGACTTAAATGAAAGACCTGAAGCTATAAAACCTCTAAAACAGGGGCCAGCCTGGTGGCGCAAGCGGTTAAGTGCGTGCGGTGGCCCAGGGTTCGCCGGTTCGGATCCCAGGCGCACACCTACGCAGTGCTTGGCAAGCCATTGTGGCAGCGTCCCATATAAAGTGGAGGAAGATGGGCATGGATGTTAGCCCAGGGCCAGTCTTCCTCAGCAAGAAGAGGAGGATTGGCAGATGTTAGCTCAGGGCCGGTCTTCCTCAAAAAAAAAAAAAACAAACTCTAAAACAAAAGATAAGAGAAAAGCTTCACGACATTGATTGTTTTGGCAATGATTTCTTGCATATGACACCAAAAGCACAAGCAACAAAAGCAAAAATAGACAAGTGGGACTACATGGAATTAAAAACCTTTTACACAGCAAAGGCAACAATCAACAGAGTGAAAAGGCAACCTACAGAATGGGAGAAAATATTTGCAAACCGTCTCTCTGATAAGCAGTTAATATCCAAAATATATAAGGAACTCTTACATCTCAATAGGAAAAAGCCAAATAATCTGTTTTAAAAATGGGCAAAAGACTTGAATAGACATTTCTCCAAAGAAGATATAAAATAGCCAACAAGTTATGAAAAGATGTTCGACATGGCTAGTCATTAAGGAAATGCAAATCAAAACCACAATGAGATATCACCTCACACCCGTTAAGATGGCTATTATGAAAAAACAGATAAGTGTTGACGAGGATGTGGAGAAATTGAAACTCTTGCACACTATTAGTGGGAATGTAAAATGGTGCAGCCGCTATTGAAAACAGTGTAGAAGTTTCTAAAAAAATTAAAAATAGAATTATCATATGATGCAGCAATCCCTCTTCTGGGTATATATACAAAAGAATTGAAATCAGAATCTCAAAGAAATATTTTCACTCCCATGTTAATTGCAACGTTATTCACAATAGTCAAGATACGGAAACAAACTAAATGTCGACTCACGAATAAATGGGTAAAGAAAATGTGGTATATACATACAGTGGAATACTAGGCAGCCTTAAAAGAGAAGGAAATCTTGCCATATACAACAACATGGATGAATCTGGAGAACACTACACTAAGTAAAATAAGCCAGTCACAGGACCAATACTGTATGATTTCACTTACATGAGTTATCTAAAATAGTCAAACTCATAGAAACAGAGAGTAGGAAGGTGGTTGCCAAGGGCTGGGGGAAAAGGAAATGGAGATTTGCTGTTCAGTTATGCAAGATGAACAAGTTCTAGTGATCTGTTGTACAACAATCTGCCTTTGGTTAACAATATTGTATTGTATTAAAAATTTGTTAGGAGGGTAGATCTCATGATAAGTATTCTTACCACAATAAAAAAAATTTTTTTAATGTAAAAGAAAAATAAGAAAAGAAGATGGGCATCTATAAGCCAAGAAGAGAGGCCTCAGAAGAAATCACCTCTGCTGACACCTTGAATTCAGACTTCTAGGAGCTGTGAGAAAATAAATTTCTGTTGTTTGAGCTACCCAGTCTGCAGTACTTTGTTGCAGCAGCCCCAGCAAAGGAATACAGAAGGGTCTTTCTTGTTGTTGTTTGTCTGCTTTTTAAGGGGATACTTTCACGAGGCTGAAACTGCATGAGTAGGGGCAATGATATCAATCTATTTTACAGAATTAGGAAAGTGATTATTTCTTTATTGAGAACTAGATTCACACTTTGAAATGGACTTTCTGAGCCCAAGATGTGTAATTTCTGATTAACTGGAGGTGACAAATAGAGAATATCTTACTCAGTTGATGGTAATGTTTTCTATACTTATGTGGCCTGGTAAGCACATTCATGGGCTTGGCGTATTTTCTTAAATCATCAGCTGCCCCATTAATAAAAAAGTGACATGTAGAGAGGCGACAGTGGTACAAGTTAGAAATAGGCTGTCTAGGCCCTTGAGGTAGAGGAGGAACGAAGGCAAGAAGCTTTGATAAGTCAAACTGTGATGGTGACAATAAGCACACTGTGACCAAGCATCACAGAATCCTTTCACGTGAACCAAGCTGAACTCCTTGAAAGTTTATAACCTTGAAACGAGTTTTAGATCGTGGTCCAGGGAAGAATGTCCGTAACGGTGCTCCTCACGTATAATGTACTTATGAATTACCTGGGGATCCTGTTAACATGCAGCTCTGAAGTAGCGCATGAGATTCCGCATTTCTAACAAGCTACTTCAGACCTGCAGTACTCAAAGCACAAAAGGGGAAAGAAGGTAGACCACAGAGGTGTTAAACGAAAATTTAGAGGCACTCAGTCTCATTTTGAAATTAAAGAAATACAAATTAAAACAACCAGATAGTATGTTCTGCCTATCCATTTGGCAAAGCTCTGAAGATTTGATGATACATGATAAGAGAGAGTATGGGGTGCTGCTATGTGTCAACGATTGGAATGTTAATAAATACAACTTTGAAGGTGGGACTTTGGCCTTATCTATTAAAATTAAAAAGGCACATAATTTTGAGCCCAGTTTTTTACTTCTACAAATGTATCCTGCAGATTTACTCACATTTGTGCAAAAACACAGTCTGTATTTTATGTAAAAGGGACATATGTGTGAGTATATTTATATGCCAGAACATGCAAAAAATATCTCTGGAAACATACAAAAGAAAGAAATACCAGCATAACCTCTGACAGAGGAGAGTGTTTAAGGAACCAGGAGTTTGGGTTGGAAGAATTACTTCTCATTTTTGTACTTACTGGGTGATTTTTTTTTTTTTTACCATATTCATGAATTAATTTTTTCAGTTTACAAAGGGGAGTAAGGTGAGGTGGGGCAGCTAATTTAGACAGGCTCACAAAAGTCAGAGAGAGCAGTAGGACCAAGAGAGTAACGTTGCTTGCTTTTCCCTCCGGAGGCTATGCAGTGGAGACAGCCATCATTGTCTGCTCATAACACTGCCCACCAGTATCAGGGGTCCGTCACTGCTGCCTGCGCTGGGCTTTAAGCCCTGTGGGTCACTGAGGAGCCTTTTGTGCTTCCGGGACACTTTAGGTGTCTAGGGAAAGAAATTCGCGTAGGCCAGCTTAAGAAAAGGGGAAATTTATTGTAAATATATAAGTGGAATGAACTACAATTGGGACATCTTCAGATACCAAAGCTATACCAGAAAGCTGACTCACTGTCTGTCTGAATTTCTTTGTCTCTGTCTCCTATTCTCTCTCTGTATATATATGTCAGCCCCTTCTCCTCTCCCCACGATCAGGCATCGTCACCCTGGACTCTGTATTTTTTTCCTAGCTCTGCCACTTGCAGTTATGTCCTGCTCATAACTTGGAACTCCCTGCCCCCTCTTAGCCTTGGCTCTGCCATAGCCTTTCAATTTCTGATTGTGATTTTGGGTTCTTCCAGTATTGCCTTATTCCAGTTCCCAAGAGATAGACTCTGAACCAGCTTGACTATATTATGGCTCAGTGGCTGTGCAACATGGCTGCCCTTGGGGCAAGTCCCCATCCCTTGTCCCATGGCCTGGGAGGACAGTATGGTTTCTGTGTCCTCTTCAGGGGCTGCTCGTCTGCTGTTTCATACGAAAGGGCTTTTAAATGGAGTAGACACCATGACTGACATTTCTAATACAGATCCTTCCTCCAAAACCACTTCTTTTTCAGAGGTCCAGGCTTGATATATAAGGATAAACCCAAGATTTGCTTGCTAGCAATCCTCCAGGCTTCCATGGCGGGTCATTTCTTATCTTTCTATTCATGAAACTGACTATTTTCCCTAAAACTACCCTACCCACAGCCCTCCTTGACTGCCCCTGGCACAAACGTAGTTCTGTGACAGGCCGCATTCATGCATTAAATAACCACTCTGAGGCCCTGTCCTTCAAAGCCTCAGGAGGTCTTCGGCCATGTTACGTGGGCTGGCTCAGCATCGGTTTTCATCTGACTCTGCAGAGCCCATTCCACTCATAGACCACAGACAAAAGGAGAAGGGTATCATTTTTCCATTTACTAAATGATTTATAAATGCAGACAGGATCACACCCCAGAGGCTGAGAAACAGCACTCCTGTGAATTCCTGAGAGAAAAACAAATAGGGTTTTTTTCAGCTGTGGTTCTTTATAACTCGCTAGCTTAGCAAAGGACAGAAATGAAGGAAATAGAGTTTTACAGCTAGATGTTTTGCCATCCTGCATTTGAACAAAACAATTTATAGGGTTCTTCCCCCACCTCCTCATCCGACGCTCCGTTTAGCACATATATTCCTTAGTCCAGAGTGACTGTACACTTTCGGCGTAATTCTTTCTGATTTATAACCCCCCACCCGATTCTTTGCCAAGAATAGGACTGGAGGCCCGAGAAGCTGTAGAGTCCGGTGCCCGAAGCAGCATCTCTCACTTCTCCTTTATCTGCAAAAAACAGAACAGAACAAAACAAAATTTGGAGGAAAGTGATGCCTGGTCTCTCTAGATTAATGCTGTTGGCATCTCTGTCGTCATGCCCCACAGCACCTGTTCAATGTTCTCAAAAAATTAGGGATCTCAATAGATGAAGACTTTGGCTACTTCCATGACTACCTGGGGGAGGCTCTTGAATGAGCTATGTTCCTGTTAATCACATTTCTTCTAACTCTAATGCTACCAACTCTTCCATCGCAAATCTTCTTTCCTTCCTTGGTGGTTTTAAAAATTATTTTTTAAATAAAATGTTAGTAGTTAGATAGGTGGTGGCACAAGATGTGGCACAGGATCCAATTGGCTTTTTTTTTTTTTTTTGAGGAAGATCAGCCCTGAGCTAACGTCCATGCCAATCCTCTTCTTTTTGCTGAGGAAGACCGGCCCTGAGCTAGCGTCTATTGCCAATCCTCCTCCTTTTTTTTTTCCCCCTTTTTCTCCAAAAAGCCCCAGTAGATAGTTGTATGTCATAGTTGCACATCCTTCTAGTTGCTGTATGTGGGACGTAGCCTCAGCATGGCGGGAGAAGCGGTGCGTCGGTGTGCGCTGGGCATCCGAAACCTGGCCGCCAGTAGCGGAGCGCACACTTAACCGCTGAGCCACAGGGCCGGCCCCCAGGATCCAATTAGCTTTTAATCAAAGCCAGGAGAGGGTTCAAATGAATTTTGAAATATCAGAAATATCAATTATATCTCTGTCACTCTAGGCAGGAAAAAGGGGATTTCAGCTTGGGCTGCTAACAGATAGCCCAGTCTAAATGATAGAAAACCAAAAAGCAGAGGAGATGAGCAACATGCAGTGAAGAGTATGGGGTAACCAAAGCTATTCTCAAAGAAAAAGGCCAACCTGCCAGTGTTTTCTCTAACTTTTGCATATCCCTGAGAACCAATTACTTAGCCAGCATGCTGGCTGCAAAGAGAAACTCTGTGACTAGAGTATAGGTACCTCTGCTCTCTGTCCAACATTCTAAACATGGAGAAATCTAGATATGGATGTTCTTTCCTTGTTAACACAAGAAAATCATAATGTCAGATCCCAGTGTCCAAAATAAAGCTCAACAGTTCTAGAGTTAATACAAATAGTATAATGACTCAAGATTTTGATGAGATCTGAGGAAGATAGAGTTTAATCTATGTCCCTGTGAATTGATGTGTTGGTAGCTTTTTTCCAAACTTCTAAGAAGGAGCTAGATTTAAAAAATAATAATTATAACATTTTAAAAAAATCATCAAAAAAGTCATTCCTTTCCCTTTCTCCCTCCCCAGGCTTCAATCTTCATCTTTCATTGGCACTGTTGTTGCTGCTCTTGTTTTTAACTTTTCCTTATCTTGGTGACTTTTTCTTTTTCTCTAAATTTCCCTGAAGAGAAATAGATCAGTGGAAAGACACAAAGACATCAAAACAAAAGCCAGAAAACCCTCTTAAACTTGGAAGGAGAGTATCGACTGAAACCAAGGAGGGTGCTGGGGTCGCAGTGGACTCTGAAAGGAGAGTCAATAATGATGACAGAGTCTGATCTGGCTGAGATTTTATTAATGAAATACTCCCCTCCCCACAGCCACGGGAAGAAGATGAATTGGAAATGAGAGCTCACCACAGGCTATTCAGTCCTAAGTGTTTCTCCTCATTCAACCTTTGAAAGGAAAGGATGCCCATTTACTTGAAGGGGATCCTTCTATGTTCCTGTCCCATTAGACGCTCAGAGTGCTTGGACCTAAAAAGCTCGCCAAGGCGCAAGTTTCACTGAATTTGGTCAAATAACAATTTTCTGAGAATCTCATTTGCGTCTAAGTTTCAGATTCAAAGGCACACGGAGAAAGAGTTCCACGCCGCCCTTTGGGTGGGTGAGATGAATATGTCTTATGTTAGAGACATCATTAATTTAATCCCCATGGGTGGGCGGTGGTAGTAGAGAAATAAGCATTAGTGGTTGGGGAGAAGTGATGAATAAAAGGCCTCATCCTTGGTGTCAGGAGGACCGGGTTTTAGAGCCACCTTGTTGTTAGCTAAATGCTTTCATTTAACACAAAATCATTGAACAGCTGGAATATGCCCTAAAATATCGTCGAATTCCTTTCTAGCTTTTTTATTCTGTGTCTCACCGATCCATGAGGCCAGGGACACTCAACGAATGAAGTTACAGAGTTATTATATGAGAAAAAAATGGCTGGAAACAGTTTCTTATCGCCAACTCACAGCTTTACCTGCCAGCCGATGGCACCGAGCATTTCACGTGAGATTCCACCATGACGGTGATGTTTCTCCTTTCATTAACTTTAGCCTATTTGTTAGTTTGGGGATGTCTTTGTAAAATCTCCCTTCTCTTCCTTTTTCCATCTCCTACGCACAGCTACCACCTCAATTGTTTTTTCTCACCAAATGTGCCCTCAAGTGACCCCCACGCACAAGTGTGAAAATGACTTGGTTTGAACAGCCACTTACGCAGCAGGTAAATTCCATCCTGGTTGGATGGGAGATTTTGTACCTGACTTCTTCTTGAGTGTTCTATTAATAATGTCACAAACTAATTTCTTTTCCAGTATTTTCTCTCCCGTAAGCTTCCAGAAGTAGTTGTCACTAACAAGAAGCAAAAGGAAAATACAGTATCGGTGTATGCTTTTCGGATTTAGGTTTCTCCCTAAATTTGTTTCATCATTAATGGTGGGTGTCTTGTAGTGTGGGAAAAAAAAATTCTGAAAGTAGCCTTCTGAAAAGGTTAAAACCTATTCATTTGGTAAATATCTATCAAGCGTTTATTGTGTGCATAGTACTGTAATAGGCCCTATGGAGGAATATGAAAAAATATATACATGGCAGTGGCAGAGCATTCTAGTTTTCTATTCAATACCCCTTTAATCATTTCTGTCACACCCCAACCAGTAGCACAACCATTAGCAAATTACATCAGTCCTATCTTCTTCAAAATAGATGCAAAACCCTATTCCTAAGCTGTCATTGTCTTTTACCTAGATTATTGTAAAGAGCTTTCTAACTGGCCTCCTAGCTTCTCCTGGGTCTTTCTGGTCTATTCTCTAGGAAGAGCCAGAGTGACTCTTTTAAATCAAGCTGGTGCATGATACTACTCTTCTCAAATCTCATCAATGGCTTTCCACTTCACTCAGTGGAAAAGGGGTTGTCCTAGTGTCCCTGCTATCTGGACTCTCACTGCTACTCTGACTTCATCTCCTATCGCTCCTCTCTTCCTTCTCCACTCCAACCACACGGGTCCTCTTGTTACTCCAACATGTCAAACACCCCTGTTTTGCCTCAGGGCCTTAGCATTCCCTGTTCTCTTTGCCTAGAGTGCTCTTCCCTCAGATATCTGCACAGCTTGCTCAGATACTTCCTTTAGATCTCTACTGAAATACTATCTTATAAGAGAAGACTTTTGTGACTACCAGTTTCCTGGTTTATTTGCCTATTTACTCTCTTTATATACTATTAATGTGAGGTCCACGAGGGTAGGATCTTTGTCTATTTTGTTCATCATTCTATTCCTACCACCTGGGACAGTGTCTGGCACATAGAATATACTCAATAAATATTTGTGGAACCAATTTTCTCCTTCTTCCTCACGAGCAGAACACCAAGTTTATTCAAAATGGTATGTACCTTTTTAAAAGATTGCATTTTCACAGTCTGTCTTGTGTCTAGGAGTGATTGATTAGATTTAAGCCTCAGTCATTGGGTGGGTAGAGGGCTTTTGAGAGAGCCCTATGGAAAGGAATGACTCATCTGAGAAACACACATTTCATTCTTCCTTATTTCCTCTTCATTCCTGCCTAGAATGTGGACTTGATGGCTGAAACTCCAGTAGCCATATTGTGTCAATGAAGACACTCTAATGATTATAGCCATAGGCTAAAAATGGTGAAACAAAATGTTAAAAAGAGTCTAGGTCCCTCTTATGGATACCAGTTCCAAACTGCTTATCATATTATTTCTTTATACTAAGAAAAAATAAAATTCGATCTTGTTTAAGTCATTGTTATTTCGGGTCTCTGTTACTAGTGAACAAATAGAATTCTTAACTGATGCAATGGCCATTTTCCTTCAGACACTTATATCTGTTTAAGTGGAGAATGTAAAAATACAAGAAAATGTAAATACAAGAACAAATGTACATACAAAATGATAATATTACAAGAAGTGGACATAATAGGCTGCCACAGGAATGGTATGGGATCAATGTTATAAACTCAGAAAAGGCAAATATTGAGAGGCTTCATGGGAGTGGTAGGAAATTTGTTGAGGAGGAAAGGGGCCAACCAAAGGTTTGGATGTAGAAGATACTTGGTATATTGGAGGGATAGCTTGTCTAGGTTGGCTGAACAGAACATTTATGTGTAGAAAATTGTTAGAAGATTATGATTTGAAAAGAATATTGGGATTGAGTTACAGAGGGCTAGATTAGTGACAGTGAAAACAGAAAGCAAACAATGGAAATGAGAAAAGCTAAAAAGAATGTGGAAATATGGAATATGGAAAACAAAAGAGTAAGGGTGGTCAGAGAAGCAGACTGTTGAAAGAGGCTGGAGCCAATTATGAAAACAGGGCGATCAGGATGAGTTTCTAATGGAAGATGAAGGGCCTGGCTACAGACTTATGAATTCAATATGTCGCACCGATACCTAACTAGAGCTATCTGCTAAACAATTAGAGATGCAGAGGTGAGACTTGAAAAAAAATTCAGGATTTGAGAATTAGATAGAGGAGACATTCCCACAGAGGAGATACTGGAAGCTATGTCAATAATGACTTAGGCAGCTGTAAATAGCTGCAATTGTAGTTGGAAGAAGAGGATTTAGTAAAAGTGATAGACAGGGACCAATGAGAGAGTCGGTAGGAAACCAGAAGGCTAAGGGGGCCAACAGAGAGTGGTTTCAAGAATTAGGGGATGGGCAATTATGTCCAGAACAAAACAAAAATAATTTGTAAAAAACCAAAAGCCAAAGCAAATGGGAACTTAGAAAAGAGGATTGGATTTGGCAATTGGTTCACTAGGGAAGTTTGTGAGTGCAGCTTCAGTGGTAAGAAAAGACCACTAGGAGTAAAGAGCAATTGGCAGGAGGAATGGGAGCCTCAGGGGTAAGCCATAACTTAAAAAGCTTGACAACAAGGGAAACCATAGCTTGATAGGTCACGCAGATCTTCATTTTGTTCTCTTCATTTTAGAAGAGAACTTGTTTATGTTTGAAGGTAAGGAGGAAGAAATCAGTACAGAAGAGACTAATGTTGTGGGAAAGGAAGGAGGTAAATGCAGAAAGAACTTGCAAGGGAGACTAGAAAGGGGCACCGTGGCCTAGTGGTTAAGTTCTGTGTGCTCTGCTTCGGTGGCCTGGGGTTCAATTCCTGGGCGCAGGACCTACACCACTCATCGACAGTTGCCTACCATGCTGTGGCAGGCAACCCACATACATAATAGAGGAAGATTGGCCACAGATGTTAGCTCAGGGCGAATCTTCCTCAGGAAAAAAAAAAAAAAGAATACTAGAGAGAATGTTAAGGGATCAGAATTAGTGGTGTGTCCAAGGTAGAAGATGAGAGATCTCCTTTGGAAGGAGATTGATTGATCCCTTAAATAAGAGGTAGACATCTGTTGAGAACTGAGGAAAAGAGAAATTGAATTAGATCATGAAGAGTGGAGAAGTTTTCTATGGTTACTGGAGAGCGTGTTTTGGCAAATATTTCAGTGTCGTAGTTACTAAGTAGTCTGTGGTGATGACGATAATGATGTACGTGGAAAGGTAAGAAAAAGACTCGAAGTTGGAAAAGGAAAGTCAGTTGATGCTCAAAGCCAGCGTTAAAATTAATCTTAAACTCTAAGTTTCATTGATTCAAAGTTATCTTTTAGGGATCAGGAAAATGTGACCTCAGAGCATGAAGTAGAACAATCCCATGCTCTGTTTGTTTTCGCTTCCACAAAACCTTCTTGGATGTGAAGCACTTTCCAGGTGGATAGATTCCTTAGTCACAAGAGGCAGAAAATATCACAGCCAGAAATGACACTGAGCTCAGGCAGTCTGCATAAAGCATAGATTTGAGGACGTGACCTCTAGAGGACAGACAATTCATGTCCAGCTGGCTTCTCAGTAGTGGTGAAACTAAAATATAAGCTCCATGGAAGTAGGCACTTGGCACTTTCTGACAGTGCAAGGCACGCAGTAAGCAGTCAAGGAGTATTTGTTGACTGAATGTTAAATGAATACATGAACAAGAGCTGTATCATGTATTTTCTATGTACCAACAACCAGTTTTAGAATCGCTATTCAACTTAAGAACATCTGTTTTTTCTCTAATTGCAATACCAGTGAAACGAAACACACACACATACACACACACACTATTTTGTATATTTTATATATTTTCTTAACGTACTAGGTGCTCCCCTCTTGAAGTGAATACCCTAGGGTTCCTCAGTGGTCTTGATAAAGTCATTCCGAGTAAGGGTGGTTTATGGGACTCCTGAATTTCAGCTTTCTCATGAGCACAAGAGCTTAAGGAAGATTTGAAGAGGAAGCTATGGAGTTGAGGAGAAGCTGAAGAAACAGCTCACTGCCAAAATGAAGACTTAAAGATAGCAAAATGAACGTCAAGATTACAACTCCATCCGTTGTAACTTTTTTACAACAATAAAATCATACCATAGATATTGTCCTACAACTTTTTTTGTTAACTTAGTAACATCTTGGCCATGTTTCCAGGTCTGGAAATGCAGACCTACCTCATTATTTCGTATTGATGTTGTTCCACCGTATGAGCATACCATATTTTATTTAGACATTCTGTTGTTGGTGAGCATTTTAACAGTTTCTGTTACCGCCTTTGCTGTTGTAGCATGATTGTACACTTATCTTTATGTACTTGTGACACTATTACTTTAGAATGGATTCCTAAAGTTAGATTTGTTGCTGCCAACTTTTTCTTCAAAACATCACACTTGTAAGTCCTTAGCAACCCGGAATGCTTCTTTTCCACAACTTTTGCCAACATTGGCTCTTAATAATCTGTAAAATTTTTGCCACCGCTAAGCAAAATGCCCTCTTATTGCTTTTAAATTTGCATTTCCTTAGTTATTGTCAAGGTTTACCATCTTTTTCTATGTCTATTAGCCTTTTGTGTGAACTGCCTGTCGCATTGCTCAATTTTCTGCTAGATTGACTTTTTCATGTTAATTTATATAAATTCATTTTGTGTTTTGATTATTAACCCTTTATTTGTAATATATTGCAAATGTTTTCTCCTAATCTGCCACTTTTATTTTTGTTTACGTGTTTTTTGCTTTAATAAACTTTTTCGTACTTATGCAGTTATATTGATTAAGCTTTTGCTTTAGAATTGTGGATTTCAAAGCTTTCCCAACCTCAAGCTTAGAAAAAATATAGCCCATACATTTTCTTCTCACTCATTTATTCTCCCAGGAGGACTCTAGAATCAATTTGTCAAGTTAAAAATCAAACATACATATGAAACAATTGGGATTTGTACTGAATTCATCTTAAATTTATATATCCACTATATCCATTAGGGAATATGGCATATCACTCCATTTATTCAGACATTATTTCATGTCTTTCAATACAATTTTAGAGTTTCCCAGGTATATTAAGATTTTTGTTGCCCTTTTTGGTATCATTTTATACACTAATATTTTTTCATTTAATATACTAAGGGACTAAAAGTGTGTTAATAGATTTTTAAAATGTTGAATCTTCCTTGAAAATAGTGTGTTATTCTTTTAGTTTTTTCTGCATTTGCTTTACTGATATTTTGTTTAAGAATTTTTGTATGTAAATGAATAAGTGGTAACTTACTAGGATTTTTCTTTTAGTGCTATTATTTTTAGCTTTGATGGAAAAATTGTGTTGGCCTTGTAGTCTGAATAACATGGAAATCACCTGTTAGGGATACTCTGAGCCTGGCACCCTTTCAAATGGTAGATCTTTGACAAACTTTTCAATTTCCTCTTTGGATTTTAGTCTACTTGGCTTTTCTATCTTTTCTTCAACATTTTTTTCCATTTTGCTTTGGCTATATATCATCCATTTAATCTGGATTTTCAAATTTTTGGCAAAAGGGACACAAAATAATTACCTAAAATCATTGGAATCTATTCCACAGCTGTTGTAATTCTTTCCTATTTCATTCCTAATGTAGTATTTTTTTGTTTGTTTTTCTATTTTATGGTCTTACTTAGTACATCAGGTATTTATCCATTATTCACGTATTTGAAGAAACTTATTTTACTTTCATTTATCAATTTTACTTAATTTTAGCTTTTAAATTAATTATTTCCTTCTATTTTCTTTTGGTTTATTTAGTATTCTCTTCCTTCTAGTCTTAGTTTGCTGAGAGTTTTTACTATGAATGTATGTTTAATTTTATTAAAAGCTTTTTCTGCACTTATTGAGATAATCATATGATTTTTATTTATTTATCTGTTAAAATCTAGTGCTACTAATTTTTAGATGTTAAACCAACATGACGCAAAAATGACCCTGATGGATTATACTTTTTATGTATTGTTGAATTTAATTTGCTAATTTTTTTTAAAGAAAGTTTCCTTCTATGTTCATGTGGGATATTGGTCTGTAATTTTCTTCTCTTATAACATCTTTGATTTGGTATCAGAGTAATACTGGTTTCGTAGAATGAATCATGAAGTGTTTTCTCCTGTTGTAATTTCTGGAAGAATTTGTGTAGAATTAATGTTATTTCATCTTTAAATGTTAGAATTCACTAATGAAGTCATTTGGCCTCAGTTTTTTTGTGTGTGTGGGACGTTTGTTAACTACAAACTTAACTTGTTCTATCAATGATGATGATGATGATAATAGCTAATCTATTTTATTGCTTATTACATGACAGGCATTGTGAAATTTATATGAATATGTAAGTCAGTCCTTACCACAACATTATGAAATTTGTGCTTTTATTCTTCCCATTTTTAGACAAAGTAACAAAGTCTTAGGGAAGTTAAGTAACTTGCCAAAAACACACACTTAGTAAATGATAAAGCAAGGCTTCAGACTTATGTCTTTCCTCTTCTGGAATCAGAATCCTTCAACCACATATTGATTGTAAATTTTTCATTCTAGTAATAGGCGTGGGAGTGGGAAGCATGGTCTCTAATTCATTCATTTATTCGTTCATCCACTCATTTCTTGCTGTCATTCAACAAGCATGTTAAATGCTCACCACAAGGCCTTACCATGTGTCAGGCTCTGTGTACTAGGCGTGCTAATTAGAGACCCAAGAAATGAAGTGGGGTAAAGGGCAAGTTATTGAGGATGAGTCTTGCAAATGTCTTCTGTATGGACTCAGAGAGAGATTATCTGCATGGATGTTCTGGAATGCTTACCTCTGACAGTATTACAGTATTTTGAGCAAATTCTCCCCCATCTCTCTCCAGCCCTACCTGCTAACCCCAAATCACGTGATTCAATACTCCCTCTTGCTTAAGAAACATTTTACCTGGATGCCAGTTAGTACCACCAATAAAATCATGCCATTCCTTGACAAGTGAACACCAAAGTAGACAATCTCAGACCTTGTATGCCAGCTGCCATACCAGGCAAACTAAAATTCTCTGATGTGGAATTCCCAAGAAGCAATTGAAACTAAGCGTACATAATTTCCTTAATAATCAAAAAGACAAACCCCCTCCCCTGTCCCCACCCAATGCTTTTTGATTTCTCACCAACAGCCTTGAAGTATTATAGCTTTACAAATATCTCAGCATTTATTTTCTTGCTATGTAGGGTAGAGACAGAATAAAATCATCTATGGACCTATAAGGAGATCCTCAATTATATTTTTTTCTTTTAATTGAAACCACATGTTCTTTTTCTCTGAATATTTTTCAGTTGGGTTAAAGGAGGCTAGAGTTGAAAATGTTCTTACGCTTAAAATGTTGTTGTTGCCGGGAGGGTTTTTCCCAATTTGAAAAATAATGCAGTGTGCCTCCGAAGGAACAAATGCGTCACAAGAGCTGGAAGCCAAGAGGCTAAAAACAAAAAACAAAGCAAACAAAAAAAAACTCAACCCGAACATCTGCTTACGTATGTGTCAATGCTTGGCAGAAGAAATTAAGCCTTCATCTGCTGTGGCTGTCCAGACCCACACCAAGGGATGCATGCTTTGATAGGTCCAACTGGACAGCAGGACCAGGAAGAGACAGCACTAAGTTTGTACCCAATGATTCTCTGGATTGTCAGAAATTTGGCTTTAAGTTTCAAAATCTGCTCTCAAATCTCCTGATTAAATTACTACAGACAATCAGATGGTGATGTACACAATTTTAAAATATAAAGAGTCCTTAAAAAATCTTTAGTCTTTGACATCATGTTACAAATGAGGAAACTGGGGCACAAAACAGCTAATTAATTTGGCTAATAACCAACTTTTAGGTAGTGGTAGAATTCGGATTAGAACCTAGGTCCCATGACTAAGAAAATATATTCTTTCCTCTATAACACACAGCTTTTATGCAGGTAAGAAATGTGGGAGGGTAAAGAAAGAAGTTTGAAAAACAAGCTGAGTCTGTCATTAGTTCTGTATATGCTGGAAGACTCTGGAACCTGCCGTACTCCAACACACGTATGGAACTTAGACCAAGTAATGAAAAACGTGGTATGTGGCAAACTTGAAAAGATATGCAAAATCAGGGCACGATAACTGAAACTTTTGAAGATTCAATGAGATGGTACAGATAAAGCACTTAACATGGAGTTTGGTACTTACATAAAGCTTAATAAACTCAAAGAGTGCCTGGAACATATAAGCATGCAATTAATATTTGTTGTATCAATAAGTATTTATCTCTCTTCTTATTAAAGGCTTCTTCCCGAATATCCCAGCTATGATGGAAGGGAAGCTGTCTCCCAGGGTGAGTATATTTCTATAGGGAACCATGTATCCCCACTGTAGACTTAACACTTTCAGCTTACTGACTCGGACTTGCAATCTTTAGCTACTCAGGGGTGGTAGACAGGGCTGGGCTCCTTCCACTCATGAAAAGGCAACTGGACTCATTTGATGTTATAGTGGATATTGCCGGTGGCCTACTCTGTCAGTTAACTATTGCCACCATGCTACTGCATAACAAAAAACCACAAAGCTATTGTGAAAATAAATCACTGATGAGTAGAGAAGAGAACGATGAGACCCCTTGGGAAAGGGGCAAACAGCGAGGATGAGGTCTTTGAGGGAATATTTTCATGGATGAATAATATAGGAGTAGAATTTTCCTGTCTCTTCCTTTTAAGAGCTAAAGGCACTGAATTATATTAGAAACAAAAATTACTGGTCACGATCTCTGTCTCTTCATAAGACAGTGACTAAGAAGACTCCTGAGAGAAAATTCTAGTTCCTTTACAGTGGCCCCTCATTGTAGCATATGGGGAAGCCAACATAGGTTTCAGAATCCTGAAGATCTGAATCTGAGTACCAGTTCCTGACTTAACTAGACTTTGCACAATGTATCAACAATAAGCCTCAATTTCCCTATCTGTAAAATGGGGATAATATTAGGACCTACCCAGAGAGTTTGTGAGCATATGTATATGAAATACTTTGCTCAGAACCTACCTTGCAATATTTGGTTTAGTCCAGCTGCTCAGCATCAAGTTTCACCAGGTCCTTTCTCCTAAAAAGTCCTACCACAAGCCTGACTTTCATCGTGGAGATGGTATCTCGTTAGGACGACCCTCTTCAATTCTTTCCATTTTCTTTCGGTTCTCTTGGTCACCAATTTGACTGCTACCATTGCCTTGTGGGCAGCACCTAGACACATAGTAAGAATTCAGTAAACTCTAATTATCCCCCAGCAAATTGCACTGCAAGAAAGTACTTGGAATTAAAAAGCAAAGTAGGTCACTAATTAAAAGAAACTAGAGAATTGGCAGGCTGGTTGGTAGGTAGTTATGGTGTGATGCTCACTTGAGGAAAACAATAGTGGAGAATTGTTGTTACAGAGAAATGATGACACAGTGTTGATAGTTATTCTAAAGTCTACTAGGCCAATTATAGTATTTATAGCAAACAGAGCTATGAAGCGAGAAATCAGTGAGTGTTTGCTGACGATATTAAATAACAATAGAGTAAAAACCAGCAATAATCTAAGATTATCCTCATCCTACAAACACTGGTTCTGGGATTTTACCTAATTTCATCAAAATGTTGTCAAGTAGAGGGCCGGCCCCGTGGCTTGGCGGGTGCGCACCGACGCACCACTTGTCCCGGCGTGCTGAGGTCGAGTCCCACATAGAGCAACTAGAGGGATGTGCAACTATGACGTACAACTATCTACTGGGGCTTTGGAGAAAAAAAAGGAGGAGGATTGACAATAGATGTTAGCTCAGAGCCAGTCTTCCTCAGCAAAAGCAGGAGGATTAGCATGGATGTTAGCTCAGGGCTGATCTTCCTCTCAAAAAAAAAAAAAAAACTGTTGCCAAGTAGAAAGTATGGAGCATATAATAATAAATGAGTTAGGAAAAATTATTTAACTTAAAAAATTTTTATTTTCAGATAATTGTAGATTCATATGCAGTTGAAAGAATTGTAGACTCTTATGCAGTTGTAAGAAATAGTACAGAGAGATCCCAGGTAGCCTTTATCCGGCTCCGCTCAATGGTAACAACTTGCAAAGCTATGGTTCAATATCATAGCCAGGATATTTACATTGATACAGTCAAGATACAGAACAGTTTCACGACCACAAGGATGCCTCATGTTATCCTTTTACAATCACGCCTGCTTCCTTCTGCCCCCATTCCCTCCTTAACTCCTGGCAACCACTAATCTGTCCTCCATTTCTATAATTTTGTTATTTCAAAATGTTACACAAATGGAAACATACAGTATGTAACCTTTTGGGATTGGCTTTTTATTCTCTGGATTTTCATCCAGGTTGTTGGGGGAATTGATGCTTCATTCCTATTTATTGCTGAGTAGTATTCCATGGTATATATGTATCACAGTTTGATTAACCCTTCACCAGCTGAAGGACACCTGAGTTGTTTCCAGTTTGGAGCTGTTATTATGAATAAAGCTGCTATAAATATTTTTGTACAGATTTTTGCGTGAACACAAATCTTCATTTCTATGGATAAAAGCCCAGGTGTACAATTGCTGGATTGTACAGTAGTTACATGTTTATTTTTTTTTAAGGAAATCACTAAACTGTTTTCCAGAGTGGCTGAACAATTTTACATACCCATCAGCAATGTGTGAGTCATCCAGCTCTCCACATCCTGCCAGCATTTGGCATCGTCACTATTTTTTTATTCTAACCATTCTGATAAGTGTATAGTGATATCTCATTCTGGTTTTAATTTGCATTTCCCTAATGGCTAATAATGTTGAGCATCTTTTCATGTGCTTATTTGCCATCTGTATATCTTTGGTGAAATGTCTCTTCATGTCTTTTTCCCATGTTCTAATTGGATTGTTTGCTTTTCTACTGTTGAGTTTTGAATATAATTTATATATTCGACACGCTAACCTTTGTCAGATATGTCGTTTGTGAATATAGTCTTCCAAATTGTAGCTTGTCTTTTTATTCTCTTAACAAGGTCTTTTGCTGAGCAAAAGTTTTTAATTTTGATGAGGTCAGACTTACAAATTTTTCCCTTTTTGGATCATGCCTTTGGTTTCAAGTCAAAGAACACTGCCTGGTCCTAGATCCCAAAGATTTTCTCCTGTTTATTCCTAAAAGTTTTATGGTTTCACTTTTACATCTATTATGAATTTTGAGATAATTTTTTATAAGATTCGAGGTTTAGGTAAAGGTTCATTTTTTTTTTAACCTATGGATGTCCAATTGCCCCGGAACCACTTGCAGAAAAGGTTAACCTTCCTCCACTAAATTGCTCTTGCACCTTTGAAAATAAAACTCAGTTTGGCATATTTGTGTGGGTTCTATTCTACTTCTGGGTTCTCTGTTCTGTTCAATTGATGTATGTGTATATCCTTCTGCCAGTATTACACAGTCTTGACTACTGTAGGTATATAACAAGACAATATTGAATAGATTGATTCCTCCACTTTATTTCTCTATGTCAAGATTTTTTAGGTATTATATGGTATGTGCTTTTCCATATAAATTTTAGAATAAGCTGACTATATCTACAAAAAAAAATCTTGTTGGTATTTTAATAGGAATTATGTTAAATCTGTGTATCAGTTTGGGCAGAATTGACATCTTTAGTATGTTGAGTCTTCCAATCCATGAACAGGACATATTCTCCATTTATTTAGGTTGTTTTAAAATTTCTTTCATCAAAATTTTGTAATTTTCAGCATACAGATCCTATACATGTTTTGTTAAGTTTGTATCTAAATATTTCATTTCCTTGGAAGTGGTTATAAATGGTACTGTGTTTTTAATTTTGCTTTCCACGTTTGTTGTTAGTATATAAAAATGCAATTGATTTTTGTGTGTTGGTCTTGTAAATCCATCTTTTAAGAAGCAATGTTATTTAACAAATATTTATTAGTATTCTACTCTGTGTAAATGATATCACATCATGGGGAATATTAAAGTGTAGTTAATCACTACCCGTATTTTGATTGTGTTTATACATTCAATTTACCTCTGGGAGAGGTTCAAGAAGTGAAAAATATGAGAAGCTATAACTTGAGTCCATAGATTATACAGCATATTTGAAGCACTGATGGGAAATTTTGCAACAGACAGGAAGAAACTGTTGGATAAAATGAGTCTGAAGAATACATCGGGATGGAAAGTTGCCAGGGCTAGGATTCAGGATACCTGGGTTCTAATTGCCCTTCAGATTTTTTTCCATGGCTCAGGCAAGCCTCCGAATGACTTCTTCATCCATAAATGGTTCACACTACATAAGTTCTTTTTTCCCCCAGCAACATACTTTAAAATCCAATGAGATCATACTTGTGGACATGCTTTTGAAACATAGAAATATGACACCAACATAAGGTTAGAAGATGTTCTCTCTTCCAATGATTTAAATAATTAAGAGCCATTTTCCACTTGGAAAATGCTTTTAAGTTTTAGCATAAAGGTGAGATAAGTCTGATCAAGGTAGTCTGTGTATAAACAGCAATGTTTCTGGGGAACAGGAGTTAATTACATCACACCATGTATGAGTGAGTGCCCCTTCCATCCAGGCCAACTGGGCATTATTACAAGTGAGTAATTGCACTGCCTTTCATCACTCGCCTAAATCATTAGGACACAAGATTATTAAACCAAGACCCTACCAATTTAGCTGCTCAAGGATGGAGTCTATTAGACCATCTGCTACCTTATCAACACCAGACACAGCAGGTCCAGGCAACTTTATACCTAACATGTAGCATCTTACTGCTTCCAACTGATCCATATACTATTTTTTAAGTGATGGTTATTTAATCACTAGAGCTAACAAGCAATCCCACAACTGCTTCTCATTTGTTAGTGAGATCTGCCAAAACTGGGCTGTTTGGTTCAGAAAGAGCCATTGCACAATGTAAGTTTATTTCAAATCATGTTGTTTGGGCTAGAGTCTGGAAAGACTATTTCAGGAAGGCACGAATATTAAAGACACAGATTTGTGACCTCATCCTCCTTTCTGCTAAAATTCTCTCACTACGTGGAGGCTCAGTTATTTTAATAATTTTTAATAATTTTATTTATTTATTTTTCCCCCAAAGCCCCAGTGGATAGTTGTGTGTCATAGCTGCACATCCTTCTAGTTGCTGTATGTGGGACGCGGCCTCGGCATGGCTGGAGAAGCAGCACGTCCGTGCGCGCCCGGGATCCTAACCCCGGGCGGCCAGTAGCGGAGCATGTGCACTTAACCGCTAAGCCATGGGGCTGGCCCAGTTATTTTAAAACGGTGAATAGCAAAAGAGAAATGTGGAATATAGAAAATATGTGTATTTATTTTTACCTTTTCTCTCTGAGTCCTTCCTCTCTACCTTACATCTTATCTCTCTGTGAAGGCAGAGAGATTCTATATTGTTCACTATCATATCCAACATCTGATAGATGCTTTAAGTATTTCATAAATAAATGAATGTTGCCTAAATGAATATATAGGTATACACACATATAGAGGGAATGAGGTAAGGGAGGATGTACACAAGTTTGATGGGAGGAGGAGGAAAGGTTTGCAGGAAGCAAACCAGCCAGTTGAGTCACTTTCAGCTCCTTCAGGACCTTCTAAGAACCAGAAAGTCTGGAAGAAATGATCTGGATGTGTTGGAGAACTGACTCACTAGCAGAGCATTGTAGAAGAAAAACAATAATGCTTTGGGTGAAAATGGAAGGGAAGATTTGCCATCTTCTCCCAAATGAATCCTACTCTACAATTCTTCAGTGATGTAGCTTCTCCATAAATCCCAAACTTCTAGAGTAATGAGATCTACCCCACTTACCAGCACTTAACCACACATTGCTTGATAGTGGTGTTTCACTTTTCTCTTGAGTGTGTGACAATATTATATTATTCAAAAACAAGGCCATGGTTGCATTTGTATTTCTCGAATGCACCTGGCTAAGTGTATAGCACACATTGACCGCTGCAGACTGAGTGATGGAAGAACCCTTGTTTTATGATCTCATCAGTTGAGAGGAAAGGAACCCATGTCTCTGCATTACTTTCCATTAGGTTCTTCAAAATTCAAGGAGATAAGTCACTTGACTTTTCAAAGTTTCCCTTCTGATCCCCTTCAAATAATTAATGGATAACAGGCCTCCTTCTTAAAAGGATTCCCGCCACCCCAACATTACTTTATTCAGATTGCAAAATGTATTTGAAACATTTAAAAGAGTGATGGCAGAACTGAGAGTGGCTTCTTTGGAATCAGACAAACCGGGTTCAAATCCAGGCTCATTCCTTATAACCCTGTGACCAGAGGTAAGTTATTTAACCTTTACAATTCTTGGTTTTCTTTTCTAAAAAATGGTGGTGAGGAGGTGGCTGCAAGAATTAAATGTGAGTGAGACTATTTGACAACACCTGGCACTTTAGTGAGTACATACTAATAAATTATCAGAGTTGATTAACCTCTCTGATCTTTGATTGCCTCCTCTGAAAAGGAGGAGAACATAGTAATATTCATCTCCACAGGGATATTGTGGGGATTAAATGTGTATGTGCACCCGAGAGGGGAGAGTGGAGGGCAGTGATGGTGCAGAGGTTTTGTCCTGAGTATACATTTTACTCCATGACAATGAATTTAAAACATTATTTTCCACATTAAAGCAAACACAGAGCTATATTAGAGTAGAAAGTAAAATATGCATGAGTTCTTATCAAAAATTCAGAGACTTCAGAACAAATCTCTGGTTTGCTTCAGAATACTTAGTGCTATTCCTCAGACCCTAGGGAATTTATATTCACTTCACTTTGCTGTTAGGGGTAGTTTGGAGGACATTTTGAAAAGCATTGTGAGAAAATGACTGGTAAACCATAAAACACCAAAAACTATTAGTTGAAATGATGCATCTGGTGTCTGCTAAGCTTCCTCAGTGTGACCAAGAGTCAGACATAAGACACACATAGACTACAACAAGTATAAATTTATTCTGCTACATTCTTAGCATAAGCCTATCTCATCATTGCTAGTCTCCCTCCTCCCAACCTCTCTTTCCACAAAAGGCTGCCCTACTTCCCTTGGGGGACTGAGAAATTCTTTGAGGGCTGGTTAATGTTGTGGATTTAATTCCCCTAAAGGGACATTAGGATAATTTAAGCAAGTCCCTGGAGGTTTTCAAGTGAATCTCATTCGTTCGCTGTGTTCTCCCTTTAGAGGAAGTGGCAACTCTCAGCCCAAACACTAAGCTACCATATTGTTAGAACTCACAGGAGTATCAGACTTTATATTGCCTGATTTTCTAAAAGTTAACCTGATGCTCAACTTTCTTAACAATTCTTCCTATGTATACCTAAAAGTTGCACATTGTTGTAAAGTTTTTGTGTTACAAAAGCTATTTGTAACAAAAATTATACTTACATCTCCCCTGTCACCAAAATAACAACCAATACTAACTCCTGAAAACCAATGTGTGAACTTGTACAAAGTTGATGGCTCCAAATGGTCTCCAGGTATAATTAGGCTACTGGGTTTGTAGATTATAAATAACACATAGTAGACAATCAAGGTTTAGTGGATTTATTTATTCATTCAACAAATGAATAAATGTTGAGGGTCTATGATAGGCCAGGCACTGGACAAGGCATTGGGTGGATAGATGGATGAATGAATGAAAGATGGATACATGGATGGGTAAATGAATGGATGGATTTCTGATGGTTTTGTCAATGAATGGATGGCTCTCCAAAATGTAAGGCAATTAACACCTTATTTAAACCAAACACCTTACTACTCTAGAAAAGATCAAGGGTAGAGAGCATATTATTTTTTAAGGAACAAGGTCAGATCTATAACCATTGGGATACACACTATTTCAGATGTAACTTGGGCTCTGAGTGAAGTTTCTTGGGTATTCATGATAGTTAGTCATAGGAAGAGTTATGAGTAATTTCAAATGTACTAGGTGAAAGCTTTTCTTTGATTTTACCCCCAATGGACAAATTCCTTTAATCCTATTGTGAGGTAAGTGCTTTTATCTTCCCCTGTTAAAGACTCTCCCAGGTCTAGTATGTTGGAGCAGAACCAGCCTTCAAAGCCTAAGGAGAAACTGAAAGTCTCTGTTATGTTTTAATTCATATTTTCAGTTTTTATAAGCTCTACCCAAACTTAAGATTTTGGAAAAATCAGTATTTATCTTAGTAATTTGCCTGTCCATTGTTATTCAGTGTCATTAAGAATGTCAGCTTCCTGAAGACAAGGACTTTCTGGCTGTTCATAGCAACATCTTCACAACACGACACAGTACCTGGAACTTTTATTGACTGAATGAATTTATTACTAAATTCAAGGCCTAGATTAAGTTTTATCACTGTTATCATAATATTTCATCTTGCTACACATTGGAGCATACCACTCTGACACATTGTAACTCTTTTCATCTTCGCAGCTCCACTTTAGCCTTGATAACAATGCATATGCAAAGAAAAAAATAAAAGCAGTTAGAACAGAGAAAATAGATCAAAGTCAACTATATTTGAACAAAACCAGAAAATACTATCTGTGTCACACTGGTCATTGCTTTCTTCTGACCACACAATAACAGTGGCTCTAATGAGTTTTAAAATAAGTTATTCCTGGGGCTGGCCCTGTGGCCTAGTGGTTAAGTTCCATGCACTCCACTTCAGCGGCCCAGGTTCAGTTCTCGGGCACGGACCTACACCACTTGTCAGTGGCCATGTTGTGGCAGTGACCCACATACAAAGTAGAGAAAGATTGACACAGATGTTAGCTCAGGGCAAATCTTCCTCAAGCAAAAAGAGGAAGATTGGATGGGGCCAGCCTGGTGGCACAAGCGGTTAAGTTCGCATGCTCCGCTTTGGCGGCCCGAGGTTCGTGGGTTCAGATCTTGGGCACGCACCAACACACTGCTTGTCACGCCATGCTGTGGCAGCGTACCCTGTAAAGTAGAGGAAGATGGGCACGGATGTTAGCTCAGTGCCAATCTTCCTCGGCAAAAAAGAGGAGGATCGGCATTGGATGTTAGCTCAGGGCTGATCTTCCGCACAGAAAAAAAAAAAAAGAGGAAGATTGGCGACAGATATTAGCTCAGGGCAAATCTTCCTCAGCAAAAAAGCAAACCAAAATCCAAGTTATTCTTTCCTAGTTTCTCAGACTAGATTCGATTACTTCTCTTCAAGAAGTATAGATTTTCTTTCTCTTTCTCTAATCTAGGAAGTTCTAGGCAGAAATATCTGTTTAAGTTCCAATGCTAGCTGATATTCTCTCCTAGCAATATCCAAGCCTTAAAATGGACCAAATTTCCCATTTTTCTGGCTATAAGCAGAACATTCTAGAATCGTGAAGAAATAGTCCTATCAGATTCCCCCACCACTACCAATTCTTAGTGTCTGGCCTTGGGATTGTATAACCTTCATCCATCAAAACAATGGCTAAAATAATGTGTTTGGATCCATTTATACAGAAAATGTCAACTAAATCCTATCCTCCTAGAACTCTTGACCAGCTTGCTAATGTTCACCACACTTCATTCCTTTGCTTCATTAAGAAAACTTACACATTATTTTTAAATAATAATATTCATAACCTTAATAATACCTCCCCCATCCTCTCCCCAGCGTATTAGGCTTCCCCAATGTTTGATTGTTTTTCATTTAGTCTAGAATGTTTCAAAGCCCTGGATTGGAGGACTCACACTCAAGAATAAAAGCAGGAGAAAATACCCATCTCTACCATTGAAAGCTGACTTGCCAGGACTTGTGTAGGTCTAACCTGTCTTGAGGCAATACTTTATTTTGATCTGGAATCTTTTCCAAGGCAAAGAAAAAGATGGCTAATCCATCATTTAGAACCAGAAATGTCATTCTCAGGTTCAAGTATCACTTGGAAGATCCTATCTTTTATGCCCCGTCCCCCTCCCCCCAAAATTGTGTCCCTCCCGAAATTCATCTGTTGAAGTCCTAACCTCTAGTACCTTAGAATGTGACTGCATCTGGAGACGGGGTCTTAAGAGGTAATTAAAGTCAAATGAGATCATATGGGTGGGCCCTAATCCAATGCGACCGGCGTCTTTATAAGAAGAGGAGATTAGGACACAGAAGAAGACCACGTGAAGACACAGAGAAGATGGTCATCTGCAAGCCAAAGAAAGAGGTCCTTAGAAGAAACCAACCCTACCAACACCTTGACCTTGGAATTCCAGCCTCCAGAATTGTAAGAAATTAAATTTTTGTTATTTAAGCCACCAAGTCTGTGGTATTTTGTTACCCCAGCCCTAGCAAAATAATACACTGTCTTAGAAAATCTAGAGAAGAGAAGCCTGATTAGGACAGAGGGGAAGATAAAGAAAAACTGAGGTTCTTTCAGTCTCTGAGGTGGTAGAAGTCTGTGAAATGTGACTAGAGATAGTTGCCTGCTTAAAAAATAAAAGTAGACCTTAATGAGGATGAGGGACCTTTCCTTTTGGCCTTCCTTACATTCAGGTGAAAGCTAGATTGATTTCTGCTTTATTCCCCAAACAGCTTGCATGAGCAACTGGCCACTGGCAAGCTTAGGCTGGGAGGGAAGAAGGCTTTATCAGTATGCAGATGAGGCACTTGGGGCAGGCTGCTAAACCAAACACCCTGGTGCCTTGAACCTGATGTAGGAATTCAGTCTCATTTCTGGCCAGCAAATCAATTCATCCCAGAGAGAAACCTTGGGGATAAAAATTCACACACCATCAGGAATTCAAAACCTTACCTCCTGCAAGACTGGCTTCCAACAATTTGGAATAATAATACACCCCAACACAAAGACCCAAAGCAACAAAGCCCATCTCAGACTACTTAAACATATTTAAAAAGCTCTAAGCAGATGGTCAACTCCGTCCCAAACTGAACGGGCTGCACTGGACCCATCAAAACGCCATGTTAGCACCATGCATTCATGTTAATTCCAAAATCTAACGCTCACTAAGCGTTTCCAGTTTCAGGCAAGCCCCATTTTCACTTTCATTTGGAGAAAGATGTGAACCAGTCCTCCCAATAATTTAGGTAAATAACTCTCTTCTAAAGTCCACTAGCAATAGCACTTTGTATACCTGAAATACCTTGTGCTTTTCTTCCCTCAGTGGGTGTACCCGGTTTATCTGATGCCCTGAGTGGGTCATTTTTAACACATCCTCCTCTATATAACAAAAATATTTTCAGCAATAATCATGAAATTAAATGGCCAGAAAATAAATGAAAACTTTTCTTTTACTGGACTCTGTATATATAATCATGTTAGTGAAAAATATTAATAAAATAAAATATCAAAGTTAAAAAAAGAGAAAGAAATGGATTAATACTTTCCAGTCAAATGCAAAAAGTCCAATTTCTGTAATTATGAAATCATATCACTGATTTAACATTGTAATTTCTTGATCATTCACTTCTTAGATGATTAACAAACAAAGGAAGAACTATCAATTTTAAAGTGTTCAAATGACTTAAAATATTTCACATATGATCTAAAATTTGCACTTACCAAGCAAAATAGGGCATCTTGTGGTCCACAACCTGGTTCACTGTTTTAAATTTTAAACACTCACAAACAAAAACTCCAAGTGATCAGAAGGAAAGACAAAAATGAAGTAACTCAAGTTCTGTTTTTTCATCTTAATTGTCATTTATATCAGATCCACCATATGGGGTGAAGGCTCAAACTGCACCTGAAATGAACTTGAATGATTCAGAACCATTGGGAATCCAGTCTTGAAACAAACATGTTTAGCTAAGTCCACAAGTGTCAGACGTCACCCATAAAACTGGGCATTTTCTAAATTAACTTCCATGTAGACTACCTGTTTAGTAAAATGTAAGTAATAAAAATGTGCTAATTTGAAGATTACACTTCTAGTAATTGTCTAGAACCTAGACCCACAAAAATTTTGTAAGGAGGGGAGATGTTATGTCACTGATAAGTTTAGAATTGTTGGTATGTGGTGATAATAAAAAGCATTTTCACTTATGATTTATGGTTTTTAAATTGTCTACAGACAATGCAATACTTTAACGCCTGTATCTGGGGGAAAACCACTGCAAATGCCCCACCCTTGGTCCTCCACTGACTTCTTTCCTGACCAAATTTGCTAAAGGAGCTTCAGTTTTGTTCCCACATACTCCATCCTCTAGAGTTGTGCCTCCACCAAGCCACAGAACACTTTCACTTTCACTAGAAATATGAAGCTTTTGAGAGCAGAAACTATCTCTCTTCTTTCTTTATATCCCATAAATGCCAACTGAATAAATGAATGAACCAACTTATAAAACATTTACTAACTTTTCTTATATGTACACAAAAACCTTGAATAGTGATTCCATGCATATTCTGTTTAAAAAGATATATAAAATGTTTAATATTATAAGTCTTAGGTAGATGACAATGTTGAGCAAAAGAAGTCAGACACTAAAAGAGTACCTACTATATGATTTCATATAAATAAACCGCAAAAACAGGGAAACTATTCTAAGCTGCTAGATGTCAAGACAGTTCTCCATTACCCTGGGCAAGGTGGGGAAGTTGTGCTAAAAACTAAATGGGAGTATAAGGGACATTTGGGAGGTTCTAGTAATGTTCTGTTTGTTAATCTGAAGGGTTGTTGCAGGGGTGTGTTCGCTTTGTGAAAGTTCCCCAAGCTGAACATTTATGACGTGCACTTTTCAATAGGTACATTATACTTCAATAAAAAAATTTCTTTATAAGTCACAGAAAAATGCATTACATATTAAAGAGTAAAGATATATTTTGACCACATATAGGAAACAGATGATCAAAACCTTCCATAGAGTTGGGTATGTAGCTTTAATGTCTCTAACCTTCCACAATCTCTAAAGCCACAGGATTTTCTCAGTTCATTTAGATTAGTTATTAATATCTGCAGAACTAAAACCAGCTTTTAAAAGCTGCTCAACGATAGTTTGGGTTCTGAACTCATCTTCTTTTATATCTACAAACTAGGCTGACTCTGGAATGGTCTCTGGTTGTCAGAGTCTTAATCATTCTTTTCTCTTGGGGCTTCATTCTCCTCCTCTCATGGCTTCTCTCACATCTCTCCATATACTAGGCTCTCTGCCTCCAGGATACTGATATCAATACCTTCTTTCAAGCATCCTGATAAACACAGGACGCTTTTCTCACTTTGTCCTCAAAACAACTGAGTTGATTCCCTGTAAGTTTCTAGACTCCACTAGAGTTTACAAGTGATGTGCTTGAGTGTCTGAATCAACCAAAAGCCCTCATCGACTTCATTCTCATCTCCTTTCCCCTAAAGACTCCCAAACCCTTTGGCTTCCCATAAATCATGCTCTTTTTCCAGAAAGGAGGGTGATTTGTGAAGAAAAACGATCTGTGAGGGGAAATGCCCATGAGCCATGGGTGAAATGGAAAGGAACTTGGGCCATGAGAAAAGAAGCGGAAGAGAGGAATTAACAACAGCAAGTAGGTGAACCGCAAGTAGGTGAATCACAAGTTTGCCACAATCTAACACTATAGTAAGAGAAAAATATTTACTGGAGCTTCTCAGAATTTAATGACAACAACAATAACAAGAGCAGCATCAACAATAGCTGTTATTTACTGAGGGTTTAGTATATGCCAGGCACTGGGCTAAGCGCTCAACTTTAGTCTTGTTTGATCCTCACAATAAGCCAATGGAGTAGGTATTTTCATCTCCATTTTACAGATGAGATAATTGAGACTCAACCAAGTTAACAGGGGATCAAATCATAACTGGAATCTAGTTTTAATCTGACTGCCCTTATCACCACATAAAATGGCAAATACATCACAGAAAATGAAGGACACAGAGTAAGCTCCAAATCCCAGAATCCATTTGAGAAACACCGTTAGTTTCAATCATGAGTGATCCATGTTCACATAACAGAGATGACAGTTGATCTTATTCCTCTATCTTAGCATTTACCATATTTTATTGAAATTGTTTGGTTACCTGTTTTCTATACCTTCAAACTTTTGTGATGTTAGCCATTGGATTTTATTCATCTTTGTAACTGCAGCATCTTGCACAATGCCTCATCAATAACAATGAGGCTATTATAGGAAATAATTCTCAAGATTTTCAACTCTTGGCTTAACAATATAAAATATAGCACCCATCCCCCATTCCAATCAATCCACATTAAGCAGCAAATCTCCACATTCTTATATTCCCCAATCAGGCTGAAAATAGGACCCACAAAACCAATAACCACACCCAATAATAATGATTTTTAAACTTTTTGCCAAAGTTTTGTAGGAGATTCCTTTTTATTTACATGTTGTTTCTGAGGGATATGTTTACTTTATTCACTCTGGCACCATCTAGACCGTCTAGACTCCAAGTTGCCTTATTTTTTTTTGTAAGTAATTTTTCCACTATCATGAAGTTTTAGAGCATCAAGCAAAAATAAAACAACTTGCAGTTTCGATAAAAGGAAAAAAAGTTGAGAGTCATTTGAGGATTTTTGTTTGTTTATTTCTTGTTTTTGTCTCTTAAATAAGGAGAGAGATGAGCAACCTTAAATGAAGTTTATTTCCACAAAATAAATTATAAAAGTAAATTTATTTTATAATCTTGGAGGATATGGTCATATACACAAAAAAAATTTGTTGACAAAAAGTGATGGATAGTACCTTAGACAGGAGGCTGATAAAGGCTATCATATCTCCTCTTGACCCAACTGGAGTTAGAATGAGGTGGCTGCTTCAGATATCCTACAGAGATTTCATTCAAAAGTCAAATTGCACAAGAACTCATTATATAGCAGATTTAGTGGAAGAATAATTAACTCTAAGTTATCTTTTCAGTCACACCTTGCAACTAGTTAGGAAAATCTTTGTTCTGGAAAGCAGTGCCATTAGAACATTTACTGGCTTGGCTTTACGTCTCTTTTTACAATCAAAATCCTAAACACAAAATATCAATTTTCTTCATCAACCGCAGAGATACAGGGACGCTCTTTGAGAATGGGGCATGCATTCAAGTATCTTGGTGCCCAGAAGTTTGGAGTAAAAATGGGGCACAATTAGTAAAATATTTTCACGGTTCTTTCTGATCTTTCCTCATCAACCATGGGATGAATGAACTAGAACATAGCTAAGAACCCTGAGCACAACTGATCTCGTTACCTGAGGGTGTGCTCCTAGTCTAACAGCGAGAAAATGCTGTCTTAGGATACATCCTTTTCCAAATCCATGTGCCTCACTTCAGGCGCTTTACATTGAACAAGGCTCATTTCTCTTTTTTTGCAAACAGAAGATGCCTCTTGACTCTACAGGACACAGCCGCAAAAATGCTCTTACTCACCCGGCTTACATTAAGATGCCCAAAGTATATCTAAGGCTTGGAGTTAGAACTGACCCCAGCAATAGCTTCCCCAAGGAAGAGGGGGGAATCTGCTTACAAAAAATATCTAAAGGGAAAAGACTTAGAATTTGTCCCAGCTCTGAGACCACTCAGATATACAAATGAAAGTTATAGCTGTCAGTGCTGTTAATACAAAGAGTTCAGGATCAAGAGTGTAAACGCTCTCTAGTTTCATGGTAGCCTTAAGTCTGGAAACATAAGTGAATGAGTTTACACAGTAAATGGTTTATTAGTATAACTTTACAATAAATAGCGTTATATGAAATCTTCAATATGTGATCCCTTTTTAGCAATCCATAGCTCAATTCTTTGCGCAAAATTGCAATGAACGTGGTGCATTAACGCAGCATTTCTATCAGTCCCTACGTGTGCATCTGGGACGCGATGCCTTGCCTTAGTCATTTGTGTCTCTAATTCTCTCTGATTAAACCTGTGCCTTTAGCATACCCTAGAATAAGAAATTAAAAGGATTCAGATCTAGTGAGTATGCAGCCCACTTCATCATTGGACCATGTGGTCCAATCCAGTTTTGGAAATCAGTCCCTCACCACTCTAGTATAAAGGGATGGTGCACCATCCTACTGGAACCACTCTGGTGACCTAGCGTGTCACCTAGGCTGTCAATCTAGAATGTAGAGATTTTTCTTTACTTCGTGAGCATGGAAGCGACTATTTTCTTATAGAGGAACTTGTCTAATGAACTATTTGGTTATGGTTCCATAACCAGAATATAACCTGTGCTTCTTCTTTGTATTCATTAATTCCACAAATATTTATTAAATGCCTACAATATGCTAGACATCATTCTAGAGACCTGAATTACATCTGTAAACAAAACAAAATTCTGGCCTTTGTTAAGCTTACATTCTACTGAGGGGATAATGAAAATAAACAATGAACATGATAAATAAGTATATAATATAGTACGTTAGAAGGTGACAAGCAATTAGGGGGGAGTAAAGCAGGATAAGGGGGAGTTAATTAATATTTAGATATGGCACGTATTTCATACTTTTATCCTTGGGAGTGCAATGGGAAAAAAAAATCAAAGCATATAGACAAAGTTCCATGCCCAATACATAATAATATTTGCGTATGGTTGAGTTTCAAGGGAAAATGTAGTTTAAAAAAGAAACTCCCGACCAAAAATTGGAGAGAAAACATCAACCAAAATATCTTTTTTCTTTTTTTTTTAAACTAAGTCTCTGATTTTATCACATGTGGAAAATTAGAGGAGATTTAGGTTTATCACTACAGTTGGATTCAAGTCATCCTGAGAAAACAAATACCATTCTACTTAATTGGTCAACTTCCATTTTTGACTTGAAATCCTGGAACAATCAAGACACATTGGATTTCCTGACAGATAGTTGACTCTACAAGCCACATAAGCGAACAATTCTAACACGATTCAAGTGAAGGTTTAGAAGAATCCAGTATAGTGATTTGCTATTACTTGTACATTGAATCCCAGAAGGAAATGGCTGGCCCTTGGCTGGCTGGCTGGCTGGTGAAACATGCTTACTTACAACAGATGAGGACCCAATTCTAGCTTCTAATTATATGACGAAATGCTGTGTGAACATAACGCATTTCCTGGGACATCTTTGTGTACACCATCGTGCCTCCTCCCCAACCACAAAATGTCACACCCTGACACCCTCCGTCTTCAAATCCATAATCCATGACTCCTACTGACCCAGGAACAATGGAGGTGCTCCCTTGGAAGAAGGCATGGGGGATGGAGTGACCGTTGAGTATATTCTGATTTTTTAAAAAACTGTCATATGGTGAGATAGTAGTAGGTTTCAATGCTGTCACCTATTCAGTCAGTCCAGATGAACTAAAATCACCATTTCAGTTATATCATAGCTCCAGGCAAGAACATGTCACCCTCTTTATTTCCAGCTTCCAACAAGCTGCTTAGGCAGATGCTAAATGTGGTCCTCCCTGCCACGTTCAGTAGAGTGGCCTTTGTGTGGGTTAATTGAGCCCCCACTCCATTTAATAGACTGTTGAAGTCTTATTGAAACAGAGCTAGTGCTGCAGGTTAAATACATTGCAGTGCTCTTGCTAATCCTCTCATTAGCAGGGCTGGAAAGCTTGTTGGGAGCTGTGAGTTTGCATATATTAACAGGGAGCTCTTCACTCAAGTGCTATCAATAAAATGACAAAGCCAGTTTGCAAATAGTGAAATCAACAGTGACACAAAGCTATATACCTTTAAAAAAATAAACAGCTTAATAACTGATAAATCTTATATTCACACTTGCGAGAAGAAAAGGATAAGCTGGGAAGAGATGTCTTTTATTGGGTCAGACTTAACACAGAAATGAGACGGATGTCAAACCACTGCAGAGACTAGTGGATGAAGCTGAACTGAGAAATGATGTTAATGAGCCATAGAGGCAGGGCCCGCAGTTAGAAGTACCCAAGATGGCACATTATGTTGTTTTTTTATAAGGGGAGAAAAAACAAAGTAAAAACCTGGTAATGGCTGAAATAGGTAAGAGGGAAGAGTGTAGAGTTGCCAGCTCTTCTAGGAATACAGTGCCAACATAACCATTTCAGAGAGCGTGCAGCGTCAGAAGGGGACTCCTGAAGCTGTGACTGCTGTGTGCCAGCAGGGGAAGTAGGGGCAAGGGGAATTGC
Organism: Ceratotherium simum simum; assembly: GCF_057802395.1. NCBI lineage: Eukaryota > Metazoa > Chordata > Mammalia > Perissodactyla > Rhinocerotidae > Ceratotherium > Ceratotherium simum. The sequence goes on from NC_141904.1 coordinate 32,620,781, forward strand.
GAGAAATGAGGAGGGCCACAGCGTATTCAGCTGAAGACTGTCCCTCATCGGTTTGTATGTCATATGAGATAATGGAAAGAGGATTTGGGGAGGAGGGTATCAATAGATGGAGATAGTGTCAAAAAGGGCTGAAAAGTGTGACACAAAGACAAGAATGCTTGTCAATGATCTGATCTGTCAGCCACCCTTGATGTTTGGTGGAGAGACAAAGCAGTGCTCCATGATGGCAACCAGCAAAATGGAGCTCTTTTTTATGGCTGAACGGATTCTGAGTATAGTGGGTAAAATGGTATCTATACTTTAGGAAAAAAAGACTTTCCCCATGCCAACTGGTCAAATGACAAGAGTTTATTTACAACCTCTACCAAAACAAAAAAAGTAAGAGTAGATGAGGGATAAGAGATTAGTGACCATTTTCCAAGGGCTGCTGAATAATGTGGTTATTTTGCTGCCCCCCCCCACCTGCTTTGTGTGTGTGGAAAGCAGAAACAACCAGATTTTAAAATAAATCAAGTGTCACTGATTTGAGAGCTCCTAATCTTTAGTAAATGTGCCAATTCAGAGTTATTTTGTTTTAAGAAATGTGCTTTGGCCTAACTATCCAAAATATCCAAAATTCTGCTATTAACTGGCCAGGTTTAAAGTGCTGTGTTGGATAGTTCTCTCTCAATTAGACCAGCATCATTCTATTGCTAACTAGCTGTATGACCTTAGGCAAATCATTTACTCTGTCAGGACTTAAATGTCCCTGAGTGTAATACATGAGTCACACTGGAGGAAGTTTAAGATCCTTTCTAGTTCCCAAATTCCGTGATTAAAATAATAGAAGGGCAACCATAAATAAGATAACTGGTAAATTTTTTTTCTAAAAAAATAGGGGGCCGGCCCCGTGGCTTAGCGGTTAAGTGCGCGTGCTCCGCTGCTGGCGGCCTGGGTTCGGATCCCGGGCGCGCACCGACGCACCACTTCTCCGGCTGTGCCGAGGCCACATCCCACACACAGCAACTAGAAGGATGTGCAACTATGACATACAACTATCTACTGGGGCTTTGGGGACAAAAAAGAGGAGGATTGGCAATAGGTGTTAGCTCAGGGCCGGTCTTCCTCAGCAAAAAGAGGAGGATTGGCATGGATGTTAGCTCAGGGCTGATCTTCCTCACAAAAAAATAAAATAAAATAAATGGCCTACATAACTGACCTATGTTAATAGAGAGAAAGTAAAATTTTTGGTAATTTACTCATATATGGCCTGATCAATTATCAATCCCCAGAGAAATGGGCTGGGCCTAATGTGTTTCCAAAAACCCTTACAGGGTCTCAGACAAATTGCACTTTAAATGTTTGTTTATTATTATTTCAGAGACTATTTCCAATGACCTTCCATCAACAGCAGGCACCAACATTTAAAATGGAAGTTTCTATCCTCTCCAATCTTCAGCTTATCAGTTGATTTGTGACTGTCTTCTCCCTCTCTTTCTATACGAAACAAATTGCCATGTCTTTTCAATCAACATCTAAAAGGAATCTCAAATCACCCCTTGTTTCTTTTCCTATTGCCACTGCCCTCATTACGGTTCTCCCTACCAACCTCCTTCCCAATATATCTTCTACACAGCAGCCAGATAAATTTTCCTAATGCCCACATTCAAATATATTATTTACCTACTTGCAATGTTTAATGAATCACCACTGTGTGGCAGATTAATTACAGACCCTTCACTTGCCATTCAAAGCTTTTCACAATCTGACTCTTGCTTACCATTGTAGTCTTATTCTCTCTTACTAAACTCTCAAACATGTGCTTTGGACTGGCCAAACTAGAGGAGTTGATGAACTTCCCTTTGCTTTCCCAGCTGCATCTCCCCCATCCCAAATGCCTCTTTTACCTGTATTCCTGTTGAAATCCTCTTTCTCCTTTTGGATCCATTTCAAACACCACCTTCTCTATGGAGTCTTGGATGGTTTTGCACTAAAATATAATCTCTGACTCCTTTGACCACTATGACAATCTGTCCTTCTTTTGTTGCATTTATCTTTCTCTATCTTTGTTTACCAGATTATATTTGTGGGCATTATAGCCAACAAATAGCAGAAATATAGTCATAGTCCCCCCCGCTATAGACCCTGACTAAGCAGGTATGCAAGGAAAAACCCTCCTGGGGCTTATGTGTGATAGTTAGCTGACAGAGCTCCGCAGAAGACTGCTTGGTTTTCTGTCTGTAATTGTTGACATGAGTACGCAAGACGCTGTATGAAAAACGAACTCATAAGCGTTCCTCAGGTTGGCCCCAAAGTTTCCAGCACAGCTCCCACAGGCTTGTACCTCAAACTTCTCTTTAGTATATGAACTGGCAAAAAAAAAAAAAAAAAGAAGCTCCTAAGGTTTGCCATAGATACCCCACTAGACTCTCTCCCTCTTCAGGGTAAGTTTTCACCCTTACATGAGATCCTTCCCAAGATATTAGGTAAATTTTACTCAGTACTCCTAATAACCTCCCAGTTTACAAATTTTAATAGGGTAGGAACAGAGTCATCACTATCTTTGGTTTGCCTGAAGGTATCTTGCAAAAAGCCTTCACCCAAAAGGGGATCAATAAAGATTTGTTGAATTAAGTGGAATTATTGGCCCAAAATATCCCTTCAATGTACCCTTGTGAATTCTAAGATGCTATTTAAAGAAATGTTTTTTAAATGAAGATAGCTACCTGTGATTCATCATTTGATACCTTGGAATTCCCATATTAGATTTTTTTAAGAGGCTCTATACATGTGGGTAGGCAAATAACCTTACACTAAAAAAGAGAAAATCCAAGTTCTCAAGATGATTGGTAACATACCCAAGATCACATAGTTCCTTACTGACAGACCTAGGACAAGAAGGGTTGGGTTATCCTGATCTAGTGAAAGTGTAGTTCATAGACCAGGATCACCTGGGACTTGATCAATAATGCAGAATCTCAGGCCCTATCCCAGATCTATGGAGGCAAAATCTGCATTTTAACAAGATCCCCGGGTGAATCATGTGCCCATTCAAGTTTGAGAAGCTCCGCTCACTGACCATACTACTGAAAAAGAGAGAATGCTTTCGAAGATTTCAGGGATCAAAATGTTTGTTTTAATCAAATCTTACAGATAAATATATTTTCATCAACCCCTACCAGTCGTAGAGGTAGTCTAGGACAAAACAAACAAACAAAAAACAATGACACTGTTAGCATCCATTCTCATTTGTTCAGGACCAATAATTATTATTTGGGATCAAAAATAAAATCTCCTTCTACCAGCTCACATGAAAAGGCATCGGCAACATGCTGATTCCATTAAGTTAAACAAATGAATGCAATTACCTTTTCTCCCTACTCTGTCTAAATGGTTTTTATTTTAGTTTAGCAATTTTTTTTTTTTTTTTGGTGAGGAAGATCAGCCCTGAGCTAACATCCGATGCCAATCCTCCCCTTTTTTCAAGGAAGATTGGCCCTGAGCTAACATCAGTGTCTTGTCTTCCTCTACTTTATATGGGACACTGCCACAGCATGGCTTGACGAGCAGTGTATCAGTGCGCACCCGGGATCTGAACCTGTGAACCCTCAGGCCGCCAAAGCGGAGCGGGAACCCATAACCACTACAGCACGAGGCTGGTCCCTAGCGCAGCAATTTTCAAGGGTGCACTAAAAACCTTTGGGCCACTCTAAAATTTCAGTTACTGGAACCAAATACCCTACATTTCAAATCCAGTTCTCTATAAGATTTAAAAAATATGAATTGTCTTTAAGAAAATCGGAGTTTATTTTGGTCTACAATCATATTGCCAGATATAAGGCATTGTTTATACCAGTTGTAGTAAAAAAAATTAAATACATGGGCAAGCTCATAGCCAAACAAGAAACATGACCAATTGAATGAAAGTACAAGACTATGAAATTAAATTTGTTCTCTCCTCTCCTCACTCCTCACCTCTTTTCTACTTTTCTTTAGAAAACAAGATTTGTCAGGGAGTTTCCTTGGAGAAGCACCTTGTCATTTCACCACTCTTTAAGACAACTGTGGAATCCAAGAGGGAAATTCTGCCTTAAGAATTCCCCAGTATCATGTTGCCCCAAGTTGAAACTGATCATATTTATCAAACACCATAGAAGTGCTAATATTATGCATTGTTATCCACAGTTAATGCAATCAAGAGAACACCTTCAGTACTCTGGTGTGTATGTGTGTGTAAGAGCTGTTCTTTGGGTGAAGAGAGCAGGAGAGGTTGTAGCATAGGCCAGTGTGAACTTTTCTACTGTTATAGGAAGACATTAGGATTTCTGTGTCAATTTGGTGGGATGTTAACAGTTCCTGATAAATCCTCTCTCAGTGTTCAATGGACATGGACATGAAAAATACAAGGAGAGAGAGACTAAAACAGTTCTTAAAGTGGGAAAAAGGCAAAGCTATATGCTACAGTGAGGGGAGAATTTCTATTAACTATAGCTTTGATGAGGTTGGTCAGAGAAACATAATCTTGAAATTCCCACATTTTCCCTTCTGAAGCCAAAGCAAAATAGCATGTATGGGTTAAAGCTGTAAAAACAAACGGGATGGAGGAGTTAAATAAGTTTGCCTGCCTTTATTTAGCTCAAGGGTATAAATGCAGCACAGAATTGAACCTTAGGCACAGTCCTCTCTTCTTCACCAATCACATGGCGATTATTTGCTTCCTTTATAAAAAAATTAGTCTTTAAAAAAGATTCTAGGCCCAGCTAGTTTTATAGGAAAATTTTCCCTAAAGTTGAAAAATGGAAAATTTCTAATTATAGTAATCCATGCCATAGCAGAGTTAAAAAAGAAAGAAAAAAAAACACCTCATTCCATTTTCTCTCATAAAGACATCAACACTGGTATAAAACTGGATAAGAACCAACCCCAACTCCTACCCCTGCCAAGAATACTATAGCTAAATCTCAGGTATGAATAAGTAGGAAAAAAGTACTAAATATGATAGCATCAACTAAAATTGAAATGATTAGAGCAGTTTTAGTTTTTAATCTTCCCAGCAAACAGTTCCATCCCAAGTAGTCCAGGTTGTGTTCCCTGGGAAGCAGACTCTGAAATACTGTGTTTAGCGGACAGGATGTTTATTAAGGAGTGTCCTAAGGATCAACATCTCTGAAGGGAGACAGAAGGAACAGGAGTGGACAGAGGGAGAAGCTGACTTGTGATACAGGCCCCAGTACATCCTCAGGAAGACCCACATGGAGCTCTGAAGCTAGAAAAGCCCTAAGTTTGCATGAGGTGGTCCATGCTTTTTACTCCCACATCAATCAGCCTTTGGATGTAGGTCACCTTTGGAAAGGGACATGACCTTGGATGAGGCATCTCTAACACCCAATGCTGGGAAAGAAGAGCTCCTTCTTTACTCTAGAAATATTGGGCTTGGTCTACTGGTGGCCATCTTTCCTGGCGCATGGAGAGGGCCTGTCTATCCTAATATAAAATGCAGATGACATCCAGAGGGAGAAAGACAGACTGAGAGAAAGCTCTGGGGTCAACAGTTATTACTTGCAATCCCTGAGGTATAATTAATTCAGTTTTTCCTTCAATCCTCTGAGATATTTCAGTATCTTTTCCAGCTATATAAGTAAAGACAACTCCCCTTTCACTTCAGCTAGTGTAAGTTGAGTTTTTATTACCTGACTCCTATACAATGTCAGGTTAACTCAGTTACCAAACCTAAGTAAAAAAAACAGAACACACACACACACACAATTGTAGGCTAATATAAAGTATGAATATAGAACCAACTTACTAAAAAATATCATGAAAAAAACATTAAAACTATATATAAATATAAAAAGACTAACCTACCATAACCAAATAGGGTCTACCCCAGGACACAAAGATGGTTTAATATTAGAAAAAAATTGTCCACATAACCTACAGAATCACATTAATGTTCAAATAACAAAACATATATGATCATCTTAAAAGCAGGGTGTAGTAGGGTAAATACTGACCCCCCAAAAATGTCTGTGTCCTAATCCCTGGAAACGATGAATATGTACTTTATACATAAAAGCGACTTTGCAGTTGTGATTAAGTTAAGGATCTTGAGATGAGGAGATTATCCTGAATTACATCATATAAGGTAGTAGAGGGAGGCGGAAGAGATAGAGAAGTTAGAGACGGCTATGTGACAACATAAGCAGAGATTGGAGTGATGTTCTTTGAAGAGGAGGAAGGCGGCACAAACTGAGGAATGCAGGTGGCCTCTATAACTTGGAAAAAACGAGGAAAAGGATTCTCGCCTCAGAGCCTCCGGAAGAAACCAGTCTTGACAACTCCTTGACTTTAGTCCAGTGAGAGTGATTTTGAACTGTGACCTCCAGACAGTCAGAAAACAAATTTTTATTGTCTTAAGCCACCAAATTTGAGGTAATTTGTTACAGCAGCAACCAGAAACTAACACAAAGGGGAAAAGACCATAAAATTTCATATTCAATGTTGATTTTTTAGAAACTTAGTAAAGGACACTTTTTTAGCATGACAAAGTCAACAACCTACTTTAAGGAGCAGCACACAACAGTGTCATGATTATTTTCTAAATATTGTTTTGGAAGATTTAGCAAATACAGTAAGAAATGAAACAGATGTAGGTATATCCACTGAAAAGGAAAAAAGTGATTCTTTTCCTAGAACATATAAGAGAGTGAACCATGAAAACATTAGAACTACTGGTCACCAACTCTTAGCTATACTTCAGAAATCCAGAAAGTTCTGAAGTCAGACTTCTGTGCCTAAGTTTGATGCCCACGCCCATTTGTCAGTAAAATCTGAGTTCAGTGGATGTCAGGCTCTTTATAGTCTTTATTTATCCTTTTTAAATATGACTATCAGTCTACTAGCACATTGATTATAGGCTGTGCCCTAGGCCCTACTGAGGATATTCTATATACATGCTATAGGTGCGATGTTACTTTCCAAAAATTTAAACTTCAGAATTTCAAAATAAATCTGTCTCCCAGGATTGAGGGTCTATAACAAAGCAGTTTGGTACTGTGACAAGAAATAAGTAAATAAATATATAAAATCATTAACATTAAGACATTCAGATAGACATGATATTAAAATATTCCACTTCATAAATTACAAAAAACCTAAACTAAGTACCATCTCTCAGCAAGAGACGTGTGGGGCTTCAATGAAAAAAACTACAAAATGACTGAGAGAAATAAAAGAAGACATATAAATTGAAAGACATACTATGTTTCCATGCAAGTAGGCTGAATACTGTAAAAATCCACACTTTCCCTCAAAATAATGTATAAATGTAAAGCCAGCCTAAACAAAATCTCAATGGAATTTAATTTAGAACTTGATTTTTTAAAAAATCTCTGTATCCTCTTTTTCTTGCCTCCACACTGCTCCTAGGCATTACATAAACCCCGCTGCAATGTCTTTCCTCACACAGAGTAATTCCCAACAGGGCACATTCTAATCTGTGCAAAGGGAGGAGGGTATCGCTTGAGTTCTGATGTGCCCTATTCAGGGGATTGAAGACTCTGGGATTGGGAAGCACTGTTCTTGAATTCAGTTGATGCCATAAACATGTGCAAATTAACTTTTCAAAAATCTTTGTAAACAGTAATAAAGACTGCCACATTATTTAAAAAACACTATAAAATTACAACAATTAAGTCAATGTGGTATTAATTTTAAAATACTTTGACAATGAAACACAACAAATTATTCAGAACCAAATCTTAGAATAAAAGAAAGTGTAATGTATAATAAAGTAGACATTGTAAATCAATAGGCAAGGAAAATATTATTCAGCAACAATTCTGAAATATTACTGGGGGAAAAAATACAAGCTAAGACCATTTGCTCACACCATACACATGAATTGAAGAATTAAAAGAAACAAATGAATATCTTTAAAATCTCTGGGTGGGGTAAAGTGAATGTTTTTTAAATCTCTGGGTGAGGAAAAGTTTTCCAAGTGAAAAACAGCAATAGATTAAACATTTTGAGGTCAAATGAATTAAGAAGTAAACAATAAGATCCAAGAAAAAAAAAACCCCAAAACTATGTGTGACACAAGACTATTTTGTCATATATTTGAGTCCCTTGAGTATAGGGAATAAACTCTCAATTTGTCAATGAATAAATATCTAAGAACGCAATAGGAAGAAAATAATTGAACAAGAGCTTAAGTAGTATTTATGTGCACAGCATGTGCTAGAAATTCTGAAGAATACAAAAGATACATAAGATAAGCCATTAAATGAAATCTAACAATGAACGTGAAGTAAGCAAATGGCATTGTCATTTCATAAATATAAAGTCACTTGGGCTTGGAGCTAGCTGGTAGGATACCAATGGAGCTAAGAGGTAATCATTTTTCCCACAAAATTTTCATCATCTTTCAATTAATGCCAAGAAAGAACTTAACAAACTCATAAAAAGTCTTTGTATTCTTTACTTGGGAGACAATCTTATGTAGAGGAAAGCCTAGCAATCATGGAAGTGGGATTTAGTTATTTTTTAAGACTAACTGGCAGAGTGACAATGGACAAATCACTTAAAAACTCTAGATATCAGTTGGCCTTATCTGTTATGTAGTAATAATAATCCTTAGCAGGACTTCAGCCCCTGGAGGCTTGGTGTTGATGTACTTTTGTGATCCCTTCCATTCCTAAAATCTGTGACATGATCTTCAAGACTGTCTCATTCAGAGAAAATGGATGGGAGAAAGTTAGGGAGAACATCATTCAGTACAGTTTTCAAGAACTGAAATTCCTAAGAAGAAAGGAAGAACTCTTAGGAAGAAAGGAAAGGAGGAAGTAAATGAGTTTCTAGATTGAAAGAGCCCATTAAGTGCCCAGGAGGAAAAAGGAAAATAGACCCACACCCAGGCATATCACCAGAGCATTTCACAATACTAGAGATAAGACCCCACAGGAGATCCTACAGGCTTCCAGAATGAAAAAAAATAAAATTAGTATATACAAAAATCAGAAGTCAGAGTAGGTTTGGAATATTTAAGAGCAACACTGTAAGCTAGAAGGCATTGGAGAAATGCGTTCAAAATTCTTAAGGAGAGTGATTTCCAACCCAGAACTCAATATTTAGCCAAGCTATCAATCAAATATGGAGTACAATACAGAAATTTTCAGACATGACTTCTCAAAAATTTACCTCTTATTTATCTTTTCTTAGGATGCAACTGGAAAATATGCTCCACCAAAATGAGAAAGTAAACCAAGAAAGAGAAAGACATGAGATAAAGGAAATTGAGGATTCAGCTCAGAAGAGAGATGAAGGGAGATCCCAAGCTGTTAGCCACGCAGGAGTAGACAACAGCAAGTCCACACTGAAGCAGGTCAGAAGTTCTTCTATTTCTATATTTCTACAGGAATGAGAGATTGGTATGTACCTGATACATCTGAATATCTTAAGAGGAGATTTAGATGATAAATGGAGTTTTGGTATGTACCTGATACATCTGAATATCTTAAGAGGAGATTTAGATGATAAATGGAGTGAATGAAAATTTGATTAGTGTTTTTTGTTTTTTAATCTGGTAACAACAATAACAAATAACACTATTATTAACTGAAAGAAAAATATAAAGTTATACAGGAAAATAAAAGCATAGTATATTCCACAGCTCAACTGTGACAAGAATTTACAGTCATATGAACACTGACCATGATATAATCAATAGTATAACAGTATAAGGAGATAAGATGAGTTCATGAGTGGGTAGGAGTGGAGAGAGATGAAAGAGAACTAAGTCTTTGTCTTCCATAAGGAAAGTCAATACAGAATGCCTAAAACTGAAACGTCAACAAGTAGCAATATAGGCATATTTCTTAGACATATGGAGTTAAAATGTCAAATAGAAACAAACTCAGCTTAGTCTAACTTCAAGGTCTGTGTTCTTTCCACTACCACACAGATTGTCCCTATCACAGAGCATAGGGCTACTGTGCTCCTCTGGGTGATGGCAAGAAATAAAACAACATTCAAATAGTTGGTTAGGGATGAGCCATTGGCAGATTGACCAGTGTAATGGGGTGCATTGACATAACAGAGAAGGGAAACATATTTAATGAGAGCTGGTGATATATTTGGCTTTCTCATTTAATCCTGTTTGTCTGAAAAAAGAAATACTTGTCTCTCTGAACGTCTTAGCTTGAAGAGTAGAGTGGAAAGATGTTAACCAACACCTGGTTTGTTTATTTCAATGTGATATTTGTTCAAGATGCTCATTACTAAAGCTAGTGCATAAATGTTATGTTATAAATGTCTAAATGGTGTGTACAATTTTATCGGGACACTGTAGATTACAGCAGAGTTAGTGGCCAGTGTTCATGTTGATTCTTTCTAAACATTACTATTTTTGATTTGTACATTCTCATTTTCAGTTTATTCCCATGGCTATATAATAGGAGGTAGGTTAGTTAATTTGAAACATAGCTTAAAAACATATATATATATATACAAATGCAATGGTGTACAAGGCATAAAAGAAAGAGAATGTTTGGTTAGCTCAAAATGTCCCAGCTTTTGGATCCTACATAAGGATATAATCCATAGACTTATAGGCTTAAAGGGAAATAGAATTCTTTATTATACTTTATTTATCCATCAAATGTTAGCATGTTTTTTGATCACTGGGTTTTATATACCAATCTAGTTTTCATATTCTCTAAAGCAACACCTCTAAGCTGAGTTAATTGTAAGAAACAAAGAGTATCAGTCAAACTGAAAATCATAAAACACTTGAGTGTGGATTTTCCCTGCGACTTTAATGGGGGCTGTTTAAAAATCTAGTTTCAATCATTTCACTGTATTTCAGTCTTGCTTTGAAGCCCACATTACTCCAACTAGTTCCTGTCACTGTATGAGAATCATAAAATATAGGTGGCAAAAATGACAAAGTTGGGCTTCCATCTTTTTGATGTCCAGTGGCAGAAAATGAAATGCACTTCAACAATACAAAGATGTGGAGTGATAGGTATGCACACACTATCAATTTTTTCGAAACAAATTTCAAAATAAAAACGGAGAAAATTCAGCCATGCAGGTCCTCATTCCTTAGGACCTTTAAAGAGTATTGTTAATTGATGTTAAGCATACACAAATCTAAAAAACTGACTTTCATTATTTTTGAAAAATAATTTTTTTAGTACACAGACTTTAAAATCTTCATTAAACTCCTTAGTTTTGAGATGAGAAAATTGAGGCACAAGAAGGTTAAGCAATCTTCCAAAGGTCATCTACTGAAGAAATTGACTTTCACATCAACAAATATGTAGTCTAGTATTTTGTTGCTTTGCTTGTTGATTTATTGATTAAAAAACAATTTTTAAACAACTCCCATAGGCCTGACACTGGAATATAGCAAGGAAAAAATGTCTCTGCTAAAATCTCAAGAAGCTAAAAGTCTGGTGGGGAAGATAGAAAGTCGACCAAAGACTATAACATTTAGCCAGAAAAAAGAAAATGGAGGATAAGAAGCTAGAAATGATGGTAGGTTCCGGGAATTGTGGTAGGAAATGAAGTTGGCGAGAGAGCCAGGAGCCAGGTCATATAGGACTTTGTAGGCCATGGTGGGACTTTATATTTTATTTTAAGTATTATGGGAAGCTTGAAGACGGTTTTGAGCACGACATGATCAGTTCCATTACACTGTGTTGCTTCTCTCAAACAATAGTTTATTTATAGCACTGAATGTTTGGTTTACTTAATGCTGTGGCTATATTTTCCTTTATTTTAATTTAAAAACTTATGTCTTTTATTTTTAGACATGGCAAACCATACAGAAATACCCCCATGTTTCCATGAAGTTGATGCTTTGCAAGCAAATCAGGCAAATTTGCTGGAGTTGAGGGTCAGATCTATTTCTTTGTCTGCAGATCTGGGTTCCATCCTCCAGATTTCTCTCTCTCACTAACCTAAGTCCTGTTTCCTTTCACCCGTCATTTCTAGTGATATCTAAACAGCAATAGTGACTTTTCCCAGAACAGTTAGAAAGCCACTGCACTTTAAAGATGCAATAACAGCAACACAATAAAAACAAACTTAAAAACAACAATAAAAATCATAGCTTACCTCTTTGTAGAGTGTACTTCCTGGACTTTGTGGGATGATCCTGATTTCAAGTATTTTGTCTTTATGTCCCTAAAAGATATTTCTACTCATCACCCCACTATTTCTAGTTCTGAATAGATGATAACTGTACTTGTTTCACATTGTATAACCAAATGAGCTGAGATTTGCTCAAAAGAATCTTCAGTTAATCTATACAACTACATAGCCACCTTGGAAACATGTATCAGTATACTTCCATCTTTTCATATCTTGAAGAAAGGAAATATCACAGAAATTATTGAGATATGGGTCAGAATCTTTCGTTTCTGAAGTTTGCAGATTTTATCAACCTTGGAAATAGATATTCATCTTCAGTCTTCGGGCAGTTAACAAGTTATTTTAGCTGAAGAGCATTTTTCATGAATATTATTCTAATAGAAATTTCCAAAGAGAAGAACAACCAATGAGAGAGTGAAAGAAAGAGAGAAGAATGGAAGGGAAGAAAACATGCTTCTTCCCAAACCTCCTGAAAATATTTTAGATTTATTTTAAGGCTCAATACATCATAATTAACTTATTTCTGCTCGATGAGCACTCCAAACCTGCAACCTTGTTCTGCTTTTCATTTCAATCCACCTAGAACTCTTGTCTTTAAACATATTTTGAATGTTGGGATTTGCTCATCTTTTTACAGTTCCAACCTATACTAATAGAGTTCGTGTGCTCTGTTACATAGATATTTACTCAGCAGAATATGCAACAATTTAGCCAACATTTTTGGAAAAACAGATCAAAAAGTATTTATTGAGAATAATCTTGACAGAGATCACAGATGTCTGTTTAACTTAAATCCAGCTATAGTTTCAGCGTCAACCACAATGGCAATAAGACACTCGTCAATTTTCTTTTTCACAAGGTAGGTTCCTATTCACATATAAATGTATAGTGAATGGCAGAATCACAAAGTAAGGGGAATTAGCCTTTACTAGACCTGTAAGGTTGAGTAAATTAATCTCTTTAAGCCTCTGTTTTTCCATCTGTAAGTGGAAAGGAAATATCACACATAAAGTGTTTAGCACAGTAGCTGACACATGGTAAGCTCCCATCAATGTGAACTATTTATTATAAATAAGTTGGCCCCCAAGTCCTCCCCACAGCCCTACTATCCAAAGGCAGCTGTCCTGATGCACAAGCTGTGCATCAACGGTCAGGAGACTACAGCGATTGTCTGGTGGAAAGTACCTCAGAGGTCTTCAAGTTCAACCTCCTACATTTCACAGATGAGGAGACCAAGACCCAGGTCAGAAATATGGCTCAGGGGCACAAAGTTAGTTATTGACAGAGATTAGAGTGTGGGTTTCCTGACTGCCAGACCCATTATTATTTCCAGTAATTCAAGCTGAATGAATCCCCTCTTATAAGGTGTTACATGCAGCAGAGTGATACTTCACACCATGTAACTACAGGCATTGTCTGGGGAGTTAATTGGTCATAGGGCTGGGGCTCTAACTGGCCCCAGCATAAGGGTCCCGGGGTGTGCTGCTGGTCTGAAGGCTGGAGTGCAGGGTGGGAGCAGAGCCTGGAGATGCTCTTTCATGCTTAGAGAAGGCAGCTAGAGCTATCCTTTTAAAGCACATATCAGATCTTGTTACTCCACCAAAATTTTCCAATAGCTTCCCATCTCACTCAACATAAAACGTCAATCCTAAGCATGGCCTGCAAAGCCCAGAATAAACTGGCCCCACCCACCTCTCTGATGTCCCCCTTTACTGCTCCCCCTACTCACTCTGCTTCAGGTCCCACTGGTCTCCTTGTTGTCCTTGGAGCATACCAGGTTCATTTCAGCCACAGGCCTTGACTCAGCCTTCCCTCTGCTTGGATCACTATCTCCCAGATATCCACATGGCTCTGCCTTCACTTCATTCAAGTCTCAGCTCAAATGTCATGTCCAGAGGCCTTCCGTGACCTCCACTGTACAGAATGGCGCCTCTGTCTCTGTTACTCTCCTTTCCTCTCAGCCTGCTTTATTGTTCTTTCTGGAATTGATCCTTAGCTGACATTTTGATGGATATTAATTTATTTGCTTGTTATGTGTCTCCCCACTAGAATGTGAGCTCTACAAGATCAGGGAGTTTGATGTGTTTGCTCTTGTATCTTCAGAGTCTAGAAGAGTGCCTAGCACATAGTAGGGTCACTAAGTCTCTATGAAATGAATAGTGGAAGGCAGGCAAGGAGGGAGGGATAGAGGAAGGATCTGTAAGTTTAGCAGACTCTATTGAAGAATTCTGAGCTGAGATGGAAGCATCAAGATAAACAACTTTAAAGGGAACAGCAGGCATCCTTTTTCCTTTTTTTTTTAAATTTTCTTGAGATCACATCGGTTTATAACATTGTGTAAATTTCAGGGGTACGTCATTATATTTTGGCTTTTGTGTAGACGGCAAGGCATCCTGTTTCTTAGTAAGTCCTTAGGCCCCCCATTAAGCCAGACCCCTTAACAGGCACTTTACACACTTTCGCTCTAGTAAAGCTCAAAAAATAACATTAATTTTCAGAAACCGAATTTATATAATTTTTTCTTTTCTTTCTTTCCTTTATTTTTTGCTATCTGTGTACCCTGTTGCTGTTAACTGATCCTATCTGGATAACAATTCTCTAACATTCTCTCATCTCTTCAACAAATATTATTGGAGGACCAACCACGTATTGAACACGGTGTTAGACGCTGCGAATACAATGGTGAGGATAAGAGATGTGATCCCTGCCCTTATTGCACTCACAATCTTGCAGAGGGAAGAGATATTAAACAAATACACACACAAGTGACTTAATCTCATTGCTGATTGTGTAAATGTCCTAAGAAAAAAACAACAAAATGTAACAAGGAAAAAGAATAGATTTACATGAAACACACCCTGGCAAATTCAATCAAAGACTGTCTCTCCCTCCACCTTGAAACCGTAACCTGATGTATGTTCTGTGGGTCTAAGAGGTAGTTCTAGTACCACTCACCTGAATGGGGTTCTTAACCAGAGCATCAGTCTCAAAACAGTCACCACAGGGCTCTGTTAATTTGATATGAGACATTTACCTGGAAACTTTGAGTGTTATCTGAAAACCTGACATTGCATTTACTTGCACTCTTGATATCGGCCAAAGCCCCTCAACTTACAAAAACAATAACAATAACTATAGCAGACCCTTCTCTATCCCACATTCTGCACCAGACAGTGTTCTCAGCTTTTTACATATATTCACTCATTTATAGTTATAAAGTAGTAGCTATTATTATCCTCATGTCACAGGTGAAGGATCAGGCACCAAGTGATTGCACATACAGCTATTTAGCAGCAGAACTGGGTCCATTCATTGTTCTCAGTTATTCATCTTTTGTAGGTTAGTGACTCCGGTGTCTCCGAAGTGTACAGGGAAAGGTCAGAATCCTCCTTTTGTCTTTTACTATAAACTCAAATTCCGAGCAAGTCAATATTGCCCAGTGGATAGCTAAAGGTCTTTCCATTCTGTATTTAACAAAAGGATAAAGGATCTTGCTAAAAATCTATCTGCCATTTCTAGATTTGACACAGAAATATGAACTCTGAAATACAATTCTCTTCCTCTCTCATCTTCCTGTGTGAAGCATTTGGAGAGCACACAAGGCTAAAAAATTTCCCCTCCTACTGCACTGCCACTCTGAAGACACTCATTCACCCTATCAGGCCCTCAGAGGTCCTACAAGCAAGAAAAGTGCTAAGTGAAGCAACACTTCAGTCAATATGACAACTTTCAAAGAGAAAGTCTTTCTTTCATGTTGTTTTTGTTGTTTTTTAAAAGGCCAGACTATCAGGAGAAAGAAAAGCAATAGTATAGAAGGCAGTATATCTGGCAAGCTAGGGTTTCGGTGGTACTTTTTTAAAAACCCACTATCTATGAGAAAAACTGAATGTGTGAGTCTATATCAGTGGTCCTCACCCTGGGGTGATTTTGCCCTCAACGGGACAGTTGGCAATATCTGGAGACATTTTTGACTATCACAACTTGAGACTGGTACAGGCATCTAATAAGTAGAGGCCACAGACACTGTTAGACATCCTACAAAGCACACAACAGTTTCTCTCCTCCCTACAACAGAGAATTTTCTGGTCCAAAATGTCAGTAATGATGAGGTTGAGAAACCCTGGTCTAAAATAAAATACTTGTTTTCAGTGTTTCTAAAATGAAATAAAATAAAACTGCATTTATTGAGCATCTCCTGTGTGCAGAGTCCTGTGATAGGTCCTTCGTCTAAAAGATCCAAGGAGAAAAAAGACATGAAGCATGTGACAGAATTCTACTTCTGGGAAAATGGAATAGATGTACATATCTCTATTCCTTTCTCTAGGTACAAGTAAAAACCCTGGACATTATATATAAAATAAACATAAGATGACTTGAAAAGTAGGGAGAAGTCTGGCTAGGGACCTTGGGACTCAAGGAATAACATGGTGAGTTCCTCGGATTTTCTTTTTGCCTCATATATCCCAGAACTGAGGCAGGGAAAGTGGAAATGCTGATAGACACAGAGGCACACACACACACACACACACACACACACACAAAGCCCCAGCAAAAGCCAAAGGACCAGGAAAGGGTGTGCTTAGGAGGATAGAAAACTTTTAGACAACACCTTCTCTATTCCAGTCAAACACCACAGAAAAGACTACAGCCTGACTCCACTCCATGCTGGCAAAGACCTAGTTGGGAGCTTAGACCAGGCTGAAATGAGATGCCCCAACATCCCTGCAGGGTAGTGTCAGAGAAAGCCAAGTAGGGAGCCAATCTTTGATTCCAGCCAGTAACAAGGCCTCCTCCCTGCTGCAGTGTCAGTAGAGATCACATTATGAATCTGAATATCCACCCCAACCTGCATTAATAAGGTACCTCTCCCCTCCTCACTGGAGTGGTGTCAGAGGAGGCTTAGTAGGGAGTCAGGACTCTCACCATTGCCCAGCAGTAATGTGGCCACTTCTACTGTGGTGTTAGTGGAGACCACGTAAGGAACTAGAACTCCCACACCTGTCCAGCAGTAACAAGGAACACAATCCCTCAGTTGTCCATGGAGGCCAAGTGGGGAGCCTGGACTTCTACCTACACTTGGTGTAACAAAGTAGTGTCTCCCACTCCTCTGCCAGAGTGGTATAAGAAAAAGCCAGAGAAATGAAAGGTTTAAATAATATCCAGAGTCTCAGGACGTAGTATGAAATGTTCGAGTTTCAATTGACAATCACTCATCACACCAAGAATGAGGAAGATCTAAAATTAAATGAAAAAAGATGATAAATATATGCCAAGGCCAAGATGAAATGTTAGAATTAGCTTGTGAGGATGTTCAAGAAGCCATGGTAAAAATGCTTTAATGAGCCATTAAAAACACATTTGAATCAAATAAAAAGACAGAAAGCCTCAGCAAAGAAATAGAAAGTCTTAGCAGAGAAAGAGAAAATATAAAGAGATAAATGGAAATTTTAGAACTGAAAAATACACTAATTGAAGTGAAAAGCTCGGTGGAACAGCTCAACTGCACAGTGGAAGGGATAGAGGAAAGAATCAGTAAACTGGATGATAGAGGAATAGAAATTATCCAATCTGACCAACAAAAAGAAAATAAATGGGAGGAGTGGAAATGAACAGAGCTCATTTATTATCGTCCCCCACAGGTCCCTGTGGGGGACGATAATAAATGATTGAACATTCATACCATCAGAGTCCTGGAAGGTGAGGAGAAAGAGAGCAGGACTGAAAAGTACTTGAAAAAATAATGGTTGAAAACTTCCCAAATTTGGCAAAAGACATAAACCTACAGATTCAAGAAGCTGAGTGAACCTACATAGGATAAATCTAAAGAAATTCATGGAAAAATGATGACACCAGTAGACTGTGATATGTTTATATGATGTAATATTTATAGCAACCATTAAAGAAACTGTACAAAGAGATACACTCAAAAACACTATAGATAATCAAAATGGAATTTGAAAAAATGTTCAGGTAAACCACAGGAGAGCAGGAAAAAGGAAACAGAGAAATGAAAAACAGAGAGAAGACAGAAAACAAAAATTTAAACGGCAAACTTAAGCCCTGATATATCAATAATTACATTAAATACAAATGTTCTAAATACATTAATTAAAAAACAAAGATTTGCAGAATGGATTTTAAAACATGTTTTAATTGTATGCTGTCTATAAGAAATTCACTTCAAATATAATGATATAGGTAGGTTGAAAGTAAAAGGGTAAAAAAAGATATTTCATGCAAACAGTAATAAAAAGAAAGGAGGAGTTGCTATATTAATATGAAAAAAGTAGACTTCAGAGCAAAGAAAATTACCAGAGACAGAGAGGGACATTGTATAATGACAAGGGGTCAATCCACCAAGAAGACATAACAGTCCTAAATGTATATGCACCAAACAATAGAGCTTCAACATGTGAGTTAGATTGATAGAGCTGAAAGAAAAAAAGACAAATCTTCAATTATAATAAGGGACTTCAACACTCCAACACTCCAACAATTAATAGAGAAATTAGATAGAAAATGAGCAAGGATATAAAAGAACTCAACAAAACCATCAATCAGCAGAATCTAATTGACATTTATAGAACACTTCATTCAAAAACAAATACACATTGTTTTCAAGTGCCCGCTTAATATATACCAAGACAGACTATATTCAGGGCTATAAAATAAACTCCAACAAGTTTAAAATAATACAGAGTACATTCTCTAACCCAATAGAATCAAAGTAGAAATCAATAACAGAAAGATAACAAGAAAATCTCCAATAATTCGAAGATAAACAACATATTTCTAAGTAATCCATGGATTAAATTCTCAAGAAAAATAAAAAATACATTGAAATGAATGAAAATTAAAATACTATATATCCAAATCTGTGGGACGCAGCTAAAGCAGTGCTGAGAAGCAAATTTATAGCACCAAATGCATACATTAGAAAAGAATAAAAGTCTCAAATCAGTAATCTAAGCCTCCACCTTAAGAACTTGAAAAGAAGAGCAAAATAAACCCAAAGCAAGCAGAAGGAAGAAAGAATAAAAATAAGAGGAGAAATCAATGAAATTGACAATAGAAACACAGTAGAGAAAAATCAATGAAATAAAGAGCTGGTTCTTTGAAATTATAACATAAAATTGACAAGCCTCTAGCAAGATTGACAAAAGAAAAAGGGAAACACAAATTACCAATATCAGTAATGAACCAGGGGATATCACTACAGATTCTTCAGATATCAAAATGGAATACTACAAAAAAGACTCTATGCATGTATATTTGACAATTTAGAAGAAATGGACCAATTCCTCAAAAAACATAAACTACCATGACTCACCCAATATTAAATAGATAATTTGAATAGCCCTATAACAATTAAGGACTTTGAATTTTTAATTTAAAAACGCCACAAAATAAATATTCCTGCCCAAATGGCTTCACTGGAAATTCTATCAAACATTTAAAGAAGAATTAACATCAATTCTACACAGTCTTTACCAGAAAATAGAAGAGGTAATACTTCTCAATTCACTTTATGAAGTTAGTATTACCCTTACACTAAGACCATAAAAAAACAGTACAAAGAAGGAAAAGGTGTTTTCAAATGTTAGCAAATAGAATTCAACAATAAATAAAAAGAATTATACATCATGGACAAGGGGAATTTATTCCAGAGATCAAAAGCTGATTCAATATTTGAATATCAATCAATGTAATCCACCATATTAACAAGCGGAAGAAGACAAATCACACAACTACAGCAATCAACGCAGAAAAAAGCATTTGACAAAAGCCAACGCCCATTCATGACAAAAAAACTTCAGAAAAACGGGAATAGAGAGGAACCTCCACAACAAAGAGCATCTACAAAAATCCTACAGCTAACATTAAACTTAGTGATGAAAGGTTTTCCTCCTAAGATCAGAAACAAGGCGAGAATGCCCACTCGCACAGCTCTTATTCAGCAAGGTGCAGGAAGATCTAATCAGTACAATAAGGCATTAAAGGGAAGTAAAAGGCCTACAGATCTGAAAGAAAGAAATAAAACTGTCCCTAATTGTGGATGATGTGATTATCTATGAAAAAAGTCCCAAAGACTGTACAAAAAAATCCTGGACTATTAAATGAGTTCATCCAGGTCATAGGATACAAGATAAACATACAAAAATCAATTATATTTCTATATACTAGCAGTAAAACATGGATATCGAAATTAAAAATACAATACCATTTACAATTGCTCAAAAAATTACATACTTAGGCATAAATCTAAACAAATCTGTGCAGGACTTGTATGTTGAAAACTATACAACACTAATGAAAGAAATCAATAAATATCTGAATGAATAGAGAGACATACTATGTTCATGGATTGGAAGACTCAACATGGTAAAGATATCAATTATCCTCAAATTGGAATATAGGTTTAATACAATTCCTATCAATATCTCAGCAAGATTTTTTTGTAGATATGGACAAGATTATTCTAAAATTTATACAAAAAAGCAATGGAACTAGAATAGCTAAAAACAGTTTTGAAAAAAAGGATAAAGTGAGAGGAGCCAATTTCAAGATTTATTTTTTTCAAGTCTGTAGTAATCCAGACTGTGTGGTACTGGTGGAGGGATCGACCCATGGAGAAATGGAACAGAGTAAAGAATCCAGAACTAAACCCACACAAAAATGCCCAAATGATTTTTGAACAAGACACAAATGCAACTAATTACAGGAAAGATAGCCTTTTCAACAAACGGTGCCAGAGCAATTGGACATTCAAAGGCATATATAAACAAACAAATAAATAGATAAATAAATAATAAACAAATAAATTTTATAAAATAAAATAAAAAGAACCTTATCCCAAACTTCACACCTTATACAAAAATTAACCCAAAGTGAATAATTAACATAAATACCAAACTATATAAAAGAAATAGGAGAAAACCTTCAAGATTTAGAGCTAGGCAAAGAGTTTTTAGACTTGACACCAAAAGCATGAGCCGTAAAAGAAAAAATTAATGCACTGTACTTCATCAAAATTTAAAATTTTTCATGCATGCCTTTGGGGAAAATCTATACTTTAGGGACCATATCTAATCATTCAATCTTGTAATCCCAACACCTAACTAGTACTGTGCTAGTAAGTAGATGCTAAATAAGTATTTATTGAATGAAAATGTGAATATGTGTAAAGTACTTTCTAAAACTTGATCTGCTATATGTGATGTAATTCCATTCAGGGTTCATTGAATGTCTGCTACTGAAAAGCACTGTGTTAGAGCCTGGAGCACTGGATTTGAGAGCAGAAAATGAAGGAGTGAGCAAATTGCAGGGTAAGCAAAACCAAGCGCAAGGCTCTCCTTTTAGATAGTAAATATCACCCTCTGGAAAACGAGCCAGAGCAAGTTCTCTAGAACCAAGCATGCTAATATTTGGGCATTTGGGGTGGGTAAGCTTATCTCAGTCATCTCCATCACGCCTTGGTTCCATAAACTAACCGTAACCCTTTAAATAGGGATTGGCAGATGCTTGGCACGGATGTGACTTCTTGCCCCTACTCTGTCGGCAACAGACATGGCTAATGAATCTCAGCATTATACAGCTCTGGGCCAAGACGTGGCCTTGGAATCCATCTCAGCATAGCACATTAAGCAGCTTTTACCAACTGATCAGAGTTAATGCTAGAGAAAAACTTATCACAACCTCTGGGTCTGAAAGGTGACCTTGCATAAGCCATTCCCCTGCCAAACATGTGAGGGAATATCTTACTACCCTGTTTCTGTGGAGAGTGGCCTCTCAGGGTTCTGGAGTTTTGTAGGAAGAGGAGACTGCAGGTGTAAGGCTTCAACTGGGTCATCCTCCTTCAGAGGACTGGCTCTCAAACGGAGTATTTTTCCTAGTCCTCAATAGACACGTCAGCACTCTCCCCACCTGCTGGCTCTGGCAGAGAGAAAGGGAGAGACAGGGCTGAAGCGCTGCCACGGATTCCAGGTGTCCCTTAATGCAGTCCAACGTGGCCCCCGCAGGGCCTCTCTGCTTGCCCGCAGATATCCTTTTGAGCGTTCAATTAAAAGGGACATTTGCTGACGTCCGTAGGTGGTGCTCATGGTCCTGGCAGTTTTAACATGTTGGCTTCCAGCATCGATGTTTATAAGATTTGGGAGATTTTTTGTGTTTGTTTAAATGCAAATATCAATGTTTACAGAACCTGGGCAATTTTATGTTTTTCTAAAGCTTCAGAAATAACAGGACACTCTCTTTAACAACCTAAATAACACTTTGCAAAAGTTTTCCTGCATTGGCCGCAGGTGTTTTAGCATTAAAATTTGAGATTCAGAACCAAAAACAAAGAATAACCTTCACAAATCTTCCAGCAAAATGTTTGCAAAGTAACTCTGAAAAGAGGAAATCATTTTCTTACTCCTTGAATTGTGTTCTGAGAAAGCTTAAGAGTAAGGGAGACCTAGCTCTGAATCCTGGATTTCAGTTTGCTCATCCATAAAATAAGGCTAATGATACCTACTTAGAGGATTGTTGAAACAAGGAAGGTAATGAATTAATTCTTTCATAACTTTGGAGAGGGGAAGGCCTTTTAACAAGTACACAAAATCCAGGGGCCATAAAAGAAAAATTGGTACATTCAAATACATTTAAAAGGTAAGCAAATCAAATCATGAAAGAAGAACTGGGAACGATATCTGTGTCTTATGTCACAAAGAACTCATCTCTTTAATATATAAAGAGCTTCTAGAAATTGAGAAGAAAATGATCAAAAAGTTCATGAATTGACTGTTTATAGAAAAAAAATACAAACAGCACTTACACATACGAAAAGAGGTTCAATTTCACTCATAATAGATAAAACAAAGTGAAATTACACTGAAATAACATTTCTCACCTATCAGATTGGCAAAACCCCAAAAGTTTAACAACACGCTCTGTTGGCAAGGTGGTAGAGAAATGAGCACTCTCATACATTGCTGGTGGGAGTGCAAAATGGTGCAACCCCTGCAGAGGGCAATTTGGCAATCGTTATGAAAATTACAAATGCATTTACCCTTTGACCCAGCAATCCCACTTCTGGGAATTTATCCTACAGATATACCTCATATATATCACACAATGAATAAGCATTAATATACAGCATTAATTAACAGCCAAAGATAAGAAACAATCCAACTGCCTATCAACAGGGAAATAAACCATGGTGTATGCACACTATGGAATATTATAAGACGGCTATAAGACAAAGAATGGGGGTGTTCTCTGTGTACTGATATGGAAAAATCTCTAATATTTATTAGTGAGAAAATCCAGGAGCAGATACCGTATGCAGTGGGCTGCTCTTTGTATAAAAAGGTGAGGAGTTGGGGAAGAAAATATAATTATATTTGTTTTAATTTTCAAAAAGAAATATTTTTAGTATACAAAAGAAACTAATAGAAATGAGTCATTATGGGACACAGAGGTGGAAATAAAATGGACGGGAACAATAGTGGAAAGCAATACTTTTTGACATCTCCCTTTTTATATTGTTTTGACTTTTAACCATGTGAATTGGTAATCTTTTAAGACATAAAAATTTAGAAAAAAGAATTGAATGAGTTAACAAACATAAAATACTCAGCCAGCATTCCAGATCTACGTAGGTATAAATGTTAGTGGTTTATATAATTTAACAGGGTATTCTTGTGGTTTGTGAATTGGGCTCTGCAGAGTTCTAGGGCTGTGTCTCTCACTGTGTGGTCTTTAGATCACTAGCATCAAAATTACTTGGTATACGTATTAAAAATGAAGATTCCTGGGCCCAACCCAATGCTTGCAGGCATAATCAGAATCTCTGGGGCTGAGGCCTAGGAATAGAGTTTTAAAAGCTCTCCGGGTGATTCTTATGAACATTGAAGTTTGATTACCACTATGACCTACCTCAGGTGCGGACAGTGATGGAGGTAGCAAACATGTAGGATCCCATTCAGGCCGTGACTTTCAATGCCGTAGATAGGCTGCCAAGTTCAAAATATATGTCTCTAGCCTTGAACTCCCAACTTGCATATCCAACTGCCTATTGGCATCATCACTTGACTTCATAATAGGGAATCTCAAACATAACACATCCAAAACTGAACTTGGATTGATTATATTGGAAATGGTCTCCTGCACCCATCTGTGCGCTTACGTGTTCTCCCTGTGGTCTTCCCCATCTCAGTAAACGACATCATAATCACCCTGCTATTCAAGTAAAAATTTAGACATCATTTTTGATTCTTACCTTTGTGCTCTTCCTATATCTAATCCATCAGCAAGTCCCCTCCTCAGAAGGGGGTGTACCATTTTGCACTCCCACCAGCAGTGTATGAGAGCACTTGCTTCTCTACTGCTTTGCCAACAGAAGTTGAAATTGGGCATCTTTTCATATGAGTAGGAGCTGTTTGTATTTCCGTTTTTCTTTTTTCTATAACCAGTCCACTCACGGACTTTGCATTGTTGATTTTTTTCTACTCACTTTCTAGGTGCTGTTTATATGCTTGCAGTGGCTTCTCATTGCAGTCAGGATAAAGCCCTGTTTTCCTCACTGTGACCTACCCTTCCTACCTTTCTTAATTTCATCCTGTGCCACTCTCTCTTGCTCTCTGTGTTCCAGCCACACACCCTTCTTTCTTTCTTTCTTTGAACGTGCCATGCCCACCCTGCCTCTGGGCCTTTGTGTTTGCTGAGACTTCTGCCTGGAATGTTCTTTCTGAGTCTCCCAAGGTTTATCCCTTTGTGTCACTGAGGACTCAGCTCAAATCTCACCTCCTTAAAGAGACCTTCCCTGACCACACCAACCCAAAGCAGCACCACCACCACCCCGCTCCCGCCCCCGGCCACTGTGGTCCCTCTATCACTCCTCCTCTTTTGTTTTCTTCATAGCACTCACCATTATCTAATATCTTTTGTATTTGTTTACCTCTTCATTGCCAAAATGCCTCCCCTGGAATGCAAGCTCCATGAACCTGGGGCTCTGCCCACTTTGCTCACTGTCCTGTCCCCAGGACCTAGAACTGTGTGTGGCATACAGTAAGTGCTCAATAAATATTTGCTAAAGGAATCAATGACCTTCTGCTTTCCATGGCATCTCTTCCACTTCCTCTTCTTCAGCCCCACTTGGCCTCAAAATCTTGGCGTCAGCTCCCGCTGCTAATGTTTGTTTCTTTTCACCATTTTTTAATGTAGATTCCTAAAGTAACATCTGATAGATCCAGCTCATCTTTTCTCTCCTGTCATAGTTGATTCAAGCTCCCACCCCTGATCCAATCATATGTGGCTGTGGGTGGGTGGGTGACGACGGCAGAACCAGAGTCAGGTGGTCTGCATAGGAGCCTGTGAAGGGGAGTGCTTCACTTAAAATGATTTATCTAGAAAAGTATTAGAATTTGAGGGCCTATGAACATGTGGGAGGAGAGGGCCCTATCAAGATAGAAAGGGGACAGAAAAGGGAAACTGAGGACAAACTGGCTACTTCACAGTCTTCAACAGGGTCAGCCTTCTTTTGGAGGTTTGTCTGCATTCTGTCCTCCTGTCGCCCAGATCATTTACTAGAAAAGCAAATCAGGGACAAATAGGACTGGAGTAGGGTGGAATTCACATCTTTTGTGAGCATGAACACAGACCCGAGTGGGCCAGACCTAGCAGACTTAGAGTCATTGTAATCTGTGGCTCTGTGCTACCGACAACGTCTCTTCAGTATAATTAGCAAAGGTTTTAGAGTTTAACAGAAGAAGCAATTCCCACTTTCATGGGTCATGGAAGCAATAAACTCTGCTTTACCCTGGCCTCTTGGACTTTTGAGCAGAGGAGGCACTGCAGTCCATTTGAAATGAGATCAGCATCTTATTTCCCCTTCGTAAGCTCATCTCTTTGTAAGCTCCTATAAAATAAAACCACCAGATTCCCAGAAGATGAAAAATCCATTCTCTCCCTCCCGTTCACATAAGTGCATCCTCACATATTCACAGGCTTCTGCAGACTTTAATAAGGTCCCCTGTGTGGGTCTCTTCAAATATGGGCAAAATACTCAGAGTGAGAAAATGTCACATCTAATCAAGGGCGCTGTAAATGCAGCGCCTGTGGCAGGCAGACGGCTCACAAGAGGCTTGAACCAAATCACAATCTTTGCCTGTTGGTAACCAAAATTGAAAAATCTCATTTTGGGTCTTCATTTTTGGAATTTCGATTAAATACGTAGGGTTTTTTTAAAAAGCAAAACTGTATTTGAGCTGGGCAAACAGCATAGCCTGCTAATAGTGCAAGACACTCAGAACTTTTATTTCTTGAGGGAAAAGTGCTTTGGAGACCAAAGTTCTTTTTAAACATAAACACCTAGACACACAGATACAACCACCTCTAACTCCCACTGCATCCTAAACCCTTTCTGACTCCACATTTCTGCTTACACTACTGTAACCTAGATCTCCAGCCTGGATTCCTTTAGTCCTATGGCTTAAGTCAACATCCCATGCTTTGCAGGTGTCTCAACCCTCCCCGGTATCTCTGGAGGGTTTGATGTAGGGTACTAGCTCTTAACCAGGGAGATTTTGCCCATAGAGGATATTTGGAAATGTCTAGAAGCATTTTTGGTGTCACAACTGGGGAGAGAAGGGTGCTACTGGCATTTAGTGAGTAAAGGCCAGAGATGCCGCTACACATCCTGCAATGCACAGGACAGCCCCCTGCAACAAAGAATGATCAGGCCCCAGATAGTGCCAAGGCTGAGAAACCCTGTAGTAGGGACCTGAGTTCCTGCCAATGCCCTGCTCACTGCAGGCTGCTACTCAGTCATCACAGAGTCTGGTCTGCAGTCCTTGGCTTGGCCCTGTGCCTCTGCTGGTTTCACTGACTGCAGTTCTGCGATTTTGTCATTTCTCTGCATGCTGCTGCTGTCACCATGCTGGTATTAGTACAGTGTTGAGAGGAAAAGATTACCCTCCTCTTCACTGGACTGTCCCTTCATTCCTCTCTCACACAAAAGCCTTTGACTGAAAGTTTTGAGGTCAAGGAGGGACAGAACAGCGAGTTCAGTAAAGGGAGTAGATTGATACATTGGCATTCAATTGTCCTTTAATTGAATTGAAAGATATTTCAATTCAATTTTTCAAAGATATTTTCTTGCTAGGACTTATTCATGGTTCATCTCTTCTCCTAAGGCCCTGACACCTACCATGTTACTTATCCCCATCTTGTCCTCAACCTGCAGCTGCCAGTTCCGACCCTCCACCCCTGCATCTTCTTCACTTATTATGTTTTGCTCTCCCACCCAAACTAAGTTTTTGGTCTATTTCTGCATTTCAAAAACTTCAGCAAGGCCTTTGCTAAACCAAAGGGCCTCCAATCGCAGCTTTATAAAAAAATCTCTCAGAAACTTATAAACTGCAGTATTTTCTTGAACATACTCCAGATCAAAATTTTAGGCAGAGGTCCCTCTCAAACAAGTCTTTGAGAGGGGAAGAAAAGACAAATACGTTTTCTCCCTAGTAGAGCAAGGGAAGAACATGTGGGTTTTCTTTTGTTTATATTTTCAGTAATGTTAAGAATGAAAGGTTCTATAGAGTAATGATTAAGAGTATCAGAAAGTTCTAGATTAGAACCATAACTCCAATCTATAAGCAATGTGATCTTGGGTAAGTTATTTACCCTCCTTGAGGTTTGGTTTCCAAACGTGGGGATGAAAACAGCATTGATTGATTAGAGGTTGTAGGATTTAAATAAGGTAATTCATATAAACACAGTGCATGGCACATAGCAATCTTCAATGAATATTTACTATCATTATTACAAACCTCAAATTTCTGACACCATTAACATTAACATCAGAAATTCTGGACCAAGTCCTTTGAGCAATGTGATCAATCAACTACTAAAAAGCAAAGAGAAGATAGACCCAGCCTTCTCACAGCTCTGAGGATAAAACCAATTTCCAAAGTCTATAATTTTTACTTTAAGTACGACTCTCAGACCATGGCATCAGCCTCCCCTGGGAGTTTGTTAGAAATGCTGTATCTCAAGGGTCACTGTAGAACTACTGAATTAGAAGCTGCTCTTTAACAAGGTCCCGAGGAAATGTTCATGTATATTAAGGTGTGAGAAACACTAGGAAACTTGGTACAAAAGACATGGATGTGGCAGCAGAGGAATTAGGTTCAGTCGGTTCTCTTCCCATGGGTCTGTGGGTGACCCAGAAGACCTATTAATACCTAAGTGTATCAGTATTTTATTGCTGTGTAACAAATTACCATAAGCTTAGCACCTTAAAACAACATCTACTTATTATCTCACAGTTCTTAGGTCAAAAGTCCTGCAGAACAGGCTGGATTCTCTGCTCAGGACATTACAAAGCTGAAATCAAGGCGCTGACCGGACTGTGTTCTCATCTGGAGGCTCTGGGGAGGAATCCCACTTCAAGACCACTCAGGTTGTTGGTAGTGTTAACTCCTTGTAGTTGTAGGACTGAGGTCCCTGTTGTCTTGCCAGCTGTCAGTTGGGGACCACCCTTGGTTCCTGCAGGCCACTCTTAAGCCCTTGCCATGTGACTTCATCTCAGCAACACATTACCTCCCTGGCGTCAAATTCATATCAGGTAAAATCTCTTTGATTTTTTTCCTTCTGCTACTGGACAGGAAAAACTCAGTTTTTAATTGTCTCATGTGATTAGGTTAGGATAATCTCACTATCTGAAGGTCAAATCTGCCATGTAACATAATCTAATCAAGGGAGTAAAATCCATCATCTTCATAGTTCTGGGACATGTGCATGGGGGGAGGGAAATCTAGGGGATATCTTAGAATCCTGCCTACCATAGCAGGTGTTATGGACTATATGTGTCCCCACAAAATTCATATGTTGAAGCCTAAGCCCCAATGTGACTATATTTGGAGATGGGGCCTTTAAGGAGGTAATTAAGGTTAAGTGAGGTTGTAATGGGGCCCCAATCCAATAGGACTGGAGTCCTTATAAGAAGAGGAAGAGACACTAGGAGTGCGATGGGACACAGAGGAAAGGCGATGTGAGGACACAAAGAGAAGGTGGCCATTTACAAGCCAAGCAGACAGGTCTCTGGAGAAACCAAATCTCCTGATACCTTGGTCTTGGACTTCCAGCCTCCAGAACTGTGAGAAATAAATTTCTGTTGTTTAGGCCCCCCAGTCTGTGATATTGTGTTATGCGAGCCCTAGCAATCTAATACACCAGATTGTAGTACCAATGAAAACCTAATTTTAAAAAGTTTGGAATTGAGATGGTGACATCCTTTGATGAAGTTTGAAATGCACTCATATACAAGCCAGTTGAAACACTCATGTGCCAGCCAGGGGACCAGGATGTAAGGTAAAACCATATAAAAATCTATATATGATGGCCTATGCACTAGAAAATCACATATGAATACAACTTAGTATAAGTCAATGTTCTAAGATATGTACTAAGTGCTATGGAAACAGAAAGAAAGGTCATCTGCAGTACTACTTAGATACCTTCACAGATGGGGCATATCCCATCTGGTGGGCTAGGAAGATCTAATATGGTTTAGAAGGAAGAGCTATAGTTTGTATAGATATGGTTCTTGGTGACTATTTGTGATTGGTCGTTTATTGAGTGATTGAGAAAAACACGGTCCAAAAGGAATCCTCTATATAAAAAGAGAAAAAGTATCTGAAGAGACACTACTAAGAGGTAGAGGGAGAGAAAACTGTGCTTTTGAAATTTTACATTTCTGGCCAATCTGAATTTTTGTAATGATTATGAATAGTTTAATAGTATGGTTTTACAAAAGACAGCAAATGTGTATTTTAAAAGACATGCATTGACATGTTAGTTTTAATTTATTTCTGCCCCTCTCGTTGAGCTACTGGTATCTGGATTGTGATGACGATTATAGACGCAACTAACAACTGTAAGACAGTCTCCATGTGAGTATGGTTGGACATATAGTCCAATAGATAGGTTGGTTTTCATGTTTGTTGTTTATTATCCAGTTGGACTCCATGGAATTTGCTCACATTTTAGGAAAGAGAGTTGAATTTTTTAGGCTTATTATTTCTCCAGCTCAAACATTAATGCCTTTAAAGGAGATATGCAAATCCATGATCATCTTACTTTTGGAAGCTAAAATATAATCAGTTAAAAATTGAAGGTCTCAAATTCTCTTCCTTGCATTTAGAGACGTAACCAGGAGTAAGCAAGGATCACAAGGTATACCAGCAGATCACTTAATAAAAGAAATTTCCAGCTATGAGTCTGAGACACATTTCAGAACTCTTGTGAAGGCTGATATAATCATATATGTAAATTGGCTAGAGGCTGTCTTTCTTTTTTTTAAATGTCTTGAAAAAGAAAGGGATTTATTTTGAAATTAGCTGTAAGGAAGGTGGGCAGGGAATGGCAAAGGTTACCCTGCATGAGGTGTGACTAATCTCCAAACTACCTTCTCTCATAAGATAACGACCTTACCCTTGGCCATGGGGGTTGCCACTTCTTTTGTTTCTTTGAGTCACATGTTGTGGGTGAACCCGTACTTCACAGACAAAGATCAACAAGAGAGTATGTTTCTGGGTATAAGATTTCTTGCAAATGGGACTTACATACTTTCATAGTGCAGGGCTCATGGGGGAAAGATTGCCTCCTCAGGGAGATCTTGGAGTGGGCCCCTTGAAAGGGACACTTGGATTTTCCAGTAGTTTGCAAAGACATAAGCAGTTAATTTCCCACGCAGCTTCCAGAGCAGCAGCCTAAGTCCTGACCAACCTCCATAGCTTGCAGGAATTTGTAAGTCTTATAAGCAAAGCTTTATGCCTGACCCTGAATGCATAGCTTTTTCCTAAATTCTGTTTTTCCCGGAGGACAGCATTTAGACATCTCTGGATGTTTAGATCTGTGACTTTCTCTGGGAGAAGAAGGAAGAATAGTTGATCTCAGCCATTATGCCAGCTCCCGCTTTTTTTTCTAGCCAACAGCTATGGCTGTTACTTTTAGCTGATACTCTTAGCTAGAAGTATGAATGGATGAGTGGATGAATAATGAATAAATGCTGGCTGGAAAAAGCCCACGATACAGGCACAAAACACTATTCTCACACCTCTATTCAATAGCTTTGCCAGACACTATCCTGGTGTGCTTAGTGCCACCATTGTTGTCCCCTCCCAGGCATCAGGACTCAAAAAAATGAAAAAGAACTTCTATTCATGAAAGGTTTAGATTTATTACCATAAACAGGGTAGAGGGCCCCGATAAACTCATAACAGTTTCCTACTGCCAGTTTTTGATAGCTTCTTTGGCGTTTACACAAAGCTTTGTGTACTACTGGGGGTGGAGCATTTTCTCTACGTTCTGTTCTTTTGATTTCTTATAAAATTTGTCCATTTTGGGGACCTGTAAGTTTATGCTACAGAAAGTTTGTGTGGTAAGTTCTATGCGTGTTAACTAGAACCATTTATTACATTAAATGGAAAGGAGGAAAGATATTTTTGGTCCCGTTCCTCAAACTGTAAGATGCATGGGTTTTCTTCCTTTCTCAGCAGCGTAGAAAATTTGTGCCCCATCACCCACAACACCAAGATGTATGGCAGTTAAGTATCTCTCATTTGCTCTCTTTGTGGATGATTGTTAAACTAGAAGAGGGAGTTTAAAAGGAATACGATTCAGTTTCACCTGATGGAAGCCAAGTTTGGGAAATGCAGGGTAGATCCTTCCCAACCAGGCTGGTGTCTCTCTCATCCCTGTGCATGTGACCACAGCTCTTGTACAAGGCAATCACATTGACCTTGCAACCAGAGTTTACTTAAGGTTGAAACTCAAAACTAAATTTAAATGAAACCAGAGCCCATCACAACTGAGAAAAAAGGAAACAAAGGGAGCTCATATGGACAGAAACTAAGTTTCCAATTGCTGGTATTTGTCAGCATCAAATCAGAAGTACCCGCCCACTTACTCTCCCTCGCTCTTCCTGAAGTGATGCTGAGGGAACTGTGTGCAGAAGCAATGGGAACACGTACCTAAGAGAACACACTGTGGGGCTTTGCCAGAGTGGTTTTGACCACAGCAGATCGTTTACCCAGCTCTGCTTAATACAACAAGTTCCCTTAACTTATTGTCCTTAGAGTTAAGTTTCAGCACCTGGCAAGTGACATTTAACTTTACGTTCTTTGAAAGGGCACTTGGAGGCCATTACCACCCAGTCCCCAAGCTGCTTTTGGGATTTGAACTTATGTGAGAACAAAGGGTAAGCCACATAGCACTTTACCTACCCTACTCCCACACGTGGAAACCTAGCTCAATCTGGGCTGGTCTTTTGAGAGCACCTTACTTGCAAGTCTCACTGCCCAACGTATCCATTCCCCCAGGACTCCAAAAGAATGCAAGTTGATCATGAGCATAATATCTAACATTTATAGAGCACTCACAATGTGCCAGGCCCTGTGCTAAATATTGGACAAGGATGAGGCCATTTAATCCTCATAACAATCCTGTGATATAGAGGAAACTGAGGCACAGAAAGGTTAAGTGAGTTGCCCAAGATCACTCAGCTGCTAAATGGAGAAACCAGGCAATCTGGCTCCTGAGCTCATGCCCTTAAGTATATTCCACAAGGACACCCACTTTTCTCTCCTGTCCCTTGTGTACGTGTGTGTGTGTGTGTGTATGTGTGTGTCCAACATGTATATAAGTGAGTTTTGGAGGGAAGGTGCTAGAGGTGACACAAGAGCAAAAAGAAATATAAAGAGAAGAGAGGCAACTTAGGAGCCTTGGAACAACTTTTAATGGACACATCTTCTATGCGTAGTCCAAAGGGGCCCTTTAAAACAGAGCAGCAGCAGCAGGCTGCTGGCAGGATGTATCACAATTTCTCACTCCATCCCAGTGACAATTTGAGGAGACCAATTCAATAAACATCATTCACCAATTACTGGGGTTTCTAAGGAATTTCCTTGGGAAAGGTGTGAACTGCAGTAAAAAGTAAGTCCTAGCCTTTTCAGGTCCCAAAGCTTGCTTTCTACAGCTTTGTTCTGAGAGGGGGCAGGAGTAGCAGGTAGGGGTGATGAGAAAGAGGGGAGAACAGAAGGGTGAAAAAAATCCAAAACTCAGAAAGAATCTTTGCATCTCACCCTATGTTATACAAAGTAACCATCCTGCTTTGATTTTTTTCCCCACGCT
The DNA here is from genome assembly GCF_057802395.1 of Ceratotherium simum simum. NCBI lineage: Eukaryota > Metazoa > Chordata > Mammalia > Perissodactyla > Rhinocerotidae > Ceratotherium > Ceratotherium simum. The sequence continues at coordinate 32,654,090 of NC_141904.1, forward strand.
GATCTCTATTGTCATTGAGATTTCACAGAACAACAAAGGAAGGCATCTACCTGGTTATTAAAACACGAGCCCTTCTTCAGAAAGTAGCTCATTTTGATTCCTTATTAGGGAATTTAAGATATATCACCAACAGCAATCTTGTGGATTTGTAAGACTATTACTTTGTAGGTCCAGTTGCCATTTCTCTCCTTTTTTCTTCCTCCATAGAACTTCCACTAACCTCAAGGAAAGTCCTATGTGAGTGGAAATAAAAAAGATGAAAACAGAGTTTGTTGTATTATTTTTTATTAACATAGGCCCAGTAAACATTAGTGCTAGAAGACCTTAGACATCCTTTAGTGCCATTTTCCTATTTTTTGGAGAAGGAGAACGAGTCCCAGATATGAGCCCTGAATATCCCCAAAGACATTCATTGTCTCAAGGTTTGATCCCACCATAAATCTCCCTTCATTTCTCCCCTTTGCTGCATATTTTATACACCCCCATTTGATTAGGATGGCAATACACCACTCAAGATGAGAAAGACGGTTCAGAAGCCTTCCCTGAATCTATATACTAATTTTGGGCTAGTAATCTTCATCCAATGTCTTTCTAAAGGGACCTAAAAAAAAGTCATTTAAAAAACGTATGACCCTCTTAATCAAATTTAAATGTTGGTAAAATCTTACTTTACTTTAATAATACGATACTAGAGATAGTTTCAAAGTTCTGTTAAAACAGTTGCTTCACTACATTGATTAGTAGAGTCTCTAACTGAGGAGAATTGAGAGAAAAGAAGAAAAGTAGAAACCAAGTGCTGATGGCCAGTGTGAAGCCACAGTAGTGACTATAGGCTCCATGAGGACAGAAAGCTTGCCTATTTTCTTTACCATAGTGAACCCAGTATTAACAGAGTATATGGTACCTGGTAGGCACTCAACACATTTTGGTTAAATAAATTAACAAAAGGGTGATGGGAGGATGGGTTCCTCATAAATTTCTATGTGCTTCAGCTACCATGTTTCTCCAGTTGCCCAAAGACAATGAGCTCTTGATGGCTCACAGCACATCTCACATAGCTGGATCAGACCAGGTAAACAGCATCCTACTAAAGAGTCGGGCTGAGAAGAGAGTACCATTTGGTGCTTAAAAAGTGTGAAGGTGTTCATCTGCCCAGTGATGGGAGAAGCAGAGCTGGCTCCCAAGAATGGTTTTCTGCTTCCCCACTTTATCACTACTGTGAGCCCCATGTTGTCCCTGTATGATATCTCCTACTTCTCAAGGTTGCCTTTTCTAAGCCTCAGGTATTTTTGTCTGTGAAATATCAGCAATTCTGGTTAAAGGTGGTAAATGAGGAAAACTGCCATTTCTGGATCAGAAATTTTGGGGCTATTTGGAAGACAGAAGAAGAAATGATTTATTGATAGAAAAATCAAAGCATAGACTGGTGATCCCAAACTGTACCATGAGTAAGAGGTACTGTCTAAGGCAGTACAACCATCTTCAATGGAAACTCAGCAAGGGCTGAGTCAAGTGATGGTCTCTGAAATAATTAATGAAAAGACAGCTGAATAGCTATGCCACATGATCTCCACCTCCACTCACCTCTCTTATTCAGAAGTTGACCGTGGTTTGGTGCCCAGGTTTAAAATATGAGAACAGTTTCCAAATAAATCAAGGGCTCTATTTTGAGGATGAAAAGTGAGTAATGCGACAGGAGATAAAAGTGGACTACAACTCTGAATCTGGGTATAAAATAGAAAGGCAGCTCCTTCTTGAAGAGCAAAGTATTAAAACACATTGCTTCCTAAATTTGGCGACCATGAATGGAGGTACCATGCTCTTGGCCCACATCCCTAGAGAAGCCTAAATTCTGCCCTTCTCTGTTCACTGAAGAGAACCTTCCCAGTGAAAGCAGAGACCCACTGCAGACATAATACTTCATATATGTTGAGAAAAACCCGCATTAGCTGCCTATGCTAATCATTCCAGCCTTCAATTTATAAAATTAAATGCAAAAACAAGAATCACCAAACATTTGAGAGACATAAATTATAAATAAAAAAATTAAAATCCGGGACTAAATTAATTCTAGGGAAAAAGAAAGAAATAAAAGAGGGCCAGCTGGGTGGCGTAGTGGTTCAGTTTGCACACTCCTGCTTCAGCAGCCAGAGGTTCACAGGTTTGGATCCCGGGTGGAGACCTACACACCATTCATCAAGCGATGCTGTGGTGGCATCCCACACACAAAATAGAGGAAGACTGGCATAGATATTAGCTCAGGGACAATCTTCCTCCAACAAAAAGAGGAAGATTGGCAACAGATGTTAGCGCAGGGCCAATCTTCCTCACCAAAAAAAAAAAGGAGAAAGAAAGAGGGAAAGAAGGAGGGAGGGAAGGAAGGAAGGAAGAAAGGAAGGAAGGAAAGAAAGAAAAGAAAGAGAGAAAAGTATGCAAAACATTTGTTTGAGGGGTGTGGGTTATAAATATTGATTTATTCTGAACAATAGGAAAATATGTATAAATGCATTAAAAATATATGACTAAGCATGAGATAACTAGAAATAAGATGTAGCTTCCAAAATACTGATATAAAACAAAGCAAAATGCAACCCAAAACCAGAAAAGGAATAGAGAAAGTTCAGTCAATTCAGTGACGGGAATAAGAAGATCACAGCAAGTTGAAAAGAAAAGAAGATAGCAGGAATAAGATCAAATATACATGTAATCATAGTAAAAGTAAATGGCTGGAACTTCCCCATCAAAAGACAAAAACTTTCAAATTAGTTTTTAAAAGAAAAAAATTGCATATATGGTGTTTATAAGGAAAATACTTTAAAATTTGATCTGAAAAGATTGAAAATATGGAGATTTATAAACATATATCACAGAGGATGAAGAGGCAATTCATAAGGAAGAAATATAAATGGTCTATAAATCTATGAGAAGATACTCAGCCTCTACTACGAGTAAGAAAATGAACTGAAATTACTGTGAGGTACCATTTTCCACTTGTAATAAAACGGGCAAAACTTTTAACAGTTGTTGATAGCTAGGGTTGGTGAGGATGTAGAGAAACAGACACTGCTGACAGAACTGTAAATTGGTCAGGATTCTCCAAGTTGTGGGGAGCCACAGAGAGAGGGAACAAGAATGGTATGGTCCCACTGACTCATCTCCAGGATGAAGACTGGGGAAGTGGACCATAGGTACCCAGGTGACAAGTTGTGTCAACAAGTTACATCATCATAAAGGATGGAGATCCAGACCCAGCTCTGACCCTTCCTCATTTTGTTCTCTAGTGCAGTCTCTTTGCTAGAGTGTGCTTCAATTTCCCCAACTGCCCTACTGCTCTCATAAGAAGAAATGAAATAGTGTGGTATGTAAAATGTTTTGCAGAATACAAAGAGCCACACAATGTATGACATTATCACTTTTTATAACAAGAATAAAATGTACTGACATACGCTCACAAGACACACAGGAAAAATGAAATGTGTATAAGATTGGGAAAAAGTATGGCCACTACCACCTGAATGCTTTTATTCTGCCTTGAAATTTCCAAAAACCTTTAGAAGAAGTACATTCAGCATCCTTGAATAGATCCAAGTATACGGCCAGCTTGTTTTCTTATAGAAATGCAACAAGATGGTCCCTGCTCCCCCACAGCTGTGCCTGTCTAAAGCATTCACAATCACTGGGCTTCTTAGAGAGCCCACTTAGGAGAAACCAAAGAAAGTGCTTTTAGCAGCTGAGTCCCAAACCCGGGCCACAGGTCTCAGTGTAGCTTGTCAACCCTGATGTGGGAGGCAGGGACTCAGGATTTTGGTTATACCTTCCATTGTCTGCCTTTTACTGTCACAGCTACTGTTGTTGTTAGGGGTGACATCTGAGCAGGCTTCTGACGCTGGGGAGAGAGGGAAGACTTCCACCATCCAAGAATGACAGGGTTTCTCAGAGGGAATGAAACTTTCTCTTTCTCATAGACTCTTGGTATCATCTACAAAAGTCAGCTCTTCCACAGAAAATTTCCATTAACTCAAGACATTCTATTTGCGAGTCATCACTCTCAAATCAAACAGTTAAAAAAAAAACAGTATCAGACAGATAGCAAAATACTTTAGGAGTAGTTAAGATACTAAGTTGGAATGCTGGATCTCTCTGTTATTAAATCTGCAAGCCTGTATTAATTACTTCAATTCTTTGTACCTCAGACTCCCTCTCTCTATCAGGAACTTTCAAATATGCAATACAGTATTATTAGCTATAGTCACCATGCTGTACATTATCTTCCCATGACTTATTTATTTTATAACTGTAAGTTTGTACCTTTTGACCTGTTTTACCTATTTCATCCACCCCCTACCCTCTGCCTCTGGCAACCACCAAAATCTGATTTCTGTATTATGATCTCAGTGGGGCTTTTTGTTTCTTTGTTTGTTTAGATTCCGCATATAAGTGAGATCATACAGTATTTCTCTTTCTCCTTCTGACTTGTTTCACTTAGCATAATGCCCTCAAGGTCCATTCATGTTGTTGCAAATGGCAAAATTTCATTCTTTTTCATGACTGAATAGTATTCCGTTGTATATATAGACCACATCTTCTTTGTCCATTTATCCATCAATGGATACTTAGGTTGTTTCTATATCTTAGCTATTGTAAATAATGTTGCAATGAACATGAGGGTGCATATATCTTTTCAAATTAGTGTTTTCATTTTTTTCAGATAAATAAATTCCCAGAAGTGGAATCACTGGATCATATGGCAGTTCTATTTTTAATTTTTTGAGGAAACTCCATACTGTTTTCTATGGTGGCTGCATCAATTTACATTCCCACCAACAGTGCATAAGTGTTCCCTTTTTTCCACATCTTCACCAATACTTGTGATTTCTTGTCTTTTTGATAATAGCCATTCTAACAGGTGTGATGTTCTATCTCCTTGTGGTTTTGATTTGCATTCTGATGATTAGTGATATTGCACATCTTTTCATGTACCTGTGGGCCATTTGTATGTCTTCTTTGGAAAAATGTCTCTTCATATCCTCTGTCCGTTTTTTAATCAGATTATTTGTTTTTATGCTATTGAGTTGTATGTGTTCTTTATATATTTTGGATATTAATCCCTGATCAGATATACAATTTGCAAATATTTTCCCCCATTCAGTACAATGTCTTTTCATTTTGTTGATGATTTCCTTTGTTGTGCAGAAGCTTTTTAGTTTGGTGTAGTCCCACTTACTTATTTTACTTTTGTTGCCTTTGCTTTTTGAATCAGACCCAAAAATCATCACCAAGACTGATATCAAGGAGCTTACTACCTACGTTTTCTTCTAGAAGTTTCACGGTTTCAGGTCTTACATTCCAGTCTTTAATCCATTTTGAGTTAATTTTTGTGTATGGTATAAGATAGTAATCTAGTTTCATTCTTTTGCATGTGGCTGTCCAGTTTTCCCAATACCATTAATTTAATTCATTTTTTGATTCTTTATATTTACAATGGGACAATAATAGTACCTACTCATAGGCTTATTATGAGAATCAAAAGAAACAATGTAGTAAAGCATTTCACATAGTCCTGGTATGTGGCAAGTGCTCGATAACAAGTAGCATTGGTTTTTGTTACTGTCTCATTCATACTCTATTTTCTTTTCACTTTCATTCAGGCAGAGTCATCACTTCAGGAGCACATAGTGTTAGCAAATGAAGGCGGTAGGCAAGATAATATTTGTTCACCCAGGAGGAAAAGACCAGATGGCCTATGTTACATTTACAGACACACACCAGGAAAAGCTACTGTGGGTGAAGTAGCTTGAAAATGCACTATAGTAGTCAGGACCAGAGGACAGGCTTAGTACCTACCACCAGTGTTGGGTCAGCTGAGGGGGCATAGCTAGAAATAAAATCCAAACTGGAATCAATCTAGCTTCCTAAGGCTTCTTTAAGCTGATCTAGAAGTAAGAGAACACCCCTTCCTTTCTGCAGGCCAATTCAAGTTCAGATCCATAGCCCAAAATTGCATGATCTGCAAGTTCTGCTGGAATCACATCTTTGAATGGAGTCTTCCCATCCCCTTCCTGACCCATTCCCTACCCTTTTTTTTAATCATGGTTCGGAGTTCCACTGTGGCCCAGGATATAGAAAACTAGAGAGACTATCCCTGCTAACCTAACAACAACAAGAAAAAGCTGAATGGATTACAAAATCATAGCTTTTCTTGAACTCTTCAGATTGCTGAGGTTGCAGGGCAAACAAGTAGCCTGAAATGCAAAGAAAGAGAGGCTCCTCCAAGGAAAGACAGGATAAGAGCATTGGCTCGCTTGTAGCAGAAGATGAAATGAAGACACTGGGTACCACATAAGCAGGTATGAAGGATTCAGCTAAAATTTTTAACATATTACTAAAGATTGAGTGAGGGCAATCATGACAGCATAGAACCCATGGGATACTCAGACATTTGAGGAATTTCCCCTCACTCACAGGGTTTTCCCCATGGCTACTCCACCAAGTACTCATGTGAAAGTCTGGAGGAGGGGAGGAGCTGTTACTGGAGAAAAGAACGAAACCCCACCTGTACCCTTCTACCCTACCAAACATAAGCCTTAAGATGCTAGAGGAGAAGCAGCAAATCCTGTCACCTCAATGACACGAGTGAAAACTCATTGTGTCTAGGGAAGGAAAAATGAAGAGAAAAACCATCCCTATGGAAGGGCAGGAAATAGTTTTGGGCACAAGATCCCATACAAATATTATTAGAGGTCTTCTACTGTTGGGAGAGGGGCAAAAATCTTCTACACAAAACTGGCAAAGTTACATCCCAGTCTGACAGGCATGGGCAGGAAGTACAGGTTTGAGATAACCCCCACACAAGACTCAGGCACACAGGGTCACTGGGACTGAGGCTAGAGCAGAACAATGGGGAACCACCCCTGGCACCCCCACTCCAAGCCAGTAAGCACTGAGAAACCAGCAATAGCCTTCTCCCACTGGGGGACTATCTCAAAAAGAGAGACCTTCTCTGTGGTGCAGGATCCCAGGGAAGGCCAAAAACTGAAGGGGGGACCAGAAATATTAAGAAAAGTCTTCCAATATCTCAGCCACCACTCCAAGCACAGGATAATGCTAAAGCAATTTGAAGCCAGTGGTGTACTGAAGGTGACCACAGCGATGACAAAACCCAGACTCAGCTCAATTCTAGACTGATTGACTCAACCCTCACATTAATGGCCTGGCATCAATAAAAATGGCCTATTTGCAGGAATAAATACTATTTACCTCTGTATCTTCTGTCTTACATGCAATGTCTGTAATTCAATAAAAAATTATGAGATATACAAAAAAGCAAGAAGAAACAAGAAACAAAGAAACTAATAGAAACAGACCTAGACATGACCCAGATGTTGGAACCCATCAGGCTGGGAATTTAGTATAACTATGATATACGTGTTAAAATTTCTAACAGAAAAAGTGGACAACATTCATGAAAAAATGGGGAATTTGAGCAGAAGAATAGAAACTATAGGGAAGAGTTAAATGGAAATGCTAGAAATAAAATCACGATAATAGAGATGAAGTCTGACTTTGATATGCTCAGTAGCAGACATGATACTGCTAAGGAGATAATCAGTGAACATGAAAAGAAATCAATAGAAATTACCAAAACTGAAACTCAAAGAGGAAAAACAGTGAGGAAGAGAAGAACAGTGCATTTAAGAGCTGTGAGACAATATCAAACATCCTAACATACAAGTAACTGGTATCCCAGAAGAAGAGAGAAAGATTAAAACAAAAAAAACAGTTGAAAAGATAATAGCCACAAATTTTCTAAAAATAATGAAAGATATAAACCATAGATCCAAGAATATGAGAGAACTTCAAGCTGGATCAATACCCCCCACTCAGACACATGTGTACACACACACACAGACACACACACACACACACACACAACTAGACATATTAAATCCAAACTGCTGAAAATCACAGATAAAGAGGAAACTTGGAAGGCAGTCAGAGGAAAAAGAAAAAAATACATACTACTTTCCAAAAAACAAAGATAGGAATTATAGCAGATTTCTTGACAAACACTATGCAAGCCAGAAGACAGTTAAGTGATATGTTTAAAATACTAAAAACAAAAATGGCTAACCCAGTATCCTATACCCAGTGAAAATATTTTCAACAGTGACAGTGAAATAAAGATTTTTTCAGACAAATAAAATCAGAGAGTTTTCATTATCGATAGCCTGGCTCTACATGAAATATTACAAGAAATTCTTCAGGCAAAAGAAATATGATACCAGACAGAAACTTGGACCTATACAAAGAAATGAAGAGCTCTGGAAATGGTCAAAAATGAAGGTAAACATAAAAAACGTATTTTACTATCATTAATTGTTTTAAAAGATCATTGACTACAAGAATAGCAGCAACGTATTTTGGGTAAATAGCATATGTAAAAGTAAAACAAACATCAACAAAAGCACAAAAAAGGAAGGGAAGAATTGAAAGTAAGGTTCTTGTGAAGTGATATTTTGTTATTTGAAAAGAGACTTTAAAGTGGCTATAATAATAATATAAGACAAAAGAAACTTCAGAACAAGGAAGATTTCATCAGAAATAAAAAGGAGAATATCATAATGATAAGTGATTCAGTTTTCCAAGAAAACATAGCAATCCTAAATGTGTATGCATATAACAACAGAGCTTCAAAATTCATGAAGCAAAAGTGATATAACTAAAAAGAAAAATAAACAAATGTACAACTATACTTGGGGAACTCAACACTGCTCTCTCATTAATTAATAGAATATGTAGACAGAAAATCAGTAAATATATAGAAGGCCTGAACAACACTACCACCAACAAACTTATTGTTGGCAAAATTGGCATTTATAGAACACTCTACCCAACAGGTAACATGAAACACTCACCAAGATAGACCATATTCTAGGCCATAAAACAAACTTTAACAAATGTAAAAGAATTTGAAATCATACAAAATATATTGTTTGACCATGACAGAATTAACTTAGAAATCAGTAACAAAAAGATATCTGGAAATTCTATAAATATTCAGAGATTAAACACTAAGTATTAGGGAAATGTAAATTTAAACCACAATAAGATACCACTACATACCTATTAGAATAGCTAAAATTTATTTTTAAAATTTGGCAATGGAATTCTCATAATTTGCTGATGTTGGAAAAGAACATGGCACTTTCTTAGAAGTAAAATATACAATTGTCTTATAACTCAGTAATGCTTATAACTCAGAAAAACTTGCACATGTGTGTTTATAGGGGATTTATTCATTATTTCCGAAACTGAAAACAAGACAATGTCTTTCAACTAGTGGATGAATAAACAAGCTATGGTTTATCTAAATGATGGAATGCTACCCAGTAGTTGAGTCACAAACTAATGACACATGTAGTAATATGGATAAATCTCAAGGTATTATGCTAAGTAAAAGAAGAAAGACTCAAAAGACTACAGTCTGTACGATTCCATTTATATGACATTGAAAGGGCAAAGATATAGAGACAGAAAATAAATCGGTGAGTGCTTAGAGACTGGGAGTGTGGGGAGTGACTGCCTACATGTGGCATGAGGAAACTTTTTGGGGTGATGGACATGTTCTACATATTGATAGCAATTGTAGCTGACATGACTATGTTGGTCAAAACTGATAGAAGTATACACTTACAAGGATGAATTTTACTTTATATAAATAATACCTTGTGAAACCTGACTTTAAAAACAAATCATAGTTAGATGACCATGCTTGGTCAGTCTACCATCTCCAAATAATGAATCTTCAGCCTGAACTCCATACTTCCAACGCTAACCAATGGGTTAAATAGAAAAATTGGTCCAAGACAACACCAAATTGTTTCACTTCTCTATGATGGAGTCGTAGACAGACCTTTCTTCATGACGGAATATAAAATATAGTATCAATAAGCTGTGAGCACTGGGGTTAGAATGAAGCGCTGGACCTTGGAATGAAGTCTGGTCTTGAATGATGAGCCCCCAGGAAAGAAACAGTTGGAAAAAACCAACTGTATCAAAATTTTGCCAGTGTTGGCCCTTCTGAGCATACTTTATAGAATCATAAAATGATGCACTAATGGAAATAGCTGATTTCATAGGGTATTCCCCAGCAATAAAACCTCAGTTTATGTTGATGGAACATTTTTCTCACAGTTGACTTCCTTGCACCAATCTAGGCAGGAAATCCCTTGAGGCAAGAATTCTAAGTTCATATTAGGTCACAAAGTTTGGTGACATATTCTCTGGAGAATTTCAGAATGAAGTCTTCCTTCTTATGTAATAAACAACAGCCTCTCGAGTTTCTATAGTAAGTTTCTTTCAAAGTTCTAAGTATCTTATATTTATTTTTCTTATTAGTCTCCAAAACATCTGCTTCAAGTTTGGAAAACAATGGATACATCACCGTTTACCACATATAAAAAGTAAACCAGCGATAGAGTGGGTTCTTAATTGTTTCTCAAACGCAGTTAAAGAAAATGACCACATTTCGAGAAAAAGATGTTAGAGGCTTGGATTTTGTTGAAAACCGTCTAGTAAGGATCGGCATCACATACACAGTAGGAGTCAATAGAAGATAACCCTTTTCACCAGAAGCCATTTGTTTTTGAACTGCCTCATTAATTTTGTCTTCTGAAAAGAACTTGGCCATCAAATTTATATCAAATACCAGAAGGCTGTCTTTTGGTTTTGAAAGGTGTCTGAGTCACTTAAGAATCACAGAGTTCTGTGCTTGAGGAAGACCTTCTTTGGTGTTGAAAGATGTCTGAGTCACTTAGGATATGTAGAAGGATGGCTCCTTGCCAGCTCGTGGGTTATCTAACATCTGAGCAGCCCAAAGTTCATGTTGGCTGTTTGCATTAATCACCATAATTTGACTAACAAGCCCGAAGTGACAGCTCAGCATCAGCATGGCACTAGGGCCACAAACTGAACAAAGACAAGAAGAAAAAGAGAGAGTGATGAGGCAGAAATCCCCTGTTCCTCTCCATCGTAGTTGAGAATTTCCAAAGCGTGAGTAAAGGCACCAACAATTCAAGCAAATAGAGATCGTGAAAAGAAGCCCAGGCGGGAAGAGAACAGTTTCAGCTTCATGCTCTCTTAGGCATGTTTTTAATTCTTTCTATAAATCTTAGCCAGTTGCTCTCTGACTTTTGGCTGTGGCTCTGTGTATGGTACAACCATGCCTGGACTCCAGGGTACCTTGGTTTCCTTTGCCATGCTGATCAAGAATTCAAGCTGGGCAATTTTGATGTCAAATATTCAGATTTTGTCATTTTCTGTTCAAAAATGTAATCCTTCTACCTCCAAGACCTAGGTAAAAATAGAATTTTTTAGAAATTCGTAAAAATAAGAATCAATACTTTATTTACAAGAAAATTGAGGGGAGAGCTGCACGCCTCACCACCATCACCCCCACGTCCCCACATACATTCATCCAAAGGCATAGAAAGAAATGACCTCATTGGGAACAGATTATTTATTACTGAAGTACCTAAAGTAAAACAATTGATTGGCCTGCTTCCTGGGCAGGTCTCTTAACTCACATGGTAGTTTTTCAACTCAATTTTTTCTCTCCCAGTTTGCTTGAAGTACATTATCTGGCCAAGTATTATGGCTATACTTTTAAGAAAGCATGCTTCTTTGCATCTTTTTAGTGGGCAACTCAACCTACTGATCAAGTGACAACACTCCTCTCTGCAATCAAGTACTTTTCCAAAAATTCTCTCTCATTTCCTGAACAGAGTTTCACAGAATACTAATTTGTGAGAATCCTTTTTCAGCAAACTTAAACAAGAAGCAGACCTCCTCAGAACCCCTTGTATGTTTGTGCACCTTGTGAATCTCCACAAGCAAATGTGGCATGCATGGTTTCCCACACTTATTTGACAAAGGAGCCCTTTTAATTCTATCACCCACAACACCTGTTGTTCCATATAATATAGTTTGGGAATTTCTGCCAACCTCATAAGTTAATTTCCCCTCCCAACGACAGGAAAGACTACTTCCTGTTTTAAACACCTGACATTGTATTTCACCCTCCGGTCAGAATCCCACCTCCAGCTCCGTGCTCATTTGCTGAACAAGCATAATTGACAGAGCCTGAGTCCAATTTCTCTTGCCTGAGTTTACCATCATCTGATTTCCTTGGGTGTTATAAAAGACACTTCTTTTTACAGATGAGTGGACCTTCAGAGTTGGATTCATTACCGTTATACTTTACGATTACTTCACTCATATGATAACACCAAAATGCACGTGCTCTCACATTCCCCCAACTTAATTCATAACCCAGGGACATATTATGTTATCTCCCCACCAGACAGTCAGCTTGTTTCCTTCTGCTCCATCTTAACAAACTGTAACTTTTAAATCTGTGCCTTAGAGAGTAGCCATAACACATACTTCATGAAAGATCCTAGATATTTAATAAGATAGAAATAGATATGCCCATACTTTTCTTTCAAGCCATAGCCAATCTTCTTGTTGATAAAGCCTGATTCAAAAGAAAAACAGGTTCTCATCACAACTCTGAATATTCCTGATCATACCCTAACTTTTGATTTCTGAAAACAAGGAAATACAGTGGTATACTCCTCTTTCAATTGCTAATTGAACCTTATTTCAATTTTTTTTAAAGTAGAAATGGATCAGATCTGTAGAAATATTTATTTTGATTAAGTCAGAAGATTCTGTACATATTTTGTGATGATATATTTTCTTTTAAATTGATCTTTTTTTTTTTTTTGAGGAAGAGTGGCCCTGAGCTAACATCTGTTGCCAATCTTCCTCTTTTTTTTTTTTTTCTTTTTTCTCCCCAAAGCCTCCAGTACATAGTTGTATATCCCACTTGTAGGTCCTTCTAGTTCTTCTATATGGGTCGCCACCTCAGCGTGGCTTGATGAGCAGTAAGTAGGTCCGCACCCAGGATCCAAACCTGCGAACTCCTGGCCACCGAAGCAGAACAAGCGCGAACTTAACTGCTACGCCACCAGCCAGCCCTCTGTATTTTTTTTAAGTGTGGGTTCTTAGCATTTGCAAGAAAACAAAGATCACCGAGGGTGGGAAGAGGTGTCTCCTATTTTCACAGAGATTTCAAAGCTTGAGTCATCCTTGTCATTTTCAGACTCAACTGTCCAAAGCTGAGTCACAGGGGTGGGATGAAGAGGGGGTTACACGGAGTTTTGAAATCAATCCAACAATTTAAATAGGTGGTCACCTGTGACATCAGCCATGGGGGCTACTGCATTCATTGCTACCTTGTACCCCTTTCTGGGTTCCTTTCCATAGCTCCCTAGATAAGAATATGTTAGGCTGTGTTCATTTCCCAAAAATATCCTCTCATCTTAGAAATAATGTGGTTTCTGGCAAAACAACTCCAAATATTTGGACTTGTATAGGTTTACACCCATGTATTCTGAAGTTCTCAGCATGGAATAGTAATCAGCTTATTAAAAGATCGACCATTTTTTATTCTTATACCTCTTAGTCATTGTGAGGCATAAATGGGTTGGTATATGGGTAAGTGATACTTACTTACCAAAGGTAACTAATAAATGTCAGCTATTACTGCTTCTACTACTACTGCTGCTATCAGTGTGTCACTCAGTCTCAGAGTATTTCTTAGAAAATTACACTTCGGAGTAAGTGAAGTGTGTTTTAGATCCTTCCTTCTCAAAGTGTGGTCTATGTGGTCTGCAGACCAGCAGCTGCAGCAGCAGGGAGCTTGTTAGACGTGGGGATTCTCAGGTCTCACCCCAGATCTACAGAATCAAAACCTGCATTTTAGCAAGATCCACAGGTGATTCTTAAGCACATTAATGTTTGAGAGGCACTCAGAAAACAGAATATTCTGGTTAATGGGATGTGCCACATATACCACATATGGATAACCAATTTTCAAAGATTTCAAACTAGAATCCAACAAAAGAAACTTACTCTTTTAAATTGTTAGGGACAAACTTGAGACAACAGAGGCCTGCTTAATGTTCTGTATTCTCAGGACACTAAGAAGGGAGAACTGAAAGAAGGAAGGCATGATTACCATTACCACCAGTGCCTACTACCTATTGGACATTTCCTCCTGTGCATTTTTTTAGCACTTCAAATATGACATGTTTAAAGCCAAACTAATGGACTCTGTCTTAAGTTGGTTTCACCAGATGCAGATACTAAGATGAGGATTCCTGTGAAAGTGATTTATTAGGAAGGGTTCCCAGAAAAATCTGGTAGGAGAGAAGAGAATTGGGACCAGGAAGAGAGGGATGGTCACCAAGGAAGCAATGTCAAGAAAGTTCCATGGGTGACTTTGGTTCAATCCCTTAGGGGACTCTGGAGACAGTGGTAATTCCCTTCAACTCAAAGTGTGGTCCAGGGACCAGCAGCATCAACATCACCAGAAAGCTTGTTAGAAGTGCACAATTTCAGACCCCATACTAGCCCTGCTGCATAGGAATCTGCACTTTAACAAGATTCCTCAAGTGATTCATAAGCATACTAAAATTTGAGAAACACTGGTGTAGGTCATACATCAAAGTTATCCCAATTAGGAACAAGGATGGAGAAGTATTTATATCTCACTGCTGTATTAGTCTTTGGGTAAGGGCTGGTCCAAAGTTCCTTAATACCTTTTTTTTCTTTTTTTTTTCCCAGGAAGATCAGCCCTGAGCTAATATTCGTGCCAATCCTCCTCTTTTTGCCGAGGAAGACCAGCCCTAAGCTAACATCTATTGCCAATCCTCCCCTTTTTTTCCCTTTTTCTCCCCAAAGCCCCAGTAGATAGTTGTCTGTCATAGTTTCACATCCTTCTAGTTGCTGTATGTGGGACGCGGCCTCAGCATGGCCGGAGAAGCGGGGTGTCGGTGTGCGCCCGGGGTGCGAACCTGGGCCACCAGTAGTGGAGCGTGCGCGCTTAACTGCTGAGCCACGTAATAACTTCAATACATTCCCAACCACTTCCCTCTCTCTGTGCATGCAGACAAAGGAGTTTCAGCAGGCTGAGGTTGGCCCCTGACAAAGAGATCAGGGTTCTGGCTGCTCCCAAGCGTTGGCTGAGAGTGAAAATACCCCGGGGGGCCGGTGTGCATGGAAATGGTAAAGAAATCCCAGGGGATTATGGGCAGAGAACTAACCAAGCCTGCTGCAGTCTCTATTCACTGTCTTCCTCCTTCTGCCCTTTCTCTTGTCTTCCCTGGCACATAAATTGTCCACCAACCACAGACTCTGAGATCACTTTCCCTCACTTGCCAAGACCAATAGGTAACCAGTCCTCTCAAGTCTACCTCTGCAGTAACCAGTCCTCTCAGGTCTACCTCTGCAGTAACCAGTCCTCTCAGGTCTACCTCTGCAGTAACCAGTCCTCTCAGGTCTACCTCTGCAGTAACCAGTCCTCTCAGGTCTACCTGAGAGGACGCAAATCTCAAAGGTTCTCAAATCTGTTCTTCATTCTCCATCATCTTGCCACTGTCCGAGTTCAGTTATACTACCCCACACCACTGCACTCCCTCTCAGCCCCCGCAACTGCTCTCAACCCAAGCCTTGTCTGCCACCTCTCCACATCTTTCAAGGTGCAACATGCAAGTCCCCCGCTCTTCCATGCCTTTCCTGATCCTTCCAGGCAGAAATGGTCATCTGCCTCCTGTTCCCATAGCATCACTTTTGTACTTTCTTCAAGCGAGACATTTGTCTTGTGAAGCTGGTGTTAGTCATTTATAGGCTCCATCTATCCAGATAGACTCTGAGCCAATTAAGGATAAAGACTGTGGTTGCACTTCCTGTGCTTAGCACATATTAGGTGCTCAACAAATGTTTATTAAATAATGCAATTATCACCTCTAAGGTATTTTTCAAGTACTTTAGCCTATGGACAGGTGCTATGAATCTACACTTATATTTAATGAACTCGAGGATGCAAACGCTGCACTAAATGAAAGAAAGGGAGGAGAGAGAGGTTATACATGAACCTTTCACGCTTTCCATAGATGAACCTCATTCTTTCACCCCTTGGCAGATTCTCTCAGATGCTTTGGAAGAATTCGGAATCTTTAATGCAAGTAATTCTCTCCAGAATTGGTCATACACATTTGATAAAGTGCATAAGAGCTAGGGCCAATCACGGTTTATTATTTTAGCTATTAATCAGCAATTTTCATATTCACTGCAGACTTGAAACTGTGTTTTCCAAAGACAAGCCTTGAAAATAGATGCTGTTTGCTTTTACTAGTACCATCCCAGAACAAGTGCAACATTTGTAACCTGAGTAATTAGCATCCGGTCTATTCTTTCTAAATTGTGAGTATCTCCCTCTCTCTCGCTAGCGCTCTTTCTCTCTCTCTGGTTTAATTAATGCTAATGCATACTGCCCTACAAGAATTTGCAAGCTGTACTGAGAAATAATGCAGTGTTAGTTTTGTAATTTAGTGCACAGAGCACATTTGTGCAAAAGCTTTGTAAACTGGGCCCTTGGTCAAAAGGAGCAATTAGCACTTTGTTAGTATGCAATGATGTACTAATCTGTGCAGTCCCCAAAAGCAATTGTCTGTTCCATTTTGCCCTCATGTGCAAATTTTTTCCAGTGTATACAGCACCACTCCAAAAATAACACATTGCATGCCTGGTGCTGTAAATTGGGTTCACGATGATAAGACATATCAATGAGAGAATATTTGTTGGGGGCAAACGCACATGAGGAAGTTGGTGCTCAGCCTTCAAGGGGAGCTATAGTTCTCTATTCCTCCCTCATATTTCACAAGCAGAGTCATCTTCATCTTCGGAGAAAATCATGGGAAGGGCATTTGGTGGGAAAACAAGACCTCACACCAGAATATTTAACCCAAAATCACACTGATGTCGACTTCGTTAACACTGCAGACTGATTTGCATTTAAACAGACACCATCCGTTCCTTTATTTAAATAGCACATAGGAACCGTATAACAACTGTGCAGTCTTTGGACTTCTCAAGTTCTTAGTGAAGCACATGGCTGTGTCAGGTTAGTAATAAAATTAACGAAAACGTCTTACATTTTTACAGTGATTCGCAGCTTCCCGAGGTATTTCAGGTACACCAGCTTGTTTGGGTCTCACCACACATCTGTGGGTAGGCATTACCTTCACCACTTTGCCAATGTGGAAATGTGGGTTCAGAGAGGTTAGGGGATTTGTACAAAGTCACACAAGAAGCAGTGCTTTGTAGTGGTTCAAAACATGGCCTCTGAGGCCAGGGTGCCTGCAGGCAAATTTCCACTCTGCTTCTGTCTGACCACGTGAACTTGGCTTCACCCTTCTGTGCTCCAGTTTCCTTGTCTATAAAATGGGAACGATAATTATAGCTCCTGCCTCAGAGGGTTATCATGAGGATTAAATGTAAAGCACTTAGAGTAGTGCCTGATACAAATATGAGCATTAGCTATTATAATTGTTATTATTATTATCATCATTATTATTTAGCAGAAGTAAGTGGCAAAGCTAGGACTTATTCTCATATGTGGTGAACTTTCAAAGGATTCAAAGCTATCTAGTAAATATAATATCTTTCCTTCTCAGGGATCTGTTTTCCAGGCTATAAAAGTATCAAACATATTTTTGAAGATAACAGAGAGAGAGCGGAAGGGAAAATTAATGCTATTAACTTGAAGAAAAACTATTACGGGGAGGATAGTGAATATTGTTCTTTATTATCATCAAAGAAGGAAATAACAAGCTAACATTAATCTGAAGCATGATTTTGATTCGATATAGAGAGATAGTCTTGATAGTGCAGAAAGGGGTTCTTACGGAGCAGGGCAGATTACAAAAATGACCACACTTGAGCACCTTTCTTTGTGTCGATGGCTCTCTCGAGATAACTTTGTAGCTCCTGCCATCAAGAAGCTGAGCCTGTTTTCCCACCTGGTGGTTCTAGGGTGGCCTCGTGGCTTGCTTTGGCAAATAGAATGTAGCGGGAGTGATGATGTGTCAGTTCTGAGCCTGGGCCTCAAGACACTTGACAACTTCTGCTCTTGCTCTTGGAAAGCTGCCCCACTGGCCTGAGCTAGCCTGCTGGAGGAGGAGGAGGAGAGCCCAGTGGCCTCGGTGCCCCAGGGCACACGAGCAAACTCAAGAGGCAGCCATCTAGTTCTCTGGCACCTGACTGCAGGTACATAAGTGAGTCTGGCTGAGTCGAGAAGAATCACCCAGCTGAGCCCAGGCCAAATTTGCTAACCCACAGAAATATGAACTAAATCAATTTGTTGTTTCTAGCTGCCAGGTTTGGGGGCGGTTTGCTACACAGTGAAAGCTAATTGACACTGGGAGACTATGGCATCTTTGACCTTAAAAATCCTTGAGACAGCATAGTTCCTCCCACTGGGAACTATTTAGAAAAAACTATATGTGGTAAAAGGGTGAAATAGGAGATGTTAGAGGTTTTGTTCCAACACTCATGCTCCTCTGAGTGAAGTGGAGGTTTAAGTTCCTGCTAAAGGATTACTTTCTGTTCATTAGCAAACAGCATAATTTTTTAATCACTATTGAGCACCTACTATGTGCTAAATGCTAAGAAAATGAAGTGATTTCTTTCCTAAAAAAATAAAAATTGTGACAAATGTAATTTTGACTATATTTTGTTCACTACATGATATTCAAAATCAAGGAGTTTTAAACAAATAGATTACATTTCCATAGTAGTCTTGTAAGCTTAATGACAATATTACAGGATAAACAAGCAGGTTAAAAAGATGTTTTTAGGGGCCTGCCCAGTGGTGTAGTGGTTGGGTTCGCACATTCCACTTCGGAGGCCCGGGGTTCGTGGGTTCGGATCCCTGGCATGGTCCTGTGCACCGCTCATCAAGCCATGCTGCAACAGCATCCCATATATAAAGTGGAGGAAGATGGGCACAGATGTTAGCTCGTGGCCAATCACCCTCACCAAAAAAAAAAAAGAAGGTATTTTTAGAGCATACACAAATAGTTTATGTCTCATAAATGTAATAACATCTACTTTGTCAAAAGTTGAAAATCTAGAATCAGGCATTTAAGCAGATGTCAGGCTATATCATCATTTGATGTCCCCCAATACGATTTGGTAGAGCATGTCTGAACCCTGACACTCAACTCTTGTCAAAAAATCTATGTATCAATCAACATTTCCTGCCATACAAATTTGACACATAAAGTCTGGGCTACTTCATTCTCTTTCTTCTCTTCAGCATTTGGTAACTAAAATTTTATTATAATCCTCATTCTCAAGAAATTTTTCCTCCTTTACTCTTGTTCTCCTCTGTATTTGTCAGCTGTGGTTGGGGCCACTGCCTCTCTCTCCTCTGGGCTCAGCAAGGTTGCTTTTTTCAGCTATGGCTCCATGCTGGTTTGGGGACCCATTTCCTTATACTGGGGGTGTAGAGGATGGCTGGAAACCCTCTTCTATTTCTCACTGTTAGTATCACATGAGAAATTTGATGTCTCCCACAGTTGCAGAACACATTCAATTTTTCTAATTGCCTGGAGCATGGTACATAGCCCATAGTGTTCTCTCATTCATTCATTTGTTCATTCAGTCAACAAATGACTATTGATCCAGGCAATATGCTGGGCACTGGAAGATACAAATGTGAGCCAACTATTAACTTTAACCTTATCTTCATAGAGCTCATAGTCTAGCGGGAGAGACAGACCTTTGTCAAATAATCACCAAAAAAATGTAAACTTGCTCCTGGGACAAGTGCCAGGTATATGAGTCCTTTATAATAACTGAGGTCAGAAAGAGCTTTCATGGGGAACTGTCACTTGAAGTGAAATGTGAAGCCCATGTAGACATCAACCAGGAGAAGGAGGAAGCAAAGTGGAAGAGGCAGAGGGAATTGCAAGTGCAAAGGTTCTGTGACAGGAAGAGGCATAAAAGGGGTGTGGGACTAGAAGTCAGTGTATCCCAGTCAGTGTGACTGGGATAGAAGTCGGGTTGAAAATGTGAGTGGGAGGAGGAAGCAAACTGGGAAAACTTTGGAAAGGAGTTTACCCTGATCCCCAATGCAGAGGATACCAATAAAGGATTCAGCAAGGTGTCAACATGGGCAGTGTGGCATTTTGAAAAGATTACTTTGGCCACAGTGGGAGGTAAGCATACATTAAGCCTCTGTTCCATAAGCTGTCCTCAAAAAGAAGCCAAATGAAAGCCACAGCAGTGTCTTTGGACCAAGGAATGAGAAGGAACGGCGATGGAAGATGGTCTAAGAAAAGACAAAAGCTAGGGTTGGACTTTTCTAGTAATCAATACTAGAGGTATTGAGAGTAATCAATACTTTGCCCATCAGCTGTAGGACCTCCATCAAAATATTCTGGGTGGTTTGATAAACACACAGATTTTAAGGCCCCGTCCCACAACTTCTGAGTTGGAGTCTCTGGAGGTGAGACCTGGGAATCTGTCTTGGTGTTCTGAATCACTCATGACTAAAAATTATATTGTCTAAGGCAGACAGGTAAGTTGGAAAATGGTGAAGCTGGAACTATTCAAAATCCCGCCAACTCCCCAGCATGAGCTCTGAGCCAATACAAAGAAGAAAAGACACAGACACAGTGAAAGAGCGTTAGACATGGCGTCTCTTCCAGGCTGAGTCAATACATCCCCCATGCCCTGGAGTTTGTCACATGACCTCTCCCTGCCTGTTTTCTCATCTATACTGCATTGCCAAGGCCCCTTCCAGCAATTAATGCTAAATTCTAAACTAAGCCTTAATGTTGATTCCTATTTTCCTTACACACTGTGGTGTCAACCACTTCACCTTCATTTCATTCCAATCACCAGTTAAGACTTGTTCACAATACTTTAAATCAGGGGTCAGCAATTACAATCCATGTGCCAAATCCAGCCATCTTCTGATTTTGTATGGCCCAGAAGCTATAAAAAAAATCATAAGAAGGGCATTTCATGACATAATAAAACTATATGAAATTCAAATTTAGTATCCACAAATGAAGTTTTATTGGAACATACAACCATGCTTATTCATTTTTTTATTATCTGTGACTGATTTTGCTACACGCACACTCTACAAAGGCAGTGTTGAGTAGTTGTGATAGAGACCATATGGGCTGCATAGCCTAAAATATTTACTTTTTTTTTTTTTTTTCCTTACAAAAAAGGTTTCTGACCCATGCTTTAAGTTAACTTCTCAGCCTCTTTGGTCAAATTGCTAGTAAGTTACCAAGCTCCTGTGAAGCAAATAATTAGTTTGTAGTGTAAATAATTGCCCTGTAATTTAAATCTTTCATAAGTTTGACTTTTCATATTGAATTTTCTTAGAGCTAGACATGCATTTATCTCTATGTACTATGACTAACTTACTGTTATTCAGATGAATCCGAAGATGCTTGGCTTTGTAAAGGATTTAACATAATTGTCAGTCCACTGTGTGTTGCCTACACTTCTCTAAATATAATAAGACAAAACCAGCATATAGTCTCTACTCCAACTCTAACTGATTTATCTGAAACAGAATTAATTACTTTTGGCTTGAAACCCACTCTGAGTTAATATTGTACATTTGTATGATAACATTTTCTGAATATGCAAAATGCTTTTGGAAACAGTAAAAATCAGATAATTCACACCAATGACAAGGAGGCCCAGTACAGATTAGCACATTTCTTGGGAGGGAGGAATAATTGAAAAAAAAAATGGTGTAAATTTACTGAATCACCCTGAAAACTGTGCCCAGAGAGATGCACACTGTTGACAAGAAGCTTGCAGTAAAGATACCATAACATGTTTGGTAAACATAATGGGAGTTGCACTTACGGGAGACCTCATTACAGCTCTTGGCTATGAAATCTTAGTGGAGAAGCCGGGTGAGACTGCTGGGTTTTCTGTGAGAAGTATTGAGTTTGTGGATTATTAAGGAGGTGAGAACCAGTAAATAAGTGGGGTTAGGCTGTACAGCACATTTCAAAATTCATTCTGTCTTTAACGTTTAGACTGCTAGCGACATTCAGTCCCAGATTCAGCCAAAGCCCAGGAATTGTCTTTTTAAATATAATATTGATTTTGTTTGGTTTGGTTTTGATTTTTTGTTTTTGGTACGAGATGCCACTCCTTATAGCAGTAAAATCTTTTAAAGGAGAGGAATTGGACTTGGGTAGAGAAATAACAGACTGTTAATAAATAACCTTTGGATGTCACCTTCTCTAGCTTTCCCAACTCTTAATAGGCCCATGAGAGAGCAGAAAATTTTAAAACCCAGTGGGAAAAGAAATTAAAATTACTTCCCCTACCATGGGCCAGGCCTGAGCAATCTAATAAAGAAAGCAAAAATATTTTCTTCCCACCTCCACTCCTTAACCCGTACCCCTTTTTCTAATAAATTATTTGTTTATTCCTTAATAATCAATTCAACACGTATTTGTTGAGCACCGGTTTAAATCTCTGGAAGTTCTACAGAAAACTATAAGAATTAGTGCTTGCTGTACTAGTCAGGGTAGGAGAGATGCTGTAACAAACAATGTCAATATCTCATTGAATTAACATAATAAAAGTTTATTTTTTGCTCATGGAACTTTTCAGTGTGGAGATTGGGTCCTGGGCTTCTTCCATCTTGTAGCTCTGTCATATCCTAAGTTTCAGGGGCCTCCGTGTATTCTCTTCATCAGCCCAGCAGATGGGGAAAAAGAAAGCCAAGGATTGTGTGGGAAGTTTTCCATGACCCACGCATGGAAGTGGCATATATCACTTGTGCTCTCATTCCACAGGTCAGAGTTCAGCCACTTGGCCAACTGTAAAGAGAAATGTGGTCTAACTCTTCTCAGAAAAAGAAAGAAATGGATTTGGAAAAGAGCTAGCCAGTCTTGGCCACACCTGCCTTCAGAAAACTTACTTTCTCCCACAGGCCAGCCCTGAGGAACTCAGTGCCATCATCCTTGCATGGGTTGATGTTCCTGTCACACTTTGTGCCACCCACAGGTCTGAAATCTTGCAACCTCTCAGGATCACTGGAGGCAGGGATAGGAAATACTAACTTCATTGGAATAGGAGATTAATTGATAAATCTCTCTATGCCACTATTTTAATTTCATTAAAATAAATAAAGGAGGGCTGCCCCATGGCCTAGTGGTTAAGTTCAGCATGCTCTGCTTTGGCAGCCCGGGTTTGGTTCCCGGGCCTGGACCTACACCACTCGTCAGCGGCCATGCTGTGGATTGGCACAGATGTTAGCTCAGAGCGAATCTTCCTCAAATAAATAAATAAATAAAGTAAATTATTTTAATCTTATTCAAACCTCTCAACCACTCTGAAATGTGGGTTTTTATCATCAACATATTTCCAATGACAAACTGAGATCCAGAAAGGCTAAAATCCTTCTAGAGTGACTGGGATTCAATCACAGGTCCACTGGATTCTCAGTCTAGCACACTTTCACTACACCGCTGGTTCCCAAACTTGAGTCTTTCGTGCCCCACCATCATGCTATTTACCGTATTAACATACTTGCATTACTGTTTAAAAGATCCACTCATTAAAACTTAGTCTTAACCAAAGCAATACTGACATGATATGAGGGTACTACATTTTCCAGTACACATTTCATCAGTGGTCAACACCTCACTCCTTGGCAATCACCTTATTACCTTTATCCTCATTATTTTTCATTTAGGGCAATAACTAGACAAATAACTCTGAGCAAGGACAAAAGACCAGGGTTGATGGTTCTATAACTCTTTCCCTGGGTTTTTTTAAGAAAGATGTGCCAGGTTTAACCTAGAGGAAAGGGTCTCTAAAATGACATCCCTCAAATTAAAGCCACCATGAGTGGCTTCAGCCACTGGAAGGACTAAAATTAAAAAGTGAATTTGACAAGGCTGTGGAACAACTG
The DNA here is from genome assembly GCF_057802395.1 of Ceratotherium simum simum. Classification (NCBI taxonomy): domain Eukaryota; kingdom Metazoa; phylum Chordata; class Mammalia; order Perissodactyla; family Rhinocerotidae; genus Ceratotherium; species Ceratotherium simum. The sequence continues at coordinate 32,677,968 of NC_141904.1, forward strand.
GAACTCTCATAAATAGCTGGAATGAATGTAAAAATCATATAACCACTTAGAAAAATTGTGTGACAGTTTCTTAAAAAGGTTAACACACATCTATACCTGACCAAGAAATTCTACTTGTAGATATTCGCCCAAGAGATATGAAAACATATGTTCACATACACACAAAAAAACCTTGCACAAAATGTACAAAGATTCCCCAAATTTTTGATCTTGGGAATCCTTTAGTCTTGAAAATCCTTTTGCATTCCTAATAATCACTGAGAACCCTAAAGATCTTTTGATATGTGGGTTTTGTCTGTTAATATTTGCTAAATTAGAAAAGAAAACTGAGAAATTTAAAAATATTTATTCATTTATTCATTCATTTAAAAATAACAGTAACAGGGGCCAGCCCGGTGGCGCAAGCGGTTATGTGTGCACGCTCCGCTGCTGCAGGCCGGGGTTCGCCTGTTCGGATCCCAGGTACGCACCGACGCACCACTTGTCAAGCCATGCTGCGGCTGCGTCTGGTATAAAGTGGAGGAAAATGGGCACTGATGTTAGCCCAGGGCCAGTCTTCCTCAGCAAAAAAAAAAAGAGAGGAGGATTGGTAGATGTTAGCTAAGGGCTGATCTTCCTCACAAAAACAAACAGTAATAAACCCATTATTTGTTAACTGAAGTAACATATTTTTATGAAAAATAACTATATTCTTCAAAATAAAAAAAATCAGTGTGAAAGTGGCACTATTTTACATTTTTCAAATTGCTTTAATGTCTGGTTTACTAGAAGATAGCTGAAATCTCCCATCTATTTCTGCATTCAGTCTGTTGCAATATCACGCTTCATGCAGCCTCTGGAAAACTCCACTGTACATTTATGACAGAACGAGAATGAAAAAGTCAAATAATGCCTTAATATATTATTATAAAAATAGTTTTAATCTCCTGAATGGGTCTCAGAAACCTCTAGGCATCCCCACACCACACTTTGAAAACCACTACCCTAGGAAACTTGCTCACATACCCACAGTTTTAAGAATGTTTAACATGTACAAGAATGTTTATTGCACCATTGCTTATAATAGGAAAAAGTTGGAAACAATAAAAATATGCATTTAATAGGAGGATGGATAGATTTAGTATGTATGATACTAAATAGCTGTTCAACTAGATAAAGTTACATGTATTGAATAGATAAATCTCAGAAACACAACTGAAATTCTACAAAGGGCAGATAGAAGAAAGCACATATAATGAGAATATTTTTATAAAGTAATAAAACATAAAGGAATGTTCTAAATGTTATATACTACATACAAATGTAGTAAATCCATATAAATTGCGTGGGAATTATAACTCCAATAAGAGAGGAAAGGAGGGGGGGGAATGAGATTAGAGAGCAGTACCCAGGGGTACTTACGTTGTCTTTAAAATGTTTGATTTTAAAACTCTAAAGCAAGATTTAACAAGCTAAGATTTAACAAGGCTGTGTAGTTGGTACATGGATAATGTTTTATTTGTTATGCTTTTTTGTATGATTGAAATATTTCAGAACAATGTTAAAAAGAAGATTATGTACAAGAGTACAAAAGCCTTTGGGAGTGAACTAAACAGATGTGCTGATAATCTATATTTTAAAGGTTATTCACATTATTGTTGTTTGGAAGGCTTTTCTGAAAGTCCCAAAACACAATAGAAAAAGTTTAGACTCAATTCTTGCACATATTTTTGTTCTTAAAACTTTCCTGAATTTGGAATCTGTCTAAATTATAAAGGAATGGTCCTTTAAAAATGGGGTACCTATTTACATTCATCTAAAGAAAATTCTTTGAATACCGACTCCAAAAAAAAAAGAGAGAAAAAAAAGAGACTCTGCAAGATATTGAAGAGGTACAAGGATGCACATTCCACATCAGCCAACAATGCAAAAGGAAGCCTTTCCTTATCCCAGCTGAGTTCAGAGATGGATGGGCGATCAGCAAACACTGATCTTGGGCGTCTGTGTCACAGGTATATATGCATCAGTACACGGGACACGTGTACAAAGATGTTTACTGACATTAGCCAATCATTAGCCATCATTACAGGAAAGGTTGAGTGGATGGGAGTGAGTCCATATAATGGGGTATTATCCATTTCTAGTTTACAGTACACATTGACATCTGATAAGGCAACACCTTCTCTTTGCATAATTACCTTGGTTATTCTTGAGGATTTATTCTTTCTCAAAGATTTTAACATAATTTTATCTAAATCCAAGGGAAAATTTTGATTTTCCATTAGAATTGATTAAATTTAAACAATGATTTTGAGAGAAATGATCTTAAGTATTTTTTCATTTCTGTTGCTATCGTGAGTGAAATGCTCACATTCCCAATTTCAGGTACTCAAGGCTAAAATCTATGAGACCTGTAGTTTATTTAAAATATTTATCATATGCTCAGCTACCTTACCAAATTTTCTTATTAATTTTATTAATTTTTAAAATAAATGTTTGCTACTTTTCTTTGTAGGTTTCTTGGGGGCTCAGGTCTATTTAATTGACGGCAGCTCTCCCAGCAAGGGGAAGTGAAGTGGTCCCACTCTGTGGACCTCCACTTTGGCAGCTAGCCCCCTGCTGAGACATCTAAACTAAGGAACATTCTTGCTCTCTAGTCTCTTGGTTTTCTCTTCGATACTCAGTCCTCCTGTTCAGCTCTTTCTTGGCCTCTTGGGGACTAGGGATACCCAGCACTCTCATGAAAGGCCAATGATGATCTTCTCCCTGGAGTTCACCAACCTCCACAAGGTAAATTCTTGCCTGGGGTTCCACCAAAGTATTCAACCAGACAACAGAGAAGAAAGTCCTACATCATTTTTCACCATAGGGTCTCACCACCACCCAGATGTCTGGTCAGATGGGGGCAAATAGATCAGAGTTGGAGACGCAGTTGAAGGGCTGCTATGTTCCCAGAATCTGCCTCTTTCAGATATCTAGATTTTTAGGCCTAATAAACTCATTGTTACTTTCTAAGGAAGCTGCTGCTTTTCAAGATATCCGGCTTCATCCCGGCTCATGCACTTGGTGACATGGTTTCCACATTCCTTCACTCTCATTCTCTATCCAACCACACACCTTAATTAAATAGAGTCTCAATGATCTCAAAATGAACTTTTTACTGCAGTGGGAATTCCATGTCATAAATAGCTAAGCCAGGAGGCTTAAAACTTGTATTCAGGGCCGGCCCCGTGGCTTAGCGGTTAAGTGCGTGCTCTCCGCTGCCGGCGGCCCGGGTTCGGATCCCGGGTGCGCACCGAGGCACCGCTCCTCCGGCCATGCTGAGGCCGCGTCCCACATACAGCAACTAGAAGGATGTGCAGCTATGGCAGACAACTATGTACTGGGGCTTTGGGGGAAAAATAAATAAAATCTTTAAAAAAAAAAAAAAAAAAACTTGTATTCAATTGAAAGAGTTATAGAATAATTGACTAAATTACCCATGCAAGAAAGTATACCATGCAGGATTGATGACATCACTAGATTATTGTTGGAAGCTGAAGACCAAAGTACATGACATGGTATGTTAGCTGGTGTCCAAAGATGGTCCCCAATGGACTACACCTCCCAGTCTTCCCCGCCTTGTGTAGTCCACTCGGAGACTGAATCTGGGCTGGGCCTGTGACTCCCTTCAACTGGTAGAATGCAGGAGAAGTGACACTAGGACAGTTCCAAGGCCTAAGCCTATAAGAAAGCCTAGCAGCCTTGAGTCACAATGTAAAATGTCCAGCTACTTCACTGGAGAGACCATGTGAAGACATCATATGTAGAGACTAATTCAAAGAGAGAAAGAGAGAACCACAAACTCTCCCCTCTGCCACCACCAGCTGAGGACCCAGGCTTAGGTGTCCTTGCCAAGGTGAGTGAAGAATCCTGGATGCTCAGGCCCCACCTACAGCCTGACTGCAGCTATAGAGAGACCCTAAGTGAGACCAGCAGAAGAACCATCTAACAGAGCTTATTTAAAACTAATGGGAGAGGGCCGGCCCCATGGCTTAGCCGTTAAGTGTGCGCGCTCTGCTACTGGCGGCCCAGGTTCGGATCCCGGGCGCGCACCGACGCACCGCTTCTCCGGCCATGCTGAGGCCGTGTCCCATATACAGCAACTAGAAGGATGTGCAGCTATGACGTACAACTATCTACTGGGGCTTTGGGGGAAAAAATAAATAAATAAAATTATTAAAACTAATGGGAGAAATGGAGTGCAAATGGTCTCTGAGTTCAGTCCTTGTTGAGGCTGAAGCTGGCTTAGTTCATTTGAATATCCACTTTTCAGAACGCCAGCTCACAGAATGTAAAGAATAATGAAAAGGCTATCATTTTAAGCCACTAAATATTGGAGCAGTTTGTTCTGCAGCAAAATATAGCCAAAACACATACTAAGGCAGACATGTGGAGTGAAGATGGGGACTCTCACACCCACACAATGACTTATTTCCAGAGCTGGATTTTCTGTTTTGTTCAATGGTTTCATATCTCTAACCAGAGCCTCTGTCACCTTGTTACACTAAGATACAAATCTTCGATTATTTCACCTGGCTAATTTTTAGGACACTCCTGACTCGCAGGGACTTAAGAATGCTTCTTCTTTATTTTTTTTTAATTTAAACATGAGCACCCTTGAGATCCACTGGAACCTATAGCAAAGAATGCAGACAAAGAGTCTTCCAGCATGGACTCCCCAACATTCATGCACCCACTGCTGAAATAGTGGAAACTTGTTTGATTTCTCAAAAGCATGAGGCTTTCTGAATCAGGCCTTCAATCCAGTCAAGTGTCTAAAAGAGTAAAATAACACACGCTCGCACAGGCTCATGAAATCATAATAATAATAAAAACCCTCAGACTTCTTTTTTTTTTTGAGCTGTGAAGCCGCACCTGCCATTAGCTGTGGTGGTTCCTATTTTCATATTGTCTGACAGTAGCAGTTGGATCAGGTTTGAGCCAGTGTGACTGAGAGGCAGGCTCCCTGCTTCCACAAAGCTGAATTTAATAAGATGAGAACAGCATGCCAAGATGGGGAGCTCCCTCCCTAACACTTATCCTGACACCAGCCCCTCAGCAGGGCCGGTATTGCCGTGGTAATCTGGGTGAGCCGGACAGAGCGTCCTGCTTACAAGTTCAATATAATGGAACAGCAGGGGGCGAAGGGCTGGCAGAAAAGCTTAGCAAAGTTAAAGCCTATTACTCTATGCTTGAGGAAAAATGAGTCACAAAATATTACACCCAGAGCAAGACTTGAACCTGCCAAATGCAGCAGCAACACACGCTAAGCCTTGTCCATAATGGTGCATTCATTATTCTATGGTCCAGGGTAATGTGGATTTAAATGTCTTTAACCCTAATGGAAATGTGTATGCAAATTTCCCCTTAAGCCCATCCTTTCCCTAGCTATTCTTTTGCCCTGTTTGAATCTAATAGGCAAGGTGACTGTACACTACATATGTCAAAGAAAATGATGCCTTTTTAATCTGCCTTTAGTGGCAAGAAGAAGGCAAGAAACTGGACAGAAATCTTTCAGCTGCATAGTATGGCCTTTGTTGTTGTTTTATGCCTCTTGTGTTGAATTTAACACTAATGGGAGAAGTAGTAAGCAAATGATTTCTGGGTTCAGTCCTGGTTGAGGCTCAGGCTGGCTTAGTTAATTGAATATTAACTCTTCAATGTGAGTTCTAACACAGATTCTTCAATACTAATTAATCATATCAAACTCTTAGATTTGGAACAGACTTGCCTCAGACTTTCAGTCAACCAATGCCCCAGAACCAACCTAGGGCTCCATCTAACTAAAAGACCATTATTTAAAATCCTGAACATTAAGCCCAAGGACTGGGGTTTTTTGAAATAACAACAATAGAACTAAGACATGATTCCTTCTGCTCTCCCTAGACCAGCTCCTGCAGGCTCTTATTACAGCAAAGGCCACTCAGATCATCAAGTATGGTGTCAATGACAGCAGCCACCAACTACGGAACTCTTACCACGGGCCATGTGCTTGGTTGGGTGCTTTATATACACTATCTCTAGTCTTCACGTAATGGTTTACAAATTTTCTCACGTTGCTTCTAGGATGTACAAAGAAACTTCGGCTTCTTTATTTATTACTGATCAAATCTTCTTCATGATCCTCCAGTGGAGAAACAACCTTAAACATTGGACTTGCCAAATTGTGTCTTATTCTCTTCCAGTTTCAACAGCTTCTTTGGGTGCGTGGTGTCTCTCAGATATATCAGATAAATCAGTCTTCCCGATTTCCTTTCCTTCCCTTGCTGCTTTTGAAAATGTCTAGATCTCATATGCCAAGTGCCAATGGAGGATGAGCACTCCAGATCCATGCATTAAGTCTTGGATCCCTGTGGGCCTCTGCCGTGAGATGGCTGGTCTGATCAGCTGCATGGACTGAAGAGCAATGAGCTCCTAACAGGCCATTTGGAGCTTCCTGCTGGCTTGTTACTAGAAACTGTGGTCCTGGTCTATTGACTCTGTTCATGAAGTCCACACACATGCAGACTCTGACCATCTCAAGGTGTATTCCAGTTGACTTCCTGTCTCCAAACCTTTGTGTCCCCACATAAGGACATATAGAAACATCTGGATGCCCTTCATGCCAGGTGCAAGCCAGGTGGAGTAAGCCCACTTCCTCAGGCTCATCTCTCTGGTTCCTCTGTCAGCCAATGGTGTGTTTTCATCCCATTCCATCAGGATACGGTGCAAAAATGAATATGTGTTTCTTCCTAAGATCTTAGCTATGTCTAGGGAAGCAGACCACTAACCTTGGTGTTGTGGGGTCTCCTAGACCCATCTGACCATTTCTATTGTCCTCTCACTTTAAGTGCAAGACAAAGAGTGAGGGAAATGGGAACCTTGACATCTGACCTCCTCTATTTATCTTTCTTGCCTTTCTTCTATTCAACACTACCCTGGGCCCAGAAGAAGGGTTTACCCCTTCCTCTTCTTGCCTAGCCAAACTCCCTTACTTCTTACCCTGAGTTCTTGTTGTACTATGATGATCTTAATTTAGGTTCCTCAGAAGCAGACAAGGATTCAAATGGATTTAGTTTATTTGGGAGGGGCAGGAAACACCAAAAGAGGAGTGGGGAAGTGAGAGAGAGAAGGGAAGGCAGTGAGTAAATGATGCGTTATAGGGCAGTTACCACTGTGAGCAACCAGAACTTAATCCCATGGGAATACTCTGGGTGACAGTATAGAGCACATGTTCAGAGTTACACGCAAGGGCTGAGGAAGCTGCAGCATTTATACACCAATTCCTGTCACTCACTGGTTGAGGACTGCTCCACCTGGGATGATAGAACTGTTCTTACACGTGTTAAAACTCGAAGAATGAAGATAAACAGATGGCAAATAAGCATATGAAAAGATGCTCACCATCATCTGTCATCAGGGAAATGCAAATTAAAACAAGGAGATACCACTACACACCTATTAGAAAAGCAAAAATCCAAAACACCACCACCAAATGCTGGTGAGGATGTGGATTCCCATAGCTAATGGGAATGCAAGATGGTACAGCTACTTTGGAAGAGAGTTTGGCAATTTCTTACAAAACTACACATATTCTTACCATTTGATCCCCCAATAGCACTCCTTGGTATTTACCTAAACAATTTGAAAACTTATGTCCACACAAAAACCTACACACAGATGTTTATAGCAGCTTTGTTCATAGTTGCCAAAGCTTGGAAGCAACCAAGAAGTCCTTTGGTAGGTGAATGGATAAATAAACTGTGGTTCATCTAGACAATGGAATATGATTTGGCAATAAAAAGAAATGTGCTATCAAGCCATGAAAAGACATGGTGGAAACTTAAATGCATATTACTAAATAAAAGGAGCCCATCTGAAAAGGTTACATACCGTATGATTCCAACTATACAACATTCTGCAAAAAGCAAAACTATGGAGATAATAAAAAGATCAGTGGTTGCCAGGGGTTAGCGGGGAGGGGGGAATGAATAGGCAAAGCATAAAGGACTTTTAGGCCAGTGAAACTATTCCTGTGTGATACTATAAAGGTGTATGCGTGTCATTACACATTAGTCAAATCCCATAGAATGCACAACACCAAGAGTGATTCCTCATGCAAACTATGGACTTTGGATGATAATGATGTGTCAGTGTAGGTTCGTTGATTGTAACAAAGGTACCACTCTGGTGGGGGATGTTGATAGTGGAGGAGGCTGTGTTTGTGTAGGGATGGGGGTATATGGGAAATCTCTGAACTTTCTCTATTTTGCTGTGAACCCAAAACTGCTTTAATAAATAAAATCTATTAAAAAAATCATAGAACTGTACAAACAAAAAAAGAAAATCAGAATTACTATATGTAAATTCTAAAAATAAACAAGAAGGAAGGAAGGATAGAAAGAAGGAAGGAAGGAAGTTAGCTTTGAGATTAGAAGACGAACAATAAACTGTTTGCTCTAGGCAATACTTATGCTCTCCTCTGAGGTGAGATGCCTCCAATACAGCCTTGAAATCAAAGATTACAAAAGAGCAAGATTTAAAGGGGAGATAATCATTCCTTGATTTAATAGTTGCAAATTATTATCTTTGCTATGTTTACAAATCCTGCCAAGTAGACCTTATTGTCCCCATGCGATAGACAAGAAGCCCACGGAACAGAGAGGTTAAATGAACTCTGCCGGTAGATGCTGAATCTGTGGATTGAATCCAGGTCTATGTGGTCCCAAAGTTTAGGTTCTAATCACAAAACACTGATACAAATGTTCGAGGCCATCTATTGATAACTCAGGCAATTGGGAAATACAGTATTTGGAAAGACTCTTCCAAGGTGGAAAGAACAGGAGGGGAAAATGAGGAGGAAAGGGGAAGGACGTAGGAGCCAGGGACAGCAATCAAATTACCAGCGTCACCGAATGTACCACACACTTAAATGAGAATGAGCTGGGAGTGGGATAAGAGAAAGCTCTCTTTTTTTTTTTTTTTGCTAAGTTTTTTTTTTTTTTTTTAAGTTCTAGTAAAGAAGTGGTTAAGTTTTGGTTAAGTTTATTCCGAAGACTAATGGCAACACAGATATTAAATTTCTATTTCCATTAGTCCTGCCAAGATGCTGAATAAGTAGGACATTTGTTCTGCGTTCGTTCCAAAGAAAAATATTTGTTTACCCAACCAAAGTATTATGGAACATCATTTATTTGCTGTTGCTTTAAGCAAAGCCACTGGATCCTAGCCATGGACTATCTAATTCCAATTGACATTTGCAGTTACATCCTGATATTTTGGAGACTTGTAATTTCCCTAAAAATTATTTCATGGACTTGATGAGCTTTCTTCTTCTAACTCTGATCTGAAAAATAAATAAACAAGCAAGCAAACAAAAACCATTACAGTGTTCATTCTAGTTCAGTGAAAGCCATGTGTGAAAATAGCGAATAATTTGGTTGGGCTCAATTAACACAGGAAATTCATTATTTTGATAGAAAAGGAATAGCTTTTAAATAACAATCCAATTAATATATTTGATCATATTGAAGCAGTTACAGAAGGAATTTAAAAATAATTTGATTTATTATAAATCAGTCATATTCCAACCATCCTGAGATGCTATACTTTCTTTCACCTCTGGGCTTTTGAATATACTGGCCTCTCTTCTTCCTGAAACATCCTGCCACTCCACCTCCCAGCAACTTGTCCTTCAGAGTCATCCCTCAGGTTATCATTTCCTCTGGGAATCTTTCTCCCATCTGCACCCCCACCTTCCACTTCCCAAGAAGATACTTTTACCCACGGCACAAGGTACTTAACCTACCATAGAGTACATCCATCTATGCAATAATGGCCAGTTTTCTTCTCTGATACCCACTAGTTTGTGAGCTCATGAAGACAAGGACCACTTCTGTACAGCTGTAGCTTGACACCTAGCATGTCTTACATGCTCACGATGGTTGCAGAATGAGTGAATTACACTTCCATTTATTCCCCATGAAGCTTACCTAGATTAGGAAAGAGCACATAGAATCCGAAAGGCCTGGGATGGAATCCTAATTTATCTGCTCTGTGACTTCTGGCAAATTGCCTAACCTCTGTAATTTTCTGTTTCTTCATTTGTATTATAGGAACATTAATATTTACCTGTCAAGGATTTTATTCCAATAAGAGAGATATTGTAAGTCAATTGCCTGGCATTTTGCCTAGCAAATAGTAAGCATTCAACAGCTGGTAGGTAAGTTCTGCTCCTACTTCTCAACAGAGGCTACTTGGAACCATGCTAATATTTATAATGTATTTATTCCTACTATCACAGCGGTCTGAGAAGCTAAACACATAAAGCAGTAGTTCTCAAATCTTAGTGTGCAATAGAATCCTCTGGACAACTAACCAAAACACAGATTTCTGGGCCTAGCTCTAGAGTTTATGATTAAGTAGGTCTAGGGCAGGGTCCAAGAATTTGCATTTCTAACAATTGCCTGGGTAATGCTGCTGCTGATCCTGGGACCACACTTTGAGAACTGATTCTCACTTTCCTCTCATCCCTCCTCCGCTCAGGTAGCTGCACGCTGAAATCACTCAAGAAGCCTTCAAAATTCCTGATGCCTGGGTCCGATACCACGGATTTCTGATTTATTAACAGGTCTAAGGTGAGGCCTGAGCATTGGGGTTTTTTAAAGCTTTCCAGATGATTCTAACAAGGAGCCAAGGTTGAGAACCTCAGCCCAAGATGCATGCCAGTAGAGCCTTGCATCTCAAAGTGTGGTCCTCAGATCAGTAGCATCAGCATCACAGGGAGCTTGTTAGAAATACACAAACACAGACCCCACCCTGACCTAACTAATGAGAATCTACATGTTTAATAAGATCTCCAGAGGATTCTTGTGCACAAGAACAGGAAGTCTTCCCACCCCACTCACATCAGAGGAAGCATCAGCACATTTCACCTTTGCCCTACTTAAGCTCCTCCTTCCTAAGATACCAAGATTTAGGACAAAATGAAGAACTCACTACCTCTGCCCTTTCCCCAAAGGGAGTGGTTCTGACCTTCTACCTTGCAGGCATGGACCTGAGGAGTCTTCTCTCTTTACCCCACCCTTTTCTCCTCGTCATCTTCCTAGGCTCAGTTTCTATCTCCAGACACAGCCTTCATCTCACCTATTTGTTAATGACAAGGCTTCATACTCAGATGCAAGTAAAGACAGGAGGCAGGATCAATGTCTTGGTGGGATTAAGAAAAATGAAACTTTTCTTTAAAGAAATAAGTTAGCACCTGGTTTCTCCCTAAATTACCCTACCACACAGATGTGTTGAGATGGTATTAAAATAGAATCCTTATCCACTACAGGCTGGAAAGTGAAAAGTAACATGGAAGGGATGCCTAATGATTTGGAAAAAGAAAAAAATCCAACTGCATTAGTGAAGAAATTATGAGGTGTCTATGACCAGAGAAATCTGAAATGTGCTAATTGAATGCCCTCAGATGCCATTATCAGTGAAGCTCCCCCGGAGCCAGCAGTGCAAGCACATCTGAGCGGAAACCTGAGCTAACCACCGAAAAAATTCTCTTGACAGCCTAAGTAGGGTCCTCCGTGCGTGAGTCAGCCAAGGAGGGTCCTTGCGTAGTTGGGTTCATCAGGAATCTTCCTCAAACAAGAGTGAAAATCTCCTCTGGTTGAGTATGCCGCACCATGTTTGAAACCCAGAGAGAAGACAAGTTTGGTTTCTAGAGAGAACAGTTACAGCTTTATTAGGAATATGTGCATGCACACGTGATCTCATGTACACACACACACACACGTGCTGCAAATCACAGCTCTTGCTTACTCAAAATGTGTTCCATGAACCAGCAGCATCAGCATCATCTGGCTCCAGCCCCGCACCTACTAATTAAGAGTCTTCACTTTAACAAGAATTCTAGGTTATTTGTATGTACATTAAAGTTTGAGAAGAATTGCTCTAAACCAGTGGCTCACAACTTTGGCTGCACACTGGAATCACTCAGGCCAATTTTGAGAACCAGTGATCTAAAATGAAAAATAAAAATATGCCCTCTCTTTTCCCCTCAGATCAAGACCTTTGACCTATTTCAAAACAGGACATTGATGCATAAGAGAAACACTTTAAGCTGTCTGTTGGAAGACCTGGCTTATAACTCTTTTAAAGACTAATCTTATTCTGTCCTGGTAATTAATTATTTCTGTAGCTATATGCTTCCTACAGCCAGGGGCCATGACTCATTCTGTTGTACATTAAACTTTGTGTCAACCAAAGGGCTTGGGCCAGGGTAGGTGTTCAACTAATGTTTGTAAATTAAAAATAAATTAATAATAATAAATGAAAGCTCAAATTTTGGCTTCTCTGTGCTATTCATTTTTTTTGTACATCTTAATTGTTGAAGGCATTATTAGGATTACGTCTCCCCATCAAAACTACAGACTCCTTGAATGCAGGGACACATTTAATGCTTTCTACTTCGCTTTCCATCCAAATATATAACATATTAATGAACACAGAGTATATATTCAGTACTTTTAAATTTCATTGAAAGGCCTCAAGTTTTTATGCAACTGAGAGATATGAGGAACATTTGATTCTGTGTAACCAAGAACTACGCTTTACTGGGAATTTACTATATTTTATATAAGAAATCTTGATTAATGAGAACTCAGCAAGCAAGGAAAAATAAAAGATGATGTCAGGAATAAATTTTTTTAAACCTACCTCTTTCTAAGATACATCCTAGATTTAGAATATATTCAATAGAGTATACCACATCTTACTTTCTATAAATCTGTGCAAGGACTATCAGTGTTTAGAGTGTTTACACTAGACAAGCGCTTGGCAAACATTTTCTGTAAAGGACCAGATAATAAATTTTTTTGGCTTTACGTGCCATGAAGTCTCTGTAGAAACTACTTGACTCAGGTTGTAGTGTAAATACGGCCACAAACAATGAGTAAGCAAATGGTTGTACCTGTATTCTAATAAAACTTTATTTATAAAAATAGGTGAATAAGAACTTTACTATTTAATAGTAAAATGGAATAAACTGTTCTTAGAAAGGCAAAATAAGTAGTTTTGGAAAAAACTAGGATATAAACAACTGCTAAAAATGTATACACACATACTTAGATAATATTTTCACACAGAAAAGTAAACTCTTGACTAAAATTTTTGGAGGCAATGTTGACGAGAGGAGGCAGCAGAAAGATGCTATGATAACTTGTAAATTAACAGAATATGTAGTTAACCAGGGCATGATATTCCTCAAATGGTCAAGTTATTGACAACTACCTTGTAAAGCTTGTAGCATCTAGGATGATTTTTTTTTTTTTCATTATGGGAAAGACCATGTGATGGCTTGATTAGGTGAACTAGAACCATAACCCACTTCAGTTTTTTAGAGGAAGTAAGACAACAGGAAAGCCAGCCAGGATCTGATGGAAACATAGTCAAAATAATATCTATTCTACTATCAGGGCTCTTAGTCTTTTGATCTGTTCAGTTATGGAAGATCACTTCAAGGTTGAGACTATTGAGTCCTATGTGGATAGGTAAAAAGATTTAGGTTCCCTGGTAACTTCAAGATTCCTTCCTCCATAAGAATGGAAGCCATAACAATTAGCCCAGGAGGAAACTCAGTCAAGCCTAGGATGCTGTTGTGGGTCCCTTGACAATGTCTAACTCACTGGTCTTCACCACTCGTGAGACCAAATGTGTCCACGTGAGAATGTTTCTCTAGCAAATAAAATATATTTAAACACTATCTTGGTCTAAGGCAGATGGTCCTCCAAGTTTGATCTGGTGTGATAATTTTAGAAGATATAGATTTAGGCTTGGTTAGAATTGATTATTAGAGTGTACTCTGGGTAAAATATTCTGGATTTGAAAAAGAATTTAGTTTCACTAAGGTATTTAGCAACCTGGTTTCACGTTGTTGTGGGGGGGGGCGGGGTTTGGTGGCAGTGGTTTTCTTTGGGGGTTTGGTTTAAGACTCATTTTTACCCTCTTTACCAGCTCCTTCTTTCTCCCCCATTCTAAAAGTATCCTTCCTCCAAAACAATAGTTGTTTAAACAACACTTGATAATTAACTACAAAGAAGCATCTCTCAATTCAATATTGGGCAAACTGGATTTTCATATTTCAGCCTGAGAATTGGTCTTTGCTTTAGAAGAGATGATGTATCTCTATGAAAGTCTCTTAGGTTTAAGCTTCTCTTAGAACTTTGGGCTTGTGTAAAGTATATAACAATTCCCCTTTCCATGGCATTCTGTAGAAACTGGTAATCAGAGTGCTACTGTAGAGGATCATATACAAAACAGGAGCTGAGGTTAACACGTGTTCTGATTTAACTGGGATAACCTCACTTAAGCCTGTCCCCTCAGGATAACGCTGCTATCTTGACAAAATTATTAATATCCAGCGTCCTGATTGGACAATGACTTATATGAATTTAATGGTCACTCTAATGAGAGAGCTGACATCTATTGACCACTTACCTCAGCTAAGCACTCTCCTAAGCACTTCTATGAGAATTATTTCATGACATCATCACAAGAGCCCTCAAAGATTATATCATTATAATTTTCACTTTATAGGTGAGGAAACTGAGTATAGGAGACCTGAAGTTGCATGGATAGTAAATAGAAAAACCTACCTCTTAACCCATGAGAACGATTCTAAAAGTCAGAATGCTTGACCACAATGTACCATCTATTAGTTAAAAGATGCAGTTAGAGCAAGGTTCCAGGGAACTGTCCTCTTCCATTTGGGAAAAAATTGTGTTTGGAAAAAGGTAAGAGATAAAGATAGCAAGAAAGGTGGAAGGTATATAAGATAATTTCGCAAGCAATATTAAAATTTCCACATCTTTTCTTTCCTTAGTTAACTTAGTCTAGCCTATGACATGAGGTTAAAATGTACATTTACAGAGAGGTTTGTACATACATAACATGTCCAGAGCTGTGGGTAGAGAAGAAATCATGAAGAAACTCTAGCAAGAGATGAGGTGGCATTTGCCACTAAATGTATAAGGAGGGTTGCAGTGTGTTCTAGTTTGCGCCTGTTGTAGATCAAATAAAGTCTTTTAATTGTTTTGGTGCTTCTTCCCTCCTTCACTTGCAAACATTCCCCAGCTTGGAGAATAAATTGTGTGGCAGTCCTATATAATAAAATATTCAGAGCCAGCCCTGATGGTCTAGTGGTTAAAGTTCAGTGCTTTCACCGCTGAGGCGGCCCAGGTTCATTTCCCAGTCACAGAACCACACCACCTGTCTGTCAGTTGCCATGCTGTGGCAGCAGCTCACATAGAAGAACTAGAAAGACTTGCCACTAGGATATACAACTATGCACTGGGACTTCAGGGAGAAAAAAAAAATTCATATAAATTTGTTTCTGTTTAAGCGCTTTCAATGCTTAATTGATATCTTAATGTATATCTTTTAATATTTCTTGTGATATTTTACTTAGAGGACAACAAATTTGATGATTTTTTTGAAACATTTATTGAAAGCACTAAGCCAAGCCCTAGAGGGTGGGAATGAATCCACAGATGCAGATGGCAACCTATAAGCTAGAAATAATTATGAGAACTATTATAGCAAAGTCTTATTACAGAGGTAGGTAAAGCTATTTCTGGAAAAAGGAGGCTTTTTCAAGGATGTGCGTTATCCTGGACATGAAATATATAGACAAAAGTTTATTTGGTGGTCAGGGTAGCAGAGGAATATTCCAGAAAAAATGTGATCAAAAGCATACAAGCTATCTGCAAACTGAAGGCTAAGGGAAGAAGAGGAAGAGGCCAGCTCTTTGTGCTCCAAAGCCAAGTAGCAAGAGGCTAAAGAGAGGAAAGAAAGACAATGGGAATTTCTCCCATGGTTTCTCTGGTGAGATAAGAGCTCTCCTTCTTTGGAGTTTTGGGTGCCTGACTAGCTGCCACTACCATTGCCGCCACCGCCACCGCAGGATTGCCTGGGAGCTGAGGCCATAGCAAACGTAAAGAAAGAATAAAAATAGGGGCTTTCCTCCTCTCTCTTACCCTGAGGGCCCCCTTTATCCCTTTTCAGACCAAAATTAAAGGGCTTCTCTTGGAACTCTTCCTGTCTGTCCCTGGTGCATAGTTGCAGGTTTCCAGCAGTCTTTGGGTCTAGAGCAGAAGATACTAGGGGGAAAAACAGTAAATTCACCACAGGTTCAGTGGTACTTTGAGTTCTGGTTTCCTTCCCTGCTCTGCCTGCTACCGTTAGCTTTTCAGGCTCTTCAGAGAACTGCTCCATGCATTCCATCCAGGACTTTTAACTGCATTCGCTGAAAGAGAAAAGGTGGAGCATACTTACTCCATCTTGATTGGAACTGAACCCAGAAAGAACATCTTAATTACTATAAGAAGACCAGCTTTGTGACTAAAAGTATCCAGAAAACTTCTTACCTGAAGTTTGAAAAAGTGATGGCACTTGTCTTAGATTTCATCCAAGAGCTGGAGGAGAAAAGAATAAAGTTGTTTTGTGAATGGTCTTTCAACCTAGTCGTCACATATAGTTAAATCTTCACCTTCAGTAATCGATTTTACAGAGCTGGCAGAAACAGAAAAAAAAAGTCAATCTGAAAGTACTTGAGATGCTTAATTATTTTTCAGAGTAGAGAGTATGGAAGAAAAAGCTCAAGATCCTAACTCTGGCTCTGTGCTTCACTGAATCACCAAAATAGAGGGAAGTCTTGAACCACGGCTTCAGATTGAGGCAAGATAGGAACCTCATCATGCCTGTGTTATTGTTGGGGGATTGATTCAAAAATAAAAGACCTAAGTTTCAGCTGGTCCCAAACTATGGAAAATTTTACCCACACAAAGCCCCCATTTGCTAATGCAAATCTGGTAATTGGACACTTAATTACCCTATTTGCACACATAAATGAGGGGTGTGCTTGCGAGAAATCAGAGCCTACTCTTAAAACTTTGGCCCCAAGCAATGAAATCACATGCTTTTGTCAACAGCTAAATTGATTAGAATTGTGTTTATTTCTGCTCGTGTTAGTCCACATGTATTTTCACTGGAGCCTGATGTCTATTGAGTTAAAAGCTTAGTTAAAAAACCTAAGTTATGCAGAAAACCTAGATAGTAATTGCCAACTATGTGCCAGGGATCCTTTCATTTTATAGAGAATGCAAGGTCTGAATAAAAAGAAATATTCTTTGCAACCTCATATGCTTGGGCAGACTCAGCAGCCTTATAGTCATAATAAAGACAGAAGGGCCTTTTAAAAGAATACTTTAAGCAAAATTTGCGGCATGGATTACTCTCTAGGGTAAATGGCTCAGGCATTGAATTTTCCCATTTCCCTAGGGCAGGTAAAGGGGTGAATTTTCTCTGAATATCTTCTAGCTAGACAGGTCCTAACAATATCCTTAGGGAAAAAAATGTTCTTTGATTTGGAAGCATGTATTGTGAGTAGGTCCATCTGGGTTTCCTCTCCATGAATGGAAACATCGAGATTTGGCTGTTTCTTGGTGTTTGATTATATATAGACCCGAGTTCTAGTCCTGGCTCTAATTCAAACTAGCCATGTACTACTGGGGACAGATTCAATTCCTTATAATTGTTGAGTAATGGTGAAGGGAAAGGAGAAAGCTTGTCAGGGAGGGTGTGGGAAGTAGAGGCAGGTCATGGGAGGCCACTAAGGTGTCAAAGGTAAGGGGGGCTGAACAGTAAGGAATGATCAATAGATTTGGTGATTTGAAGGTCAACAGTAACTTTATCTTTGTTTTGGTCACCAAATGCTCAATAAATACTTGTTTGGGAGCTGTGGCCCCGTGTATTTTCTACTTTTTATCAGTCATTTTGTTGCTAAAATAGAAGAGAGAGTTGGGGATGAGGAGTGGGTTATAACTAGGATGAATGCCCAACCTACTTCTCCAGAACAATTGCTGTTTATGTCTCTACCCTTATGTAACTAATAGTAGAACTTCCTTTTATTCTCCAAAGTGTCCTCGTTTGAATTATAAATTATATAGATGCCCTAATAATAATTAACTAGACAAATTATTCCTTATTGCACAGTACCAGCATGGGCAATTGCAATGGTTTTCAAACTTTTTGACCAAACCTCACAGGGAGAAATACATTTTTTATCATAACAGAGAATGCTCATACACACACACACACACAAACATCATAAAGCAGAAGCTTCAGGAAACAATACTTGGATGTTTTCAAATCTAATATAGTCTATTTTTAATTTTAAAAATTCCAGTCATAACACATAAAATGGATTTCCTGATCCACAGCTTGAAAAACACCAATCTTAGATGTGTTTTGAGGTCATAGAATATTCCTTCTGATTCTTTTCTTTCACTGGGTGATCTTACGTGAGTTTCCAACCTTCTCTGAACAACACTCTCCCAGTCTGTAAAATAAATGTTAACACCTACCTCAAGGTAGTAGAGAGAGTTAACTGAGATGATACGGTCAATGAGCCTGGAATCTAGTAGACACTTAATAAATGTTAGTTTCTTCTACTCTCTTAAGCTTTTAAACCTACAGGACCCAGCTGAAGTTCACAGGTTTTTAGCAATGAAAAAATATTTTTCCTAACCCCTTGACCTCTAAAGTTTGGCCAGAGTTTTGTTTAATCACTGATAATGCATCTTTAAACACTGTTTCTTCTGTGTTCAACAAATAGAGTCGCTTACTTTTTGAACTACTTCTGGTCGATCCATCAGAATAGCACCTGCAGCTTCTCAAAAAAAAGACATGGGGCCGGCCCCATGGCGTGGTGGTTGAGTTTGGCATGCTCTGCTTTGGAGGCGCAGGTTCACAGGTTCAGATCCCAGGCATGGACATATACCACTCAATAGTCATGTTGTGGCAGTGACCGACATACAAAATAAAGGAAGATTGGCACAGACGGTAGCTCAGGGCGAATCTTCATCAAGCAGAAAGAGGAATATTGGCAGGAGATGTTAGCTCAGGGCCAACGTTCCTCACACACACACACATACACAAAAAGGTAGAAAATACATTTAAGAGAATATGTGACATATCTTGAACTCAAGGAGGTAAAACAGCTATTTCAGGCTGCAAATATAGGTTTTTTTCCAACATAATATTGAGTTCTAAATCATTGTTCATTTGCCCAAATAATGTATCCCCTATTAGAGATTGCAGTACTTGTCAGCACAATCTGGCATTATTAATGTTTTATTAGTAATTAAATCATTGAAGTATGAAATCAATAGCTATAATGTAAAAAGACAGTTTTCTTGTGGCAGGAGCAGAGGAGATATGACAGTTTTGTGTCCATAACTCATTTCCTGCAATACCGATTACATTCTTACGGATTACAACAGGAGCATTTGCCAAGTTAACTTCATTCCTTTATCTTCACTACACTTTATAGAATGTGTGTGGTATTAGTTCTAGAAGGCTGAAACTCTAAAGTAAATAACTAGATGGAAATGCGTGGAAGAAGCAAGGACCAAAATATATAACATGTACTATCAAGAAATAGGGATGTTTTGTCTACAGACAGGTGCTTAGTCGCTTCTGGAGCGTGTGTGGTCCTTCAGCACACCTTTCTCCTCTGTTCACCTTTGATGCCTGCAGGAAAAGAATGGAAAATGTCACCTTATTGGGAACACTTGACTTTTTTGCTACCGCATCCCTTCTAGTTATTTGCCTGCTATTTATTCATTTTGTAGGTATATTTGTGATTTACATGCTAGGCATTGTGCTAAAACACAAGGGATAGAAAGGTGATTGAGAAATGGTCTCTGCCCTCAAAGCTTGCTCAGTCAAGAGAGATTGAGAGAAAGAGTGACATATAAACAGATAAAAGGCAATACAGTATGACAAAAGCTATAATAAATGACCAGAATTCTCTAGAAATTCAGACTTCTAGAAAGACTACCTCTGCCTGGGGAAGTCAAGGAGGCAAAAAGAGAGAGAGAGAGCTTATTCCAGGCAGATAAAGAAGTGTGTGCATGGCCTGGAGGCCTGAAAGGACATGGTATGTTCTGAGGCTGGTAGAGGTTCTTGCAGAGCAGTGCTGGAAAACAATGTTTGGAATGCAGATTAGCACCAGATAGTTACAAGTTTTCTGTGTTACGATACAAAGCCTGAGTGTAATTATGTGGGTGGCAGCCAGACAACAGATAATGCTAAGTGTGGGAGGAAAATAATCAGGGATTTATTTTTTCTTCAATAGAAAGATAACTTCATAGAAGCATGGTTGATAGGCTGTGATTGGAAGAGTCTGTGGTACTACGTTAGGCAAGAGATGAGGACTACAGCTCGTCAAAGATAGCTGGATAGGCAAGTTTCTTTCCCTTGAATTTCTGACTCTTTGACTATGATTGTGACCAAAGTTTGATTATGACCAAAGTTCACTATACCTATTCCAAGCCTAACCATTAAGAGGACTGGAAACTTCTGGCTTGGTCTCTTGGGGTCCTCACTTGCCAGGTAAGAAGTCCAGCAACATTGCGTGGAGAAGCTACAAGTCTACAAGGCATGTGAGTGAAGCCATCTTGGATCCTCCAGACCAGGTCAGCTGAATACCACCGAAGGACCAAGTGGAGTGGAAGAATCATCCACTGACTCTTGTGAAAATTCCTGATTCACAAAATAATGAGATATAATACAATGGTTGTTGCTTAAGCCACTAAGTTGAGGTGGCTATCCAACAATACATTACCAGAGCAAGGACTTAGTTTAAAATATTTTGATTGACAAAAGAGCTTAGATTCAAGATATTTCCAAGTTAGAATCAATAAGACTTGGAAACTAAGTGGAAGCGTGGAGTGAAAAGGGAAGATTTGAAAATAATAACTAACATTTACTGGGTACTGAGTATGTGTCAGACACAGTACTAAGAGCCACAACCATCAACATCTCCTGCACTCTAGAACTTGAAATCTACTGTAGTTTCTTTGACTTTACAATGCCTAAACTATTCAGCCATATTTATTAGAGAGTAACAGCATAATTCATAATAAGACATGCCTTCTCTTCAAGTAGTTCTGCCAACATAGCTATTTTTTTCACCTAGAAGGAAAACAACTTGACCTAGAAGGAAAACAACTTGAATGCGACCAGCATAAATTTAGCAGGTTTAGATCTCACTTGGAAACTTGAGTTTCCCATATAAAAGCTATGAACCTCCACAACAGGATACCACAAGTCCTGCTATGCCTCCTGGGAGAAATGACAGAGAAGATTTTGAGAGAGATGGGTCTTTCTCACTGTGCCAGAATTATGATCCTTCAATCACAGCAGTTGAAGGGATTGTATCAAAAAAGAATAAAGTCTAGTCCAGCCTCTAGAAGAAGTGTACTTGTAGGCAGAGAACTCAGTTTTGTTTGTTTGTTTGTTTGTTTTTCTGTTTTGTGAGGAAGATCAGCCCTGAGCTAACATCCGTGCTAACCCTCCTCTTTTTTTGCTGAGGAAGACTGGCTCTGAGCTAACATCTATTGCCAATCCTCCTCGTTTTTTTTTCCCCCCAAAGACCCAGTAGATAGTTGTATGTCATAGTTGCACATCCTTCTACTTGCTGTATGTGGGACACCGCCACAGCATGGCCGGACAAGAGGTGCATCAGTGCGCGCCCGGGATCTGAACCCCGGCCGCCAGTAGCAGAGAGTGCGCGCTTAACCGCTAAGCCACCGGCCGGCCCAGAGAACTCAGTTTGAGGTGAGAGACAAGGGGTACTGGCTCCCTTACAAATTATACAACAAGTTACTCTCTGAGAACCTGATAAAAACCCTGGAACATCAGTGAGCATGGGGATGGGGTTTGCCCTCAATTCTATGAGAGCAGAAGCAGTGGCAGGGTGAATACCAAAAGCAAGAATTGGAAGGTCAGCAGCCGCGGGGTCAAAAGGCACACCGGTTTTGGCTTTTGTTTATTGTCTGATTTGTTTTTCAGTGAGTATGTATTATTTCTAGAATTGGAAAAATCTGTATAAAGTTAAAAGCTTTAAAGACAAGACTATGTCATTTATGAATATAGTTTTACTACTTTCTTTCTATTCTAGAAGCCTTTTATTTCATTTTCTTGCCTAATTGCCCTGGCTAGAAACTCCAGTAAAATGTTTAATAGAAATGGTGAGAGCACATATCCTTGATCTTAGCAGGAAACATTTGGTCTTTCATCATTAAGCATGATGTTAGTTGTGAGTTTTTTAGACGCCCATTATCAGGTTGAGAAAGTTCCCTTTTATTCCTAGTTTGTTGAGCATTTTTATTATGAAGTAGTGTTGGAATTTGTCAAAGGTTTTTTCTGCATTCATCAAAATGATCATGTGGTTGTTTGTACTTTATCCTATTAATATGGTGTATTATATTAATTGATTTTCAGGTGTAAGCCAAACTTACATTTCTGGAATAAATCCCATTTAGTCATAGTATATGATCTATTTGATATGTTGCTGAATTAGGTTTGCTAGTATCTTGTGGAGGAATTTTGCATCTACATTCATAAGTGAAACCTGTAATTTTCTTTTCTTATGATGTCTTTTTCTGGCTTTGTTATCAGGGTAATACAGGCTTCATAGAATTAATTGTGAAGTGCTACCTTCTCTTTCTTGAGAATTTTTGGACGATTGTTAATTTTTCTTTAAACATTTGATAGAATTCACCAACGAAACCATCAGGGACTGGGCTTTTCTTTGCGGGAAGTGTTTTTCTTTTTCTTTCTTTTTTTTTTTTTTTTTTTGTTGCAGGGAAGGATTTGCGCTGAGCTAACATCTGTTGCCAACATTTCTCTTTTTTTCTTCTGTCTCCAAAGCCCCCCAGTGCATGGTTGTATATCCTAGTTGTAAGTCCTTCTAGTTCTTCTACGTGAGCTGCTGCCACAGCATGGCAACTGACAGACAGGTGGTGTGGTTACGCAACAGAGAAATGAACCAAGGCCGCTGAAGCAGTGAGAGTGGCAAACTAGACTATCAAGGATGGCCCTGTGGGAAGTGTTTTGATTACTAACTGTATCTCTTTACTTTTTATAGCTAATTGCATATCTTCTATTTCTTCTTAAGTTTAAGTAGTTTGTGTCTTTTTAGGAATTCATCCATTTTGTCTAGATTGTCTAATTTATTGGTGTAGCGTTATTCATGGTATACCATATAATCCTTTGTTATTTCTGTAAAGTTGGTAATAATGTCTTCTTTTTCATTTTTGATTTTAGTAATTTGAGTATTTTCTCTCTTTTTTTCCCCCTTGGTTAGTCTAGCTAATGGTCTATCTATTTTGCTGATTTTTCAAAAAGAACAATTTTGGTTTTGTTGATTCTTCTTTATGCTTTTCTATTCCCCTTTTTTATCAATTTCCATTCTAATCTTTATTATTGGCTTCTTTATTCTAGGTTTGGGTTTAGTTTATTCTTCTTTTTCTAACTTCTTGAGGTAGAAACTTATTGATTTGAGACTTTATCTCATTTCTAATGTAAGCACTTAGTGCTACAAAATTCCCTCTCAGCATTGCTTCAGCTGCATTCCATAAGTTTTAGTATGTTGTATACTCATTTCAAAGAATTGGTCAACTTCTCTTGTGATTTCTTTTTAGACTCATTGGTTATTTAGGAATTTCATGTTTAATTTTCACATATTTATGAATTTCCCAAATTTCTTTCTGTTATTGATTTCTAATTTTACTCTATTATTATCAGAGAACATATTTTGTATGATTTCAATTCTTTTAAAAGTATTAGGGTTAATATTATGGCCTAGCATATGATCTATCCTGGAGAACAGCACTTGAGAAGAATGTGTATTCTGCTCTTGTTGGGTAAAGTGTTCTATAGATATAGCTTATAGCTTATTTATAAGATTTTTCAAACCGTCTATTTCCTTGTTGATCTTTTGCCTAGTTGTTCTATCCATTATTGAAGTGGAGTGTTGAAGTCTTCAACAATTATTATTGAATTGTCTACTTCTCTTTTAAATTTTGTCAGTGGTTGCTTCGCGTATTTTGGGGTTCTGTTGTTAAATCTATATACGTTTATCATTGTTATATATTCCTTGCTGATGGATTGACTCTTTTATCATTATAAAATGTCTCTCTTTTTCTCTAGTGACTTTTTTTTGTTTTAAAGTCTCTTTTCTGTTATATTAATACACCCACTCCAGCTTTCTTACGGTTGTTGTTTTCATGATCTATTTTTTCCATCCTTTTACTTCCAACTATTAGTCTTGAATCTAAATTTTGTCTCCTATAGACAACATTATAGTTGGCTCATTTTTTTGTGTTTGTGAGGAAGATCAGCCCTGAGCTAACATCCATGCTAATCCTCCTCTTTTTGCTGAGGAAGATCGGCTCTGAGCTAACCTCTACTGCCAATCCTCCTCCTTTTTTTCCCCAAAGCCCCAGTAGATAGTTGTATGTCATAGTTGCACATCTTTCTAGTTGCTGTATGTGGGACGTGGCCTCACCATGACCAGACAAGCAGTGCGTTGGTGCGCGCCTGGGATCCGAACCGGGGCCACCAGTAGCAGGGCGCGTGCACTTAACTGCTAAGCCATGGGGCCGGCCCCTGGCTCATATTTTTATGTCCAATCTATCTCTGCCTTTTGATTGGATTGTTCAATCCATCCACATTTATTGTTATTATTGATATAGTTGGATATACGTCTGCCTTTTTGCTTTTTTGTTTTTTGCTTTTTTGTTTTCTGTATGTCTAATGTCATTCTTGTTCCCCTGCTCCTCTTTTGCATTGAGAGAATATTTTCTATTGTAACATTTTAACTTCTTTAATGATTTATTTACCATATTTTTTCTAGTTATTTTCTTCGTGGTTGCTCTAGGGCTTAGCATGTACATCTCATCACAATTTACTTCAGATGCATATTATCTTGATTCCAGTGAGATACAGAAACATTTCTCCTATATAGTTCTAATCCCTCTTCCCCCTTTTTGTACTATTCTTGTTATATATTATATCTATGTATGTTACAAACACAACAATACATTTTTATAATCACTACTTTATACAACAGTTCAGTTATAGACATAGTTTTATTAAATTACTTTTAAAATCATTTAAGAGCTAAAAGAGAGAAAATATGGGGCCGGCTCTGTGGCTTAGCAGTTAACTGTGCGGGCTCCACTACTGGCAGCCCGGGGTTCAGATCCCAGGCGCGCACCGACACATTGCTTGTCCAGCCATGCTGAGGCCGCGTCCCACATACAGCAACTAGAAGGATATGCGACTATGCCATACAACTATCTACTGGAGCTTTGGGGGGAAAAAAAGGAGGAGGATTGGCAATAGACATTAGCTCAGAGCCAGTCTTCCTCAGCAAAAAGAGGAGGATTAGCACGGATGTTAGCTCTGGGCTGATCTTTCTCACAAAAAAAAAAAAGAGAGAGAGAATATGCATTTATACTATCTTTTAAAATTAACTTTATTCTTGCTTTTTTCTTTGGAATGGATGCAAATTACTGTCTAGAGTCACTTGCTTTCAGCCAGAAAGATACTTCTTTTAGTATTTCTTGTAAGGAACATCAGCAAGCAACAAATTAAATTTTGCTTGTTTGTTTTTGTTTATCTGGTAATGTCTTTATTTGATCTTCATTTTTGAAAGACAGTTTTGCTGAATATAAGATTAGTTAACAGTGTTTTCTTTCAGCACTTTGCATATATCATCTCACTGCCTTCTGATCCCCATTGTTTTCGTTTTTGATGAGAAGTCAGCTGTTTATCTTAGTGAGGTTCTCTTCTATGTAATAAGTCGTTTTTCTCTCCCTACTGCCAAAATTTTCACACTGTGATGCATCTGAGTGTAAATCTCTTCAAGTTTATCTTACTTTGTTGTTTGTGGAGCTCTTGGATGTGTACATTAATTGCTTTCAGCAAATTTGGGAAAGTTCCAGCCATTATTTCTTCAAACATTTTTTCTGCTTCTTTTTTTCTCTTTCTCTGGTACTCCTATCATGGTATGTTGATGCTTTTAATGGTATCCCACACTTCTCTGAGGCTGTTAATTTTTCTTCATTCTTTTTTCTCTCTGTTCCTCAAATTTCATAGTCACTATCAATCTATCTTCAAGTTCACTGGTTATTTTTTTCTGCAGGTTCAAAACTACTGTTGAACCCTTCTAGTGAATTTTTCCTTTTGGTTATAATACCTTTCAACTCCAGAATTTCCATTTGAATCTTTTTTATAGTTCCTATCTCTTTACTGATAGTCTCTATTTGATGAGACATTGTCATCATAGCTTCTTTTACTTCTTTAGGCATCATTTCCTTTAGTTCTTTGAACATATTCATAATGGCTTCTTTGAAGTATGTGTTATATCTGAAATCTGGGCTCTCTCACAGTCAGTTTTTGTTGCCTGCTGTTTTTCCTGTGTATAGGTCACGCTTTCCTCTTTCTTTGCATGTATTGTGACTTTTTTGTTGTTGAACTCTGGAAATTTATTATAGGAACTGTGGATACTAATTCATCTTCCCCCTCTCCAGGGCTTGTTTTTGTTATTGCTTGCTTGTTTACTCTTTTAGTGACTTGGCTACACCATTTTGGTGAGATCTATTTCCCCTGCAGTGTGTGGCCTTTGTTGTGACTTCTCAGACGGTGCAGTCTTGAGCATGTGCACAGTCAACCCAGGGATGACTGGTTTTGGCAGGGCTCACTTTAAATGTCTCTTTCTCTGATCTCTGTGTTAAGTTGTCTGCCTTTGGTATCACACCCAGCTGTTAGGCTCCATTAGTTGCTCTATTGTTTTCAACAACGCCCTGGAGTATAAACTGATCCACAGTCAGATGCAATTAAATTCAAGCAAGGGTAGTTTTTGAGGCTAGTCTTTGAGGTTTGTTCTGACTCCAGTAGGGCTATAAGAATAGCCCTCTTTCTCTGGTGCTCTCTGGTAAATTGGTTGGCCTACGGTTTAGCTTGTTGTTCTCATAGAATTATCTACCTCCTCTTAATTATTTACCACCAAAATCTCCAATGTTTTTGAGAGCACTCTTTGGCTTAAACTTCCCCCACACTCTCTTCCAAATAAAGTCAGTTCCTTTGGAGAACTTCAGAGCTCTTCATTCTTATGGAATGTCTCTCTACCAGGGAAAAATCTCTGAGTCATTGTTCTGGGCACTGGGCAGGAGCCAGTCTCTAGTCTTCTCATATTGCCTTCCTGGCTTAGAACCTCTACCTCACTAGCAAGCTGGGGTGAGTGATCAGGGTCCCAGAATTCTTGGCCTGGCACACCTGTGTAGAATCTCCATCTTATAAATAGGGGCTGGGTGGAGGAAAGGAAGATCCTGCCCTCTCAGCTATACTCACCAAGAATGTAGCCTCTAAAATTTACATTTGGAAGGAACGAGAAATGCTGGTGGCCTTCCCCTCCTGGTAAGACACTGTATCCCTTAATAGAGGGCTGAGAGGAGAAGGCACCCTGTCTTCTTGGTCATATTCAGAGTGGAACTTTCTTAAAACTGAAATTGGGTGGTGGGAGAAATAGGAAAGGTGTGGTTCATGGCTGAAGTGCCACAGACTCTTGCTTTTCTTACTTAGTTTTAGTAGATCTTATTGAATAAGTATTTCTTCACTTGCTGTATAACCTCAGTACAATTTCCACAATAAATTGTTGTTTCTTTTTTAAATATAATGTTCACCAGTTACATTTGTTTCTGTGAGGAGTGGGCCCATGGAAGTCCTTACACTGTAATTCCAGAAGTGGAACTCATCGTGGGAATTTTTACCTATAATTTTGTGAAGAGAAAGAAGAAGGAGCTATATCTCGTATAACACAATAAAATTTTCTTAAAACCCTCTTAAAATATCTTTCTTGTTCTCAAATTTCCTCCATTCCTAGGGTAATCTTCTTAAGTGCCATTTCCTACTCTTTCTCTGTGTCCTGTGTTTTACTATAGCCTCTGTTGCCATTTCCCTTTCATCTCTATGGCCTCTCCCTGTCACCACTGCTCCCCCATACCAATCATCTTCTTTGGAGTCTCTCATCACCCTTGTCTTATGGAAGTGTGTGCAGCTTTCTCTATGCTTCTCTTTTCATGACAGATCCAACATCCCACTCAGTAAAACAAAGACTTGTTTGGGATATAATCTCCTTGGTAGCCTTAAAAATGGAAAGGCTATGTAACATTTCTTCTTATCTTTATATTTTAACTTGAGATCTTTAAATTTCATAAATGCTATTTTCACTAGCTATGATTGATAGGATGTCATAACCTAGGAGACTGTTAATGCCTGCAAGGAACTGTTAAAGGTTTGAGGCATACTTTTTCCCAATCTGTATAGTAAACTCAAATCAATTAAAATGAATAAATATATATCATGTGCTTTAAACCAAAGTGTAGTTCCTAGACCAGCAGTAGAAGCATTACCTGTTAGAAATTCAAAATCGTAGGCCTCATCCCAGACCTAATGAAGCAGAAATCTTCGTTATTAAAATATGACTTTTAACATGCCCGTCTAGTGATTCTAATGCATGCTCAAGTTTGGGAACCACTGCTTTAATCTATGAAAAAAGACCCATGCTAGAGGCTAAGGAATGCAATGCTGAGTGTGACTCAATTCCTCATCTAGAAACAGTCATGGTCTATTGGGGAAGATAAGCACGTACATGAGTAATTAAAATATACTGTAATATATGCCATATTAGAATTACATACAAGGTACAGAATTGTAGAGAGAAAAGAAAGTTAACTTTGTCAGCGAGGGAATTGCTGAGCAGATTTTACCACTAGGTTATATTTAGGACTTAGATTAGTTAGTTGCCCCTCTGAGCCTTAATTTTCCCATCTGTAAGGTGGAACCAATGATACCTATTCCGATGAGTTATATCCATCAAATTAAATCATGGAAGTAAAAGTGTTTAGCATAAATCCTTGGCTCAAAGTAGTAATAGTTCACCCTTAGCCCTTCTTATCCAAACTTCCTCAGTACATAGAAGGTTAATAGATACATAATAATATTTCAGAATGCTAAACCCTAAACTTCAAAGAAATAAACATTTTCTTCCCAAATCTGGTTTCTGTCCATCTGCTTTACTGGCTGATGACAAATATCAATTAGAATTAAATTCTTTATTTCTGCTTTCCAGATTCATTGGGTATCAAGGAAGTCTGAGATGAACTTTGTTCAACATTTGTACACGTCAGATTGGCAGTCAGATTTACCTGGGAATACAAAACTTCACTAGTAGTAGTCACTGCCGTGTTCTACCTCCAGCACTTACCAAAATCAGATCTCTCCCTAAAAGGAAAAAATACAATGCTACTCATTGACTGAACAATTATTGAGTGCCTACGATGTTCCATGTCAAGGGAGATGCTGGAGATGAGGGAATAGAAAAGACAAACATTGCTCTAACCTCATGAAGCTTATAATCCAACAGAGAGTGAGAGTCAGGCTATTCTGCAAGTACAAAATAGAGCTGCTTATGAAACTAAAATTTTTTGTGAGAATAGAGATCAAGCCAGTGTTTGTGTGGTGGTATTTTCGTAGTCCTAAACAAGTCTTATAAAATATGTGGGAAGCAGCCTACAGCATTTGAAAGGTAGAGTATAACTTTTACTTCAATTGAGGTTTCAAATTTTTCTAAGATTCAAAGATGAATAACATCCACTATCTCCCTCCAGGAGATTTTTAGTTACTGGGCAGACGGACAAATAACATATCAAACATACCTAGAGTGACTGGCACAAAGTAAGATGTTCAATAATAGAAATAAATGTTATTATTACTGCTTACTAAGGATAGAAATGTGCTTGAGTAATCCAATGTTAACCCTGCTGCATGCTCATGCCATATGAATATCTTCAAACATTGCCCTTGGGCACAAAGAAAACAAGATTCACCTAGATTTGCATTTATTGGGTACCTTCATTTGTTCAGCACTACACTGGGACCTCTGGGGTAAAGATAAAACCACCTGCTTTCAAGGTAGTTGTGCTGATGGAAAGGATCCAGGACAGAGGACTCAGAGCCTGACCAATTGGATTTAAGTTCCCCTCTGCTCAACTTCGAGCCCACTAATCATAGGATCGTGAAGACTTGAACCTCTCTGTTTCCTTGTCTGTAAAGTTAGAATAAAAATACCTAACACCCAGAGCTGTTGTGAGGATTAAGTGTAATAATGGATTTAAAAGTAGTGTGAAAATGTGTTATGCAAATGTAGGGGTTATTGTTGTAATTCAGCATGAGAAATGCTAGGTCCCTTTTACACATATTAGGACATTTCCCAAGACCTGGACTCTGTGTGTTCACATGAAGGAACCAAGTCCCCATATCGAATGTGCCTTCCCTTCTTCATCTAGCTTGCTCTGCTGTCTCCAACATTGATCATGTGGATGAGATGGAATCTAGATGTGGTGCATTCCCCATTTGGAAGCTTAAGCTTGAGCGTGGCTGATTCCATACTCAACCCACACTCCTCCCCAATTCCCACCCCCTCTATCCCTACCCACCAGTTCAGTTCAATTCCTCTTACATTAAAGTCACACCCCACCAAGTGATCTGCTCCCTAAAGAGTCTCTCCCTTACTGCATTCATCTTTTTATCTCCCAAGGTTCACAGCAGAGTGACTTACATACAACTGGTGCTCAATATCACTTTAAAAAAAGAAAAAGAAAACAACATTTTAGCTGAGAATGTTTAGTAAAGTTGTTTCCAACATTGTTTCGTGCAAGCTTCTCATGCCTTCTGAGTAACCAACATTAGCCAGAGGGACAACTCACTAGTTCTAGTAACATTTGTTTTGTTCAGATTACATAAGTGTTGGAGACACAAGAGTGAGCAAAGACATACTTGTCTCTGCTCTCACAGAGCTTAAGGTCTATTTGTTGTTCATTGTAAATGAATACACTGTGCATTGTAAATGAAACAAAAAAATCAGGAACAGGCTTGGCCTTCAGTGGGAACACACAGGTACAGCTATGTACATGGCCAGACTCCATTCCAGTCATTGCCTAGGCCATACCAGTCAGATATTATTTTTTATAAACCCTTCTAACCAAATATAAATTCTTTAATTCAAAATATCTATTGCAAAGGAGATAAAAACACCACCACTGATCTGGTCACCTATAAATAGAGTGTTTTTAGTTTTTAGCACTAGATATAAGATGACACCTCAGCTGAATGGCCAGTGTCAGCCGGCTGCTGAACACAAGTTGCCATGCAAATACAGAGTCATGTGCATTGTAAGTGGACCCACACGGATAACCTCCTTGGCAAGGACAAAGCCCCGTGGGCCTCTGCCTGGTTCGAGAGAGTCCAACTCTCTTTCCTGAGGTGTGTACTTTGTAAACTAACCCCAAGAAATGCTTTTCAAAAAGGACTCCCTGACCAAAATTAAAGAAAAGCTTCATATATTAGAGCGCACGTGAAGGCCCTGAGAAGTCCTGCAATAAAAAACCTATTTGGCATGTAACTCAGACCTTCCACCTTCATTTCACCAGAGAACCATTTTTCCAAAACACACTTGAATATCTTGAAAAAATAATATTCTAGGGACGATATTTTTGCAATACTCTGGTTTAACTTATTCAGACCCTAGTGTTGTAGGTGTTTTTTTTTTTTTAATTGTTATCATTGGCGCTTTATAAATGTATTGAGTTGTTCTAAGTCCATTTTGATCAATTATGTCACCTGCTGAACCGGCAATCAAAATTCTATTTTGTCTTTTAATAGAGAAAGCAATTGAGATGAGAGCAATAACAGTGGCTCTTTACCACCAGAAATAGCCAGAGAATGATTCTACCTGGGCATGTACAGGGGCCTGCAAAGCATTCATCCCGCAAGCTTACACACAATTCTTTTTTATACCTTCATTTCATGTTCATTTTCCTTGTGTTTTTCTTTGCTTTGGCAATCCTAGATAAATTTCTAGTTTTCCAAGATGGCCTGCAGTGAAGTCCTGTCCCCAGAGATTGGTTTTTATTAGTCTCTTAAGCAAGTTATACAATTCAAATCACCTCTCCCTGTCCATCCATCTGCTTGTTTTGTTTTCTTCCTCTCTGCTGGATTCGGTGTAGAAATCCTCTATGCCTCCTCTCTCCCCTCCCTGTCCACTGCCCTAAACTCTCCCCCACCGTTCTGTCTATCCTCTCTGTCAGGGTCCAGGGGCCCCTTCTGTTCAGATGGCTCTGGGCCCACCTGTACCAGCCCCATCTGTCAGCAAAGCAGCCCCAGCATCCCGCAAACCTGGTGGAGGAAATTCTCCTCTGAAGAATTGACGTCACTAGGTGTTCTCCTGAGAGTTGTGCCCTGAAAAATTAGCTACACTGAGGAAGAATAAAGGGCATTTCAGCATAGAATAGAAGCATTCCTTCCATTGACGTTAATAAAAGACTTCTCCCGCACAGCACCACATTACAGTCTTCCGTTTGAGCGTTATTTAACATCAACCAGAAAATTAAAGGAAAACAGAAATTTAAAAAGATAATTTATCTCCAGGCTGACCAGAAACTTAAAAATATTTACATTTCAATGCATAAGAAGATCAAGTGCACAAAATCTATTTCTAAACCTAGCACGACGAAACACATTTGCAAGATTATTTCCTCTCATCCTTCCAATTCAGGTAATGCAGCGATCTTTTTTGGAAGGCATCATTCAGTTTTAGTTCTTTGTAAAGAAGTCAAGGAATCATATCCCAAAGGAAGCATTTCCTTGAAAGAAAAGTTTATTTCTAATATTTAAAACCCCCAGTCTGCTATAAAATACATATAGTGAAAAAAAGAGAAGGTCCACAGTTGAAGAATACAGTAAGGCTTGGCAATTTTTTTCTGTGTGAAATTTGATTCATATTTAACCCAGATTTGTGGGTTGATTTAGAGACGAAGTGCCAGGAGGAGAACAGAATGGTCACAGTCAGCCATTGTAGAGAGGGTTTTGTGCCAGGACCAAACAAGCTCTAAAAAATGTCGATGGCACCAGAAATTCGTACATGAGAACCCTTGATACACAAGCCGGCCTCTTGGTTCTGATGTCCCCTTGCCTGTTTCCTGTGCGTGAGCGAAGCGCTGCAGCGACCCTGTTTATCTGGCCCTTGCACAACATTGTCAAGACACATTTCCATTTTCCAAGTGACTGCTGCCACTGGGCCGCAGTCTGTGCTCATTTCTCGAGTAGCTAAACCCTTTGACACTGTGGTTTTTAATTAAAATTACATTAAAGTTAATCAACCAGAAAGAGGCTGCTGTAGAAGGCAGGTTTGATTGCAACCTGCAAAGGGCACGGAGGCTGCCAACTTGCTAAAGATGTGCCTGCAGATGCCAATCTGCCTGCATGAGCCTCACGGTTACAGGGCTGCTGATGAGAGGTCAGTTCTGCTTGCATTTTCCCTGGGACTGGCAAAAAAAATCTCGATGGCAGTAGCATGGCACAAAGTTAAAAAGCAGACAAGCCTCTCCAAAGTGCACCATCCCTGCATTTCTGCTGCTGCCCCAAACCACTGATGCGAAACTGTCACATCCCAACTGTTTCATCTTTAGACACAGCTAGCCTCAACCAGGAGTCATTAGGTTTGCTGTTTGGGGAGGCTACAAACACCCTTAGATGATCCTGTCTTCTTCTACAGGCTGGGTTCTGGCATATGGTGCTGCGTTTGGTTTTGCTTTGTTTTGAAAGGGACAGAGGAAGTATCTGAATGCTTCAGGATTTCTTGTTGCTCTCCACGTTCTTTGCAAAAGGAAATGGAAAATGACGGCACAGCATATCTTCATGCATTCTGAACTGAGAGCCTATAAAAAAAACTTCACATCTAAGATTGATTAGTTATTTCACACTTACTAAATGTGACAGTGGTGTTGAGTCTAAAATTTAAATTTTATTTCTGTTCAGTTCTTGTATGATTAATTTACTTAACATACTCAGGCCTTAACAAAGTGCCTGACACTTGGTAAGAGATTGATTAGTTTTGAATAAATGAGTGGATGAATAAATGAATGGATGAATGAATGAAGAAAAGAGTGTATTGTCTATCACAACTAATTCTGTCTATGCTTTTTTCTAAAGCTGTAAAACCACCATTAGTACAAAAGCTAGATGTTGTTTTATCCTGAGTGCCAACTCTAATGTATTGGTACTTGCCACATAAATCACGGTGTTGAGAAAGATTCTGAAGCTGTATCCAAGGAATTGAGCATAGAGTGGCCTTGGTTAAGGGCCCCAAATGCTATCCTTGTTCTAGGCTTGGAGAGCAATATCAAGATGATGTCAGAATTCTGTAGTCACTTGGAAATAAGTTGACAAAGCCCCTTGGGATGACTCACAAGGGAAGAATGGGCTTTGAAGAGGAAAAGTAACTAACTATACTGAGTTTCAAACACTCATTAAAAGCTGGCAAACATTTTATTTTTTATATCCCTGAGTGGCTTCCTGAGTCTACTAGCTGATTCTGACCAATCCATTGGTCCTGTAATTGTTATCCTTGTCTATGCATATCCATGTCATATGCAAGGTCTGCCTGAGTGCTCTGCTCAATAGCAAGTTTCTTGAGGCAGGTGAGCCCCAGGTGCCACACACATCCTAGCTGTGAACATTAATGACTGGTGTAGTGTCTCCCTATAGAAAGCCATTCATAAAAACAGAATTTTGTTCTTTAGAAAAGTTAATTCTATTTTCTACAATGAGATTTAAGAAGAAGTCTGCTAGAAAGGGGATGGGTTCTTCAAATATTTTTCTTCTCTAATAAAAAGAAAAATACCCCTGCAAGGAATTCTTTTTTGCCTCTCTGGCCAGCATACTATTTTCTTCCTTTGAATGTAGCCATGTTTACTGGAGCTACAGCAGCCATTTTGTGACCAGGAGGCACAAGCACGAAGACCAAAAAAAAAAAAAAAAAAAAAATTCTGAGGATAGTAATAAAACAGAAAGATGGAAAAGAACTTGGGACTTTACAGATATTTTTGAACTGCTACCCGAAAACTGGAACCTCTAGATTCCTTGTTATGTGAAATAACTAAATGTCGTAGTACATAAGCCACTCTTAGTTGGGGAATCTTTTACTTGCAGCTAAAAGCTTTCTAATGGATATAGTAGTGTTGTTTTCCAACATAAAGAATAAAACTTCCCACTCCAATAGTCTACTTCATTCCTTCCACTTTAAGATTTTAATCATGCCACATCTTTGTGTCCACAGTACATCAAAAATCTATCTTTCCCTTGTAGAAATCCCTAATGGGTAAACATATCAAAGGTTAGCTTTTCTTGCCTGGGCAGATTTCTGGAGTAGTTGCTCTCTATAGGCCTCTGGAAGATCTCTGGAAAACTTTCCCCAGTCAATACCATGTGTTTTCTCTTCTAGCTTTAAATCAATCAGAAGTTCTCTTGTCCACTAGAATGCAATTGTCTCATGAGGAAGCGAACACTTATTTGAGGCCTCCATGTGGATGAACCAATCAGACTATTCCCTGAATTTTGAGAAAAGGCAATAAAAAGGCTGAGGATACGGGCTGATTAGGGGAGCAGGCTGAGATTCGTGAAGGAGAAAAGAAAGATGAGATCGAGGCTGTCACCAGCAACCTCTCCAGCCCCATGACTGTTCCAGGGAAGGTCTTAAGTCCTGCTACTACTCACGTATACCTGCCAAAAGAATCATCTGGAAAGCTGGCAATTTTTTCCAGCCACACTGACAGACTGAATTTAAAAATATCCACCTATATGCTTTTCACAAGAGCATCCCTAGGGGATAAAAACACAAAAAAATTGAAAATAAAAGAATGTAAAAAGACCAGACAAATACTAACATAAGAAAACTGAAGCAGCTATATGAGACAGGACGTTGAATTGACTTGCAATTGGAGTGCTCGGATAGGATAAATATTCGACACCCCAGTGGGCATCTAGGAGGTGACTGATCTCCCTCCAGTGGTTGGAGCAAAGGGTGTTTGTTTTGAGAATGGTCCTTTCCACGCTCTGACTCTAGAGGAGACTTGAAGCTCCAGTTACCCGGTTGAGAAGCGGGGAAAGGAAACAGAGAGGCAACCATTCTTTCTTCCATTAAGGCAGTTGGCCTGCCTGCAGCGGGTCCCAGCTATCAGCGGAGAGGTTGAGGGAACAGGAAAAAATCTTATTTTTGATGAAAATTGAAGCGACGATTATAGTATTGATTAATACTGTAAAATACAACACAACGTAACAAAACAAAGACCCACCATTACACTATAAATAGAGTCCAAAAGCCTTTAATGGTGTGAAATATAGGGTTGCATTACTGGAATGTTAATAGTGTCACTAGAGTGAGGCTGAACAGCTAACCAGTTGAAAGTTCTGCGGCTTGGGGAGCCACTTTCCAATTGTGTCACATCTGAATTTGTGTTACCGCACAGCAGTTGTGGGGTGTCACAGTCTGGATTCACTAGAACAGCAGATGCTAAGACAGAGTTTGGAGTACAGAATATTTATCAGAATCATGATCAGCACATGTAAAAGGAAGGGGAAGGAAACAGGATTGGGCTGAGAGAGATGTCAAAGTGGGAAGCAGGCCTGACCTCATCACCAACCTACTGGGGTGCTCTGGCTGTCAGTGTTGTCCTGTGTTGGGCAGGAATGGCTGGGTCTGTGTAGCCCTGCCTTGTCAGTCACTGGATGCAGCATGCCCCAGAAGGGGTGTGACCTCAGTCAGGACAGCTCTCTGCAGCGGAGGCCTACCCTAAAGGAGCTGTCAGCTGGATGCAAAATTATAAACGTATTCTGTTGAATGTTCTATGACTGTGACTGTTTCTGCTCTCCTTTCTTTATTAGGATAGACAAGGCACCCAAAATCAATGGCCACATATCATGTTCCTGAGACCCTACTACTTGTGCTGTAGCAAAGATACCACACCCAGCATGATGGCTGCACTTAGAGCTAACACTTAGTTGTGCTAATAAGCATATACAGAATCTTAAACCAATGATTAATAAGTACACATCACAGACAGGAAATCCATGAAAATTCATCACATGCTAGGCTATAAAGCAAGTCTCAAATTTTTTTGATATCAGGCCCCACACAGATCATGTTCTCTAACCACAGTGCAAAAGAGATAAAATGGGAGAAATCATTTTTTTAATCTAAAAAGCCAACATTTACAAAATGGAAAATACTTTTCTAAGTAACTCATGAGACAAGGAAGAAACCATAATGGAAATTAGACAGGCCATTGTCCTGTCCATTAGGACCATCCTAAACCAATACCTTCATATTACCAGTGAGGAAACCCAGACCCAGAGGAGTTCAATAGCCTGCTGACCGTCGCACCGCATGGTGGTAGCACAGAAGGGAGCAGCAGAGTGTAGCTGAGAGCACAAGGATTTAGAGCACAGGCTGTGAGGTCAGACTAGTTCTAATCTTCCATCATTTACTAACTGTGTGACCTGGGACAAGTGACAATACCTCTCTGAACCTGTATTTTCAGTTCAGATAATAATACCTCCTTTGGACAGTTGTTTTGAGGAAAAATTGAAATAACGGATGTAAAGGCATGGGGGGGGAGGTGTCAAGAAGGAGACTTGCCTTAGCAGAACTTGGCAGACCTCAGGAGGTGTGGAACAGTTGCCAGCAATGCAGACAGAGCCAGGGTTTAAGACCCAGATCCACATGAAAGGTGTGATGGAGCAGAGAACACAGTGAGCAGAAACCAAGGGGAGCTCCTGGAACGGAGTGAACCAAGACATGCATGGGCAAGACAAGGCCGACGGCCAAGGGCTGGAAGGTGGCCTGCACCCAAGATACTCGTGGGAACCATGGGGACCAAAGAACAGGACAAAACAGAGCAGCCACAAGCCTGGTGGCACCAACACTAGCCCTGCCTGAGGCTCTGGGGACCTGGGAGTGGAGGCAGCAGTCTCCATTTGGCCCTCTAGGAAAGTCTGACATGAGGCCTTCTGTGGGATTTGTAGGGAGAATTATTCCTAATTTTTAATATTTATAAAAATGCAACCTTCTTAAGCCAAAGAAATGTCTCTTACATAACACCAAGTATAGCGTTTTCAGTGTATTAATTTACTTATTTGTAAATTCAGTAAACAAGTATTTCCAGGGCCCCTCCTATGGGCTAGAAATGATGTTAGGCACAGAGAACTCAGTATTAATTGCTTGATTAGCATTGCCTTCCAAGAATCTTTGCAGCCAATCAAAGAAAGATAACATTAAGGACTATATTAGTTGTCGGTTGCCACAATAATACTGTGTAGCAAGCAACCACCAAACCTCAGAGGCATGCGAGAATAAGCATTTATTTTGCTTGCAAATCTATAGGTTCTCTGGGTGGTTCTGGTGCTCTGTTTGGGGTTCAGTTGATCTCAAACGAGCTTGCTCATGCGTCTGCAGTCAGCTGGCAGGTAGGCAGGTCTAGGATGTCCTCGAGTGGAAAGACTCTGCTTGCTCCATGTGGTCTCCCACCCTCCAGCAAACTAGCGTAAACTGTTTACACAGTGAGGGGTCCAAGAGACAGCAGAAGTCCTCAAAGCTCAGGCTCAGAACTGGCACGTTGTTACTTTTTCTGTGTTCTATTGGCCAAGATAAGTCTCAAGCTCAGCCCAGCTTCAAGGGGTGGGGAAACAGAATCCACCTCTTGATGAGAGGAGCTGCAGAGTCATAGAGCAAAAGCAAGGATACAGGAAAGGGTGGAGAATTTGGAAATGTTTTTCTATCAATCTACCACAAGGGCGAAATTGACTCCTTGGCAGAATATGACTGGGATGGATTAGAAATTAAAATGGATATGTGTCTTGTTAGAAGAGATAGTATTCCCTTAAAAAGCCACATGTATTTTTCTCTTTAAAGGGGTCCATACCTTTAAATAAGGGTTGAATACAAAATCACAAATTGATATATGAAACGGTAATCACAGACAGAAATATAAAAACAATTGCTAAGGTTATGCTAGCTAAAATCAATCTAGTTTTAGACTTGAAGATCTGAATCAAATCATTCAGTGCAGAAAGACAACATTTCTAACTCCCAACTTATTTTGGTGTGGTGCAGAATGAAATACTGACAGACAAATTAATGAATAGGAATGGCAATATATCTTAGGAAAACATTCTCATTTGGACTACGTGACCCCAATGTTTAAATAGTAAGAGTCTTTTGAGTATTATCCCTTCCAGTGCAGAAAATGAAGGTTATGATTTTGATGGAGTATCTGAATTATATAAGGCTGGAATATTACATCTCACCCAGTTTTTATGAATATGTCTTTTTTGTATGGTATGTTTGGTACAAAGACAGAGAGCCATCTATTACAGCATGAGAGAGTAAAGGTAGAAATCCTAGTATTTTGTTGAGGATTTTCGCATCGATGTTCATCAGTGATATTGGCCTGTAATTTTCTTTTTTTGTGTTGTCCTTGTCTGGTTTTGGTATCAGGGTAATGTCAGCTTCGTAGAATGAGTTAGGGAGCTTCCCCCCCTCCTCAATTTTTTGGAAGCGTTTGAGAAGGATAGGTATTAAGTCTTCTTTGAATGTTTGGTAGAATTCACCAGGGAAGCCGTCTGGTCCTGGACTTTTATTTTTGGGGAGGTTTTTGATTACTGTTTCGATCTCCTTACTGGTGATTGGTCTATTCAAATTCTCTACTTCTTCTTGATCCAGTTTTGGAAGGTTGTATGATTCTAAGAAGTTATCCATTTCTTCCAGATTGTCGAATTGGTTGGCATATAGTTTTTCATAGTATTCTCTTATAATCTTTTGTATTTCTGAGGTGTCCGTTGTAATTTCTCCTCTTTCATTTCTGATTTTACTTATTTGTGCCTTCTCTCTTTTTTTCTTGGTGAGTCTAGCTAAAGGTTTGTCAATTTTGTTGATCTTTTCAAGGAACCAGCTCTTGGTTTTATTAATTTTTTCTATTGTTTTTTTGGTCTCTATTTCATTTATTTCTGCTCTGATTTTTATTATTTCCCTTCTTCTACTGATTTTGGGCTTTGTTTGTTCTTCTTTTTCCAGTTCCTTTAGGTGCATTGTTAGATTGTTTATTTGAGATTTTTCTTGTTTGTTGAGATAGGCCTGTATCGCTATAAACTTCCCTCTTAGAACCGCTTTTGCTGTATCCCATAAATTCTGGCATGTCGTGTTTTCATTTTCATTTGTCTCCAGGTATTTTTTGATTTCTTCTTTGATTTCTTCGTTAACCCAGTCGTTGTTCAGTAGCATTTTGTTTAATCTCCATGTATTTGTGGCTTTTCTGATTTTCTTCCTATAGTTGATTTCTAGTTTCATACCGTTGTGGTCAGAAAAGATGCTTGGTATTATTTCAATCTTCTTAAATTTATGGAGACTTGTTTTGTGGCCTAATATGTGATCAATCCTGGAGAATGTTCCATGTGCATTTGAAAAGAACGTGTATTCTTCGGTTTTTGGATGGATTGCTCTGTATATATCTACTAGGTCCATCTGTTCTAAGGTGTCGTTTAAGGCCAATGTTTCCTTATTGATCTTCTGTTTGGATGATCTATCCGTTGGTGTAAGTGGAGTGTTAAAGTCCCCTACTATTATTGTGTTACTGTCTATAACAAAATACTAGCAAATCGCATACAACAATACGTTAAAAAGATTATACACCATGATCAAGTGGGATTTATTCCAGGGATGCAGGGATGGTTTGACATTCACAAATCAATCAACGTAATACACCACACTAATAAAATGAAGAACAAAAATCACATGATCATCTCAATAGATGCAGAGAAAGCATTTGACAAGATCCAGCATCCATTTATGATAAAAACTCTGAATAAAATGGGGATAGAAGGAAAGTACCTCAACATAATAAAGACCATATATGAGAAACCCACAGCTAATATCATCCTCAATGGTGAAAAACTGAAAGCTATCCCTCTAAGAACAGGAACCAGACAAGGATGCCCACTGTCACCACTCCTATTTAACATAGTATTGGAAGTCCTAGCCAGAGCAATCAGGCAAGAGAAAGAAAGAAAAGGGATCCAAATTGGAAAGGAAGAAGTGAAACTGTCACTATTTGCAGATGACATGATTTTATATATAGAAAACCCTAAAGAATCCACCAGAAAACTTTTAGAAGTAATAAACAAATATGGTAAAGTTGCAGGATACAAAATCATCATACAAAAATCAGTTGCATTTCTGTACACTAACAACGAAGTAGCAGAAAGAGAAATTAAGAATACTATCCCATTTACAATTGCAACAAAAAGAATAAAATACCTAGGAGTAAACTTAACCAAAGAGGTGAAAGATCTGTACACCGAAAACTATAAAACATTTCTGAAAGAAATTGAAGAAGACACAAAGTAATGGAAAGATATTCCGTGCTCTTGGATTGGAAGAATTAACATAGTTAAGATGTCCATACTTCCTAAAGCCATCTATAGATTCAATGCAATCCCTATCAAAGTTCCAACAACATTTTTCACAGAAATAGAACAAAGAATCCTAAAATTCATATGGAACAACAAAAGACCCCGGATAGCTAAAGGAATCCTGAGAAAAAAGAACAAAGCTGGAGGTATCACACTCCCTGATATCAAAATATACTACAAAGCTATAGCAACCAAAACAGCATGGTACTGGCACAAAAACAGACACACAGATCAATGGAATAGAATCGAAAGCCCAGAAATAAACCCACACATCTATGGACAGCTAATCTTTGACAAAGGAGCCAAGAACATACAATGGGGAAAAGAAAGTCTCTTCAACAAATGGTGTTGGGAAAACTGGATAGCCATATGCAAAAAAATGAAAGTAGATCCTTACCTTACACCATACACAAAAGTTAACTCCAAATGGATTAAAGACTTGAATGTAAGACCTGAAACTGTGAAAGTTCTAGAAGAAAACATAGGCAGTACGCTCTCCGACATCGGTCTTAGCAAAATCTTTTCAAACACCACATCTGACCGGGCAAGAGAAACAATAGAAAAAATAAACAAATGGGACTACATCAAACTAAAAAGCTTCTGCACAGCAAAGGAAACCATCAACAAAACGAAAAGACAACCTAACAATTGGGAGAAGATATTTGCAAACCATACATCTGATAAGGGCTTAATCTCCAAAATATATAAAGAACTCATGCATCTCAACAACAAAAAAACTACCAACCCAATTAAAAAATGGGCAAAAGACCTGAACACACATTTCTCCAAAGAAGATATACAGATGGCCAACAGACACATGAAAAGATGTTCAAAATCACTAACTATCAGGGAAATGCAAATCAAAACTACAATGAGATATCACCTCACGCCCGTCAGAATGGCTATAATTAACAAGACAGGAAACAACATGTGTTGGAGAGGATGTGGAGAGAAGGGAACTCTCATACACTGCTGGTGGGAGTGCAAACTGGTGCAGCCACTATGGAAAACAGTATGGAGATTCCTCAAAAAATCAACGATAGAACTACCATATGATCCAGCCATCCCACTGCTGGGTATTTATCCAAAGAACTTGAAAACACCAATTTGCAAAGGTACATGCACCCCTGTGTTCATTGCAGCCTTATTCACAATAGCCAAGACTTGGAAGCAACCTAAGTGCCCATCAAGGGATGAATGGATAAAGAAGATGTGGTATATATACACAATGGAATACTACTCAGCCATAAGAAACGATGAAATCCAGCCATTTGTGACAACATGGATGGACATTGAGGGTATAATGCAAAGTGAAATAAGTCAGAGGGAGAAGGCCAAATACCGTATGATTTCCTTCATTAAGTAGTAGATAATAACAACAATAAACAAACACATAGGGACAGAGATTGGATTGGTGGTTACCAGAGGGGAAGGGGGGAGGGAGGAGGGTGAAAGGGATAATTCGGTACATGTGTGTGGTGATGGGTTGTAATTAGTATTTTGGTGGTGAACATGATGTAGTCCATGCAGAAATAGAAGTACAATGATGTACACCTGAAATTTTTGCAATGTTATAAACCAATGTTACCGCAATAAACAAAAAATTTAAAAAAAAAGAAAAAGAAAAGAGCAGAACTGTTCACAGTGAATACTGGGGGAAAAAAAAAAAGGTAGAAATCCTTACAAGCATAAAAAAGCAGAGAAATGTAATTTTCACTTGCAGCATACTGAAAGCTATAATATAAACAAATCTTGAAGACATCATCAATCATCTATCCAAGAATCAAGATTTCAGAAAAATCAATCTATACATTAAAAAAAGCAAATTTTAACTGATAAAATAGTACATTAAAGTTTCTGATAAGCAAGACTTATGTTTTGAAGAATAGATTAAAACCTCTTTATTTTTACAGCAATA
Source organism: Ceratotherium simum simum (assembly GCF_057802395.1). Lineage (NCBI taxonomy): Eukaryota > Metazoa > Chordata > Mammalia > Perissodactyla > Rhinocerotidae > Ceratotherium > Ceratotherium simum. The sequence continues at coordinate 32,721,154 of NC_141904.1, forward strand.
AAACAACACATCATGAAATTTTGCTTAGATTCTTGCACATTTGTTGAAACTTTGCCCAACTCCATACCTGAAAGAAATAGAACTTATTAAAAAAAAGAAATGCTTATACAACTCTTTTCAACAAGAAACTATATTATTGACAGAATCAGCAACTTAATTATAAAGTCTGTTAATGCTGGTGTTAATAAACCTGGCGTATTTTCAACTTAGATTGACACTATTTAAACTGACGCTTCTCGGTAATAAGATATGCCACAAAAAATTGGCTATCTAAATTAAACTTTTATTACTTGAAAATATTGGAGGCTATTACAGATGTTCCATGATCAAATTATAGTTTTTCATAAAAATGTTCTACTTGGGAAGCCAAAATGAAATAATGGGCTATGTACTAGATACCTCTTGTCTAGAGAAAAATCACCAACACATGATTATCCATGATATTCAAGTTTTAAATAATAAGCAAATTTACTTTTTTAAGTTGGGTATGTGCACTGTGTGAATTTCAAAGTTGAATGATTAATTTATTGCTACTTCCACTTCTTTAGTAAATGTTGATCGAGTTCCTATTATGTGCCAGGCACTTTTGTAGTGGTTGGAAAGTATGGAACCAGACAGACCAAGATGCCACTCTCATGCAGTTTGTGTCTTAGTGATTTTACTATCAGAATTTAATATTTTATTAAAGAATGACTAGAACACTGTAAATAGGTTCTTGAAAAACTATGATGACTTGAAATAAAAATTTTTATAAAAGTGCAAGTATTTCTAAGGAGTCATATCAGAGGAAGTCATATGTCAGTTAGCACCTCCTTGCCTCTCCAAATGAGACAATAATGTCTTCACCCCCAGCAATTCCTTCATTTTCAGAAGTCCAAAGTAGTATCTAAGGTTTCTGGGATGAGGTAAGGAAAGGATGGCTCATGTTCTCAGAGCTGGCACAACTTTCAGGACTCTGGGTTCTAGAAGTTTCTTCTATTCCACTCATTTCACTATATGGAACTCAGTCCTTTCTTATTTTCCACAACAATCGTACACATCATTTCCTAAAACTCTCTCTGTTTTTCACTGCTCTCAAGGCACACTGACCTATTTTTAACTGTCTTAAACATACCAAGCTGACTTCTTCCTCAAGGACCTTTACACTTTCTGTTCCCTCAGCCTGGAACAGTGTTACTCCATACATCTGCACAGATTGCACCCTCACTTCACTTGGGTCACTGCTGACTTCCTTATCTAAAATGACACACACCCCCCTCTCACTCTGTACCTCAATACCCTGCTTTGTTGTTCTTCATAATACTTGACTGTAGCTGACATGTTGCATATCTATTAATCTGTTTATTGTCTCTCTCCCCAACTAGAATGTAAGCTACGTGAGATTACAGACTAGGGCATGTTCACTGCTGTAACTTCAAACCCTAGCATATGCCATGCACATAAAAGGTCCTCAATTAAAATTTGTTGAATGAATGGACGAATAAATGAATACATGGAAAAATGAATGAACATGAGTTTAACAGACTTTACTGAAGAGTTCTGGACTAAGAAGAAAGAGGGGCACAAACTACAGCAATATAAATAATCTTAGAGGGAATCATAAGCCCCCACACTCTCAAGAATGTTCTTTAGCTACCCACTTGCCTTTTCCTTTGAAATGCAAAACAATAAACCCCTGCCCTTGTCTCACCTGGATGAGATCTTCCCTTCCTCAGAAATTCTGGCACCAGCTCACACTCAGTCTCTGAGGACTCATCTTCCACCCTTGGCAATTCTTGACATATTTTGCCAAAGAGAGTTTTTTCCTTTAGAGGAAATTACTTGGTATCTACTATTTAAAAGGTAAGAATTTCTCCATCTCATTGCACCATTAATTAAAAGCAGTACAAAAATCACAATTTTGAGTTAAGTATTATCCCAGATAGAAACTATCTGGTTAACAGATATAAGTCAAAAACTACCTTAACCCAAACAAGTAGGAGCTTTCAAATCACATTTACAGCTTGAATTTTTCTGGGGAAGAAATACACTTAGATTAGTCTGAGAGAGTGGGAACAGTGTGTAAATAAGACACTACGATCACCCCAGGAGATAGGGACTCGTGGGTGAGAGGCAGCACAAGGGAGTCCCTTTGTGCTGATGAACCAGTGCTGTGTCTTGGGTGTGGTGGTGGTTGCGTGAATCAATACAAAGGATAAAAATGTATGGAACTACAGACACACACGCGCACAAACACACACGTAAACACATGCTAATAAATGCAGATAAAAACTGGAGACATCTGAATACTATTCAGTTTTGTATTACATTGTACCAGTGTCAAGTTTCTTGATTTTGATATTATATTGTCATGGAAGATGTTGACACTGGGATAAGCCTGGTAAAGACTACCCACGGCTCTCTGCACTATTTTTGCAGCTTTCTGTGTGAGTCTATAATTGTTTCCAAATAAAAAACATAAAACAAAACAAAAAACCACAATAAAAGTATCTGCAGAAAAGTTTCAAGAATCTATTACAGGCCTAGATCATGATTCCAAAGATAAATATATGAACAGTCAAGAAATTTGCAAATTTATTGGAGAAAAATAGTTTAATGTCATTAGAGGTTACAAACTCAGCGTTTTTTTATTTTACCCATGACCTAACATAAATGCAGACTGATGAATTGAAAAAAATCCACAACACGTTAAGGTTTTTAAAAATAAAGTACCATAGATGATACTGTTTAATACCCAAAATATCAACACACATATGAGCTATACAAACTCTTCTAAATCACCAGAGTTTTCCTTCAGTGGCAATAAGCATTATGATGGTCTCTGCAATGTCACAACTGTGTTGTGATGTGACTTCTTTAAATTCAGATACTGCTCCTGAGGAGCAATAGTTACCATGGGGGTATTTCTCACCGGCAAGGATCTAGAGAAACTTCTGGCTCAGCTCTGTTTGACCTACTTGAGTTTGGAATAACTTTTGACTGTTTAGATATTTGATGAATGTCAGTATACCACGGCTGGTAATCATGGGCGTCTCAATGTCCTATACGAACCAGGCACTGCAGTATGAAAATGAATCCCCTGTGAATGGGAACAAACTGCCTCCTTTCTTTCCCTGGACAGTTCCCAAAGCCAAAAGGCCTCTCTTCACTGAGTCTGCATTTAGTATAATCCTGGTATAGGATGCAGAGGAAAGTGTTAGGGCTCGGTAGAGATTAGTCCCACCAATCCATAGGGATTGGGAAGCCAATGTTGTGGCCCTCAGTATCTTGCCTACTGGAGACTATAATATCTCCTACCCTTTTGGAGTCACAGTTGTCAAACTTCAGAGTATCATTATATTCAAGTATTGATGTAAATTAACCAGCTGTAGTGACAAATGCCTTGATTTAATAATGTTCTTCATCCTTATAATCTAAGGCAAAATTCCTTTTGCCCTATGTGCTTTTAGAAGGATTGGACTTTCTTAAAGAATATCTCTTTCTTGTAGTAAAGATAGACCAGTATTTTAAAGAAAGATCTCAGCCCATCTTTCTACGAGTATGATGACTATTATAATGAAGGGCTCACCAACATTCTGTGATACCATACAAGGAAATAGAATGCTTCATTTTTGTTCATTCTAAGTTTGGAATTTGTCACCTGTAAATTAGAAATACATCAAGAAGAAGAGAAAGAAATGAATTGGGTTGAGAGAGAATTGGAAAAAATAAGAAAAAAAATCACTAGTGAAATCTGAATAAGGTATTTAGTTGAGTTAATAGTTTGTTCCAGTGTCAATTTCCTGGTTTAGACAATATACTACAGTGATGTAAGATGTTATCTTTGGGTGAAGTAAGGTAAAGGATACGTGGAAACTAACTGTGCAAATTCTTGTTATGTTTCAAAATAAAAAAAATATTTTTTGAAAAAGGAATCAGAAAGCAGAGAAACTGAAAATACAGGGCAGTTCCTCATATCCACAAGTTAATTTACTGAGAAAAGCTGTATATACTGCCCTTGGCTGCAGATGTATAGTTGCTATAAAGCAGATTTTATAACAATAATAACCCTTATCATTTACTGACCTCTTATTATGTGCCAACCACCACCCTAAATACTCTATACATATCTTATTTAATCCCCAGAGCAACCTTCTCGTAGGGTAAGTTAACCCTTCAACAAGCCATTATTGTCATCTTCATTTTACCAATGAGGAAATCAAGACTCAGACAAACTAATTTTCCAAAGCCATGTAGCCAAAGAGTGGTAGGGGTAGGAATTGGAGCCAGTCTCCTTGACTTCAAACTCCATGTGCTTCATGGCACAAATGATGATGCTTCCTTGAGACCTGCCCTTTGGCTTAGATAAAGAAAGCATTTGGTTTCTTCTATGGGAGATATATAGATTTACTCAGATAGGTACTAGCTAATCCTTGTTTCCCCTAATATGCTTGAGTGAGGAAGAAGGAAATGTCCCCTTTGAAGAAAGTGGCCACAAATGGTTCCTTTCTCATAGATTCTTTTTGTTTGTCTTCTGTGAACATGATACACTGACTACAGGTCATTGCACCATGAATTCATGCTGTAACATAGAATACCATCCCCGTTGGGGAGGCTGCTAAGAATCTTTAGTTTGGGGGCCAGCCTGGTGGCCTAGAAGTTAAGTTCTTGCTTGCTGCTTCAGCAGCCCAGGGTTTGCCGATTCGGATCCTGGGCACAGACCTACTTAGCGCTCATCAAGCCATGCTGAGGCAGCGTCCCACATAGAACTAAAAGGACCCACAACTAGGATATATAACCATGTTCTGGGGCTTTGGGGAGAAAAAAGAAAAAGAGGAAGATTGGCATCAGATGTTAGCTCAGGGCCAATCTTTGCCAAAAAAAAAAAAAGAAAGAAAGAAAGCAGTGGCTGTTTATTCTTAAAAAAAAAAAAAAGAGGGGCCGGCCCTGTGGCACAAGCGGTTAAGTGCATGCACTCTGCTTCGGCGGCCTGGGGTTCACAAGTTTGGATCCTGGGCACACACCGACACACCGCTTGTCAAGCCATGCTGTGGTGGCGTCCCATATAAAGTGGAGGAAGATGGGCATGGATGTTAGCTCAGGGCCAATCTTCCTCAAGAAAAAAGTGGAGGATTGGCATCAGACGTTAACTCAGGGCTAGTCCTCCTCACAAAAATAAAAAATAAAAAAAGATAATAATAAAAAATTAAAAACAAAGAATCTTTAGTTTGGCTGATTCCGATATATATCAAATTGGAATCCTGAGCTCAGCATAAGGTAGTCCAGCTGCCTATGAGATGGACTGGTGAAAGAACTCTGCTCAATTGTAGTACTCAATATCAGATGGTGACTAAGTAACCCAATCACACCTTCTTTTGAGAAATTTTGAATACAAGACACACAAGGAGAAACACACGTAGTAGAAGGAATCAGAGATAGAAAAAAGGTAAGTAACAGCAATAGCATAGTATTCAGGCAAGAGGTCAATGACCACAAGCTGCTAAAGGGATGTAAAGATAGCTGGATTTCTAGAGATTCTCTTGAATAATGAATTGTAATGATTGATGCTCCAGGTTTCCAAAGGCCTGATTATGTCACTATTTCTAGTGTCCATTACTATACATCCTCACCTATATTTTTTTATAAATAAGTACATATACAGAGAAGTTTCTTGCAGTTAAGAGGTATAAATCAAAAGGACAGACTTCTAATATAGCATTTAAGAAAGCTTTGTCATATTCAAAAATATCAATGAATGTCAGAAATCATAAAATCATATATGCTTTTTTATGCAGATAAATGGTTTAACTTTTTAAAAAAATAGTTTCAAACTTAAAAGAAAAATTGCAAGAATAGTACAAAGAGCTCCCATGGACCCTTTATCTAGAGTCACCCATTGTTAACTTTTGCCACATTTACCTTATCATTCTTATTTTAATTGAATATAAATGCACACTATTTGTTCTGAACCATTTAGAAGTTACCCCCTATTACTCCTTAATATTCACTCTGTATTTCTAAAGCAGTGATAGTCTCCTCACATAACCACAACGCAGTAATCATATTTGTGAGTTTTAACATTGATGCAATATTATCTAATCCACAGTCAATATCCTAATTTCACCAGTTGTCCCAATAATGTCCTTTAGAGCAAATTCTTCTGGTTCAGTATCCAATCCAAAACCACACACTGCATTTAATTGTCGTATCTCTTAAGGCTCCTTTGATCTGTAACAGTTGCTCAGCCTGTCTTTTTCTTTCATGACATTGTCATTTCTAAGATTACATGCCATTTCTTTTGTAGAATATCCTCAATTTTGGCTTGTCTGATGTTTTTTAATGGTTAGATTCAAGTTACGCATTTTTGGTAGGACCACTATGTGATGTTTTGTCCTTCTTAACAAATCACATAAGGGGAACATGTGAGTTTGAAAATCGTTACTTGTCCAACCATGATAGTAATAATTGATCCAAGCAAGAATTATCAATGGATACTTAGTGAGTAAAAGTTTGATGAGGAACAGAATATTTGCATAGTCTCAAAGTATTCCTCTATAAATACTTATTAATTACAAAAGGAGAAATAGTAGCTTCACAATGGAGAAAGCTAATGGATACCACCTTAATAAAGTGATCAGAATCATGTACTCTTAAAGATAATTAAGTACATAGGGGATTCCTTGAATGTGTTTGTTGTTTTGTTTTCTAGCATCTACATGGAAAACTACATACAAAAATGAAAACTAACAAGAAGGGGTAGTGAGACAAAATACAGCAGCAAAGAAATAGCACCTTCCTTTCACTTAAATCCTAAGTAAATGGATCTTATAAGGTGAGATATTTCTACGTTTAGTTTCTGGACTAACTCAAAATCCGTACCCTAAAGCTTGCCTAATAGATTTATCAACAAGAAAGAACATGAATATGACTCCTGCATTACTCATATGTAATAATACTTCTAGCCAGAGAAGGGCGGGGTGGGGGGAACCCAAGATGTGACAATCAGAAACTTTTGAGTTTCTAAGCAAGGGCCTTAAAGAGAAAAAGGAGAACAAAGACAGCCAGAAGACCTGTGAATAACGGCTACAGCTACAAAATCTAAAGATTTGAAAAGAGCATGGAAAGATCTGCTGGTCAGATTCCATTTGTATCCATGAAAACAGAGACAGCAAACCACTGTTCAACAAATATTTATTAAGTGCCTTTTACAGGCCAGACAATGCAATGGCCTTGGGAATCCAAATCTGGGTAGAACATAAACTTTGTCTCTTGGATTTTACTCTGCAGAAGGAAGAGTAGACTGGAAGAATTTTTTTTAAATACAATATTTTATTATAGGCTCTGTGACGATAAAAAGTAGTGTCCAAGAGGATAAATATCCAAAAAGTCTTTAGGGAGTTGATTATGGTTGACCTAGCCTATTGGAGAAATTGACAGCAGTTTGATGTGGCTAGAGAATTATTCTTCTTATGATACTTCTTGAGCAATATTATGAGCCATTGTCCTAATCAATTAACATGTATTAACACAAGTAATTCTCAGGCAACCTAGCAGTAGATACTATTATCATCTTTCTTTTGCACATGAAAGTGCTAGAGGCATATGGCAGGGTAAAATGAGTCTTGTGCCCAAAGTTTTAATCAGGAGCCAAACTACAGGAAGATGTATGGGCCATGCTAAGAAGTTTGGGATTTATTCTGTAGACTGTGAGGTATTGTAGATTTTTCAGAACAGAGGTGGCATGTTTAGATTTGCATTTTAGAAGTTTGTTCTGGTAGCTGTGTGAATGGTGGAGTAGAGTTGGACAAGACTGGAAAGAGAGGAGCCAACAAGAGAAACAGGAGCCAAGGAGGAGACAATTATAACAGGTCTAGCAAAGTAAGAAGAGGACATGAACTACAGCAGAAGAATAGAGGTGGAGAGGATGGTTTGATTGAAGAGTTGTGTCAATGGAATTAACGATTGATTGGGTACGGGGAGCAGGGCAGACAATGGAGGAATTCATGATTGTCCCCAGTGTCTGGCTAAATCTAATAAATGGTTTCTAGCTCAGTTGATTGAATCCAAGGTTATTAGTTCAATGCCCACATGTGGCCATTAGCTTGGATTCATCTCTGATCACTGATCATGTCACTAAGTAAACTTGAATTATAAGGGGCACTAGGTGAGAATTTAGAGGGTTTCTGGACAAATCACTGCCTCTGATAAGACAGAACACCCAAAACACGTATTAAAAATGGGTGTGGATTTGTCAGATCAGTAGAATCATCTTATTATATGGAGGACAGCATGTCAAAAACCTCAAGGAAAGATTAGGAGATGATTTTCCCTAAGTTACACGTTTCTGTATGTCCTATGAACCAGACACTGCGTGCCCTTTTTTCCAGAATATCCTTGCAAAGATGTTTCCATAGTGAAAAATCCTTGAAAGATAGAGATAATGTCTCCCTCCAGAGCAAAGAGTAGTTTTGCTTACAGCTGTGGAAGCCAGTGTCTTCCTCCAGAGCAAAGGGCTAATATACTTATTGGCCATTGTAAAAAATTGGGGCTCCCTAAGCTTAAGGCTGCTTTCCTGTAACGCAACCTACTGCATCCATCTAGACCCATCTGTCTTGCCCCTGTGAGACCAAGGGACCAGGATGATTGACATAAATATACTTATAGTCATGCTGCTTGCTGTGCCATACATAATAAAATCTTCTGTCTCTGACCCCAGAAGTCTTATGTTTTCTGTCAGGATCCGTGAAATTATGACAGGCTTATTAGATTATAAGTAGGATAAAATCAGAGACATTTCACAATTCTTGTTAGAAACTTACCAGAGATTCCTAATTGTGGTGTGCTCAATATGAAAGAATAACCACATTGAGAAGTTTTTGAATTTAACTGATTGTAAATTGTTTTCTTTTTTTTTTTTTAATCTTCTCTGAGATTGTATCCCCATTCCCAGTGCAGAATCTTGCCTAAGATTTAAATAAACTTACTTTCTTGGTGATTGACTTGAATTTTCATAATTTTTGAATAGAAGTGTTAATGATGAGCAAGTTTGACCTGCCAGAAATCCTCACAGAAAAACAAGAAATGATGGCAATGCTCAGATGTCTATTTCAGTATTCACTGGTGGAGACTATTTTTCTTTTCTAAAGGGACAAACCCCTGGGGGTCTGAGGATGACTTAAAAAGTGCAAAAATAGCTTACTTTGAGATTAAATATACAATGGTTGTTATTTGAAATGAAATTCCTCTGAATTTCAGCTATTGTAAATAGCTATTAAGCATGGAGACCTGTTCTTGGATTTCTTATCTATATTATAGGGTGATGGTAACTGAGACTAGACCCTAAGAATGTTTGAAACTTTAACGAGTTGATTCTGTAAAAACTATCATTTAAAAGTTCTGTCTTTTATGAGGTAGAGGCTAAAGTTTATTTTTGAAGCCGATTGACCTTTTGTTTGGGGAAAATCACCCCAATGGGCTTTTTACATGAGAGGAAGATTTCTGAAATCCAGACATTTTAGAAACGTAGATCCAAGGAGCTACACTTTTCTGGGTAACAATGTGAGCACTTTCTTTATAGTGGTCAGAGTGCATCTCTGTAGATTGTATTTTTTGAATAACTAATAACATTTATTTTTTAGAGCAGTTTTACACTTACAGAAAAATTGAGTAGAAAGCAGAGTTTCCATTCACCCTTTCATCCCCTACACATACACAGTTTCCCCTATTATTAACATCTTGCATTAGTGTGGTACATTTGTTACAATTGATGAGCCAACATTAATACATTATTATTAACTAAAGTCCGCAGTTTACATTAGGTTTACTCTTCCTGTTGTACCCTCTATGGGTTTTGACAAATGTATAATGACATATTTCTACCATCATAGTATCATAAAGAAGCGTTTCACTGCCCTAAAAATCCCCTGTGTTCCGCCTATTCATCCCTGACTCTCTCCCTCCAAGCTCTTGGCAATTCCATTGTCTAGTTATACCACAGTTTGTCTACCCACTCACATACTGAACGACATCTTGGTTGCTTCCAAATTTTGGCAATTATGAACAAAGCTGCAGGTTTGTGTGTGGTCATAAGTTTTCAACTCATTTGGGTAAATACCTAGGAGCATAATGGGTGGAGCATATGGTAAGAGGATATTTAGTTTTGTAAGAAACTGCCAAATTATCTTCCAAAGTGGCTGTACATTTTGCGTTCCCACCAGATAGGTTGTTTTTTTAGGTATTGATTTAGACTGACTCGTATCTGTATTTTATTGCTTTTCTTTTGTGTGTGTGTGTGTGTGTGTGTGTGTGGATTCAAACAGTTGTTTCCGAAGGATTAGGAGCAGAGACTCCAAGACAGCTAAAAAGGTTCTGGGGTGGGCAGAATAACGGCCCCTCAAAGATGTCTGCCAGAATCTGTGAATCTGCTGTATCATGTGGTAAGGAGGAATTAAGGTTGCTAATCAGCTGACCTTAAAATAAGGAGGTTGTCCTAAATTATCCATGTGGTCCTAGTGTAAACACAGGAGTCCTTTAAACATGGAAGAAGGAGGCAGAAGAGACAGTTACAGTGATGCAGTGTGAGAAAGACTGCTGGCCTTGAAGGCAGAAGAGGGCCAAAAGCCAAGGAATGCAGGCAGGATATAGAAGCTGGAAAAGACAAAGAAATTGATTACACTCTAGAACCTGCCAATACCTTGATTTTAGCCCAAGGAGATCCATTTTGGACTTCTGACCTCCAGAATTTTAAGGTGATAAATTTGTGTTGTTTTGAGCCCAAATTGTGGTACTTCGTTACAGCAATTATAGAAAACTACTACAGATATGTAGCCTCGTCATCTCAAACTAAAAGAAAGATTTTTTTTTTTTTCTCTGTCCCTATGTGTTTGTTTATTGTTGTTATTATCTACTACTTAATGAAGGAAATCATACGGTATTTGACCTTCTCCCTCTGACTTATTTCACTTTGCATTATACCCTCAATGTCCATCCATGTTGTCACAAATGGCTGGATTTCGTCGTTTCTTATGGCTGAGTAGTATTCCATTGTGTATATATACCACAGCTTCTTTATCCATTCGTCCCTTGATGGGCACTTAGGTTGCTTCCAAGTCTTGGCTATTGTGAATAAGGCTGCAATGAACACAGGGGTGCATGTACCTTTGCAAATTGGTGTTTTCAAGTTCTTTGGATAAATACCCAACAGTGGAATAGCTGGATCATATGGTAGTTCTATCGTTGATTTTTTGAGGAATCTCCATACTGTTTTCCATAGTGGCTGCACCAGTTTGCACTCCCACCAGCAGTGTATGAGAGTTCCCTTCTCTCCACATCCTCTCCAACACATGTTGTTTCCTGTCTTGTTAATTATAGCCATTCTGACAGGCATGAGGTGATATCTCATTGTAGTTTTGATTTGCATTTCCCTGATAGTTAGTGATTTTGAACATCTTTTCATGTGTCTGTTGGCCATCTGTATATCTTCTTTGGAGAAATGTGTGTTCAGGTCTTTTGCCCATTTTTTAATTGGGTTGGTAGTTTTTTTGTTGTTGAGATGCATGAGTTCTTTATATATTTTGGAGATTAAGCCCTTATCAGATGTATGGTTTGCAAATATCTTCTCCCAATTGTTAGGTTGTCTTTTCGTTTTGTTGATGGTTTCCTTTGCTGTGCAGAAGCTTTTTAGTTTGATGTAGTCCCATTTGTTTATTTTTTCTATTGTTTCTCTTGCCCGGTCAGATGTGGTGTTTGAAAAGATGTTGCTAAGACCGATGTCGAAGAGCGTACTGCCTATGTTTTCTTCTAGAACTTTCACAGTTTCAGGTCTTACATTCAAGTCTTTAATCCATTTGGAGTTAATTTTTGTGTATGGTGTAAGGTAAGGATCTACTTTCATTTTTTTGCATATGGCTATCCAGTTTTCCCAACACCATTTGTTGAAGAGACTTTCTTTTCCCCATTGTATGTTCTTGGCTCCTTTGTCAAAGATTAGCTGTCCATAGATGTGTGGGTTTATTTCTGGGCTTTCGATTCTATTCCATTGATCTGTGTGTCTGTTTTTGTGCCAGTACCATGCTGTTTTGGTTACTATAGCTTTGTAGTATATTTTGATATCAGGGAGTGTGATACCTCCAGCTTTGTTCTTTTTCTCAGGATTCCTTTAGCTATTCGGGTCTTTTGTTGTTCCATATGAATTTTAGGATTCTTTGTTCTATTTCTGTGAAAAATGTTGTTGGAACTTTGATAGGGATTGCATTGAATCTATAGATGGCTTTAGGAAGTATGGACATCTTAACTATGTTAATTCTTCCAATCCAAGAGCACGGAATATCTTTCCATTTCTTTGTGTCTTCTTCAATTTCTTTCAGAAATGTTTTATAGTTTTCGTGTACAGATCTTTCACCTCTTTGGTTAAATTTATTCCTAGGTATTTTATTCTTTTGTTGCAATTGTAAATGGGATGGTATTCTTAATTTCTCTTTCTGCTACTTCGTTGTTAGTGTACAGAAATGCAACTGATTTTTGTATGTTGATTTTGTATCCTGCAACTTTACCATATTCATTTATTACTTCTAAAAGTTTTCTGGTGGATTCTTTAGGGTTTTCTATATATAAAATCATGTCATCTGCAAATAGTGACAGTTTCACTTCTTCCTTTCCAATTTGGATCCCTTTTATTTCTTTCTCTTGCCTGATTGCTCTGGCTAGGACTTCCAATACTATGTTAAATAGGAGTGGTGACAGTGGGCATCCTTGTCTGGTTCCTGTTCTTAGAGGGATAGCTTTCAGTTTTTCACCATTGAGGATGATATTAGCTGTGGGTTTCTCATATATGGTCTTTATTATGTTGAGGTACTTTCCTTCTATACCCATTTTATTCAGAGTTTTTATCATAAATGGATGCTGTATCTTGTCAAATGCTTTCTCTGCATCTATTGAGATGATCATGTGATTTTTGTTCTTCATTTTATTAATGTGGTGTATTACGTTGATTGATTTGCGAATGTTAAACCATCCCTGCATCCCTGGAATAAATCCCACTTGATCATGGTGTATAATCTTTTTAACGTATTGTTGTATGCGATTTGCTAGTATTTTGTTGAGGATTTTCGCATCGATGTTCATCAGTGATATTGGCCTGTAATTTTCTTTTTTGTGTTGTCCTTGTCTGGTTTTGGTATCAGGGTAATGTCAGCTTCGTAGAATGAGTTAGGAGCTTCCCTCCCTCCTCAATTTTTGGAAGAGTTTGAGAAGGATAGGTATTAAGTCTTCTTTGAATGTTTGGTAGAATTCCCCAGGAAGCCGTCTGGTCCTGGACTTTTATTTTTGGGGAGGTTTTTGATTACTGTTTCGATCTCCTTACTGGTGATTGGTCTATTCAAATTCTCCACTTCTTCTTGATCCAGTTTTGGAAGGTTGTATGATTCTAAGAATTTATCCATTTCTTCCAGATTGTCGAATTGGTTGGCATATAGTTTTTCATAGTATTCTCTTATAATCTTTTGTATTTCTGAGGTGTCTGTTGTAACCTCTCCTCTTTCATTTCTGATTTTACTTATTTGTGCCTTCTCTCTTTTTTTCTTGGTGAGTCTAGCTAAAGGTTTGTCTATTTTGTTGATCTTTTCAAAGAACCAGCTCTTGGTTTTATTAATTTTTTCTATTGTTTTTTTGGTCTCTATTTCATTTATTTCTGCTCTGATTTTTATTATTTCCCTTCTTCTACTGATTTTGGGCTTTGTTTGTTCTTCTTTTTCCAGTTCCTTTAGGTGCATTAGGCATTCTTTCTAAAAGAAAGATTTTGAAAAGGGCCTAGGCTGGACTATTCATGGTCCACATGTAATTCCAAGATTGAATGACCCAGAATTGAAAACATATGTCTACACAAAAACTTGTACACAAATGTTCATCGCAGCGTTATTCTTAATAGCTAAAGAGTAAAAACAACCCAAATGTCCATTAACTAATGAATAGATAAACAAAATGTGGTATATCCATACAGCAGAACATTCATCTACAAAAAGGAATGAAGTACTGATACATGCTACAACATGGATGAAACTTAAAGACATTATGCTAAAGAGACCAATTGCAAAAGACCACATAGTGTGTGATCTCATTTATATGAAATGTCCAGAATAAGCAAATCCATAGAGACAGAAAGTAGATGAGTTTTTCCCAGATGCTGAGGGCAGGGGTCAGAAGTGGGGAGTAATTGCTAGTGAGTACAGTATTTCTTTTTGGGGTGGTGAAAATGTTCTAAAATTATGTAGTGGTAATGGTTGCACAACTCTGTGAATATACCAAAAATTGCTAAATTATATACGATAGAAGAGCAAATTTTGTGCCATGTGAATTATACCCAATTATATCTCAATAAAGCTGTTGTTAATAAAAAGATGGAATGACTTGTATTTAGGAAAATGCACTGATGATCAGTTATTGAGTTCTGATGTAAGTTTTGGAGACACAATTTATCCCTGGGAGAAATGGACAATAGAATTCACCACTTTGTATCATTTGGGAGGCAAGTTTTAAACTGTGGTGAAAGGAAAACTTTTCTTTCTCTGACCTTCAGTTTCTTGGGAACTCAGATTCTGGGTGTATCAATCAAGATAGATTAAGTTGTGCTGCAGAAAAACAAAATCAAAACCAAAAAACCCTAAATTTAGTGACTTTCAACAGCAGAGGTGTGTTCTTTGCTCATCCTCTAAGTCATTACAGGTCAGCTGAGGGCACTGCTCCATGTCTCCTTCCTCCAGAACCCAGGTTGATGACATACTCATCATTCCAAAAATTGCTGAGCTCACAGCAGAGGAAATTGAGCTCTGGGGGTTTTGCACTACAATTAAATGCTCTAGCCTAGAAGTGACTCAAGTTACTTTTACTCATTGGTCACATCCTTTGCTCAACCAAAGGAAGTCAGGTAGTGCAATGCTACCATTGTCCAGAAGATTACAAATTGGAACTATTTGGTGAATGGCACTGTTACTGCACAAAGGGCACGATCTGCTCACTGCGAGACAAAAGCCAATCGTCAAGAGGCAAGATGGTGGCAGAGAAAGAGCAGTTTATTACAGCTTGCTAGCAAGGGGGAAGATGGCCAACTAATGTCTCAGAGAACCATCTTAAGGGGGCAT
Organism: Ceratotherium simum simum; assembly: GCF_057802395.1. Taxonomy (NCBI): domain Eukaryota; kingdom Metazoa; phylum Chordata; class Mammalia; order Perissodactyla; family Rhinocerotidae; genus Ceratotherium; species Ceratotherium simum. The sequence continues at coordinate 32,736,267 of NC_141904.1, forward strand.
AAAATCTTACAGCAGTGATATAGGCTGTATATATAGGGGAGGGGGTTAGGAATGTCGACCCTCGGGTGTTACAGACTGAGAGTCGCCACATCAGATCTTTCAGTTTTCATTGATGATGGCTATCAGCACAGACTTTCTGTTTGGGGGTCATCACATTCCTAAGGAACTCAAAAGAACAAAGTTATCATCTTATCGCGGCTGGGAGGTACATGCACAAGCAGGGGTCATAAAATCTACAGAGCAGTTAGATCTCCTAGAGGGTGCATATCCAGCTGGGTTAGTTTGTTTCAAAGTTACAATAGGGCTTCTTTTCTACAATATGGCTTCCCTCATGTCAACCTTGTGCTGAGCTGGTATCAGCAGCAAGGACTAAAGTAGTAGGCTGAATAATGGCCCTAAAGATATCAGGTCCTAATTCCTGGAACCTGTAAATGTCACCTTATTGGAAAAGTGCCATTGCAGACATGATTAAGCTAAGGATCTTGAGATGGAGAGATTATCCTGTATTATCCAGGTAGGTCCTAAAGGACGCAACATGTATTTGTATGAGAGAGAGGCTGTGATAATGTGACTTGTAATAAGAAATACTACGTGTCTTTTGTTATGTTAACGAGGTGACTTTTGGAAAGCCTCTAGGTAACCTAAGGATGAGGGCCAGTTGCCAGAGATGCCATATGATCGGAGAGGTGGGGCTGAAAGTTCCTGACTTCCAGGGAGGGGAGAGGGGCTGGAGATTGAGTTTAATCACCAATGGCCAATGAGTTATATCAATCATGGGTATGTAATAAAGCTTCCATAAAACCCAAAAGGACTGGGTTCAGAGAGCTTCTGGGTTGGCAAACATGTGGAGGTGCTGGGGGAGTGACTCACTCAGAGAGGGCATGGAAGCTCCTCGCCCCTTTCCACATATCTTGCCCTATGTGTCTCTTTCATCTGGCTGTTCTTGAGTTATATCCTTTTATAATAAACAGGTCATCTAGGAAGTAAATGTTTCTCTGAATTCTGTCAGCCACACTAGCAAATTAACCAAACTCAAGGAGGGGGTCAGTCAGAAGCACAGGGGACAACCTAGACTTGCAGTTGGCATCTGAAGTAGAAGGAGGAGGGTGGGGATGGCAGTCTTGTAGGACTGAGCCCTTAACCTGTGGGATCTGACACTGTCTCCAGACAGATAGTGTCAGAATTGAGTTGAATTGTAGGACATCCTGGTGTTGGAGAACTGCTTGGTGGTGTGGGAAAAAAACATACATTGGAACTGGTGTCAAAATTGTAGAGGCTGAGGGAGATTCGACACAGATAGGAGAGGAGGAAGCAATGTGACCACAGAGGTATAACCCCAGGCCCTCCAGGACCAGTTCAACTGACCCCACCTTATCAGCAGAGTGATTAAGAATTACCTTTCAGAAAATTTGCAAAATCACATAGCCAGAGCATGTGCAGAAGAAGAAATCTTGACCTGGAATAACCACAGAACCAAAGATTCTTCTCCCTACAGAACCAAAGGACCGGGACACAACCAGAACTTAAAAGTCAGACTCTTATCAGAAGCAAGGGGCCCCTCATTCAGGAAGATCCAGTGTTAAAATTCCTTCCCTACCTCATCAAAAATGTTTGAACCCTATCATAAAAGTTTAGAACTCATCATAAAAGTTTAGAACCTTGTCATAAATGTTTATAACCTTCCCATAAATGCTTGAAGCCCACCAATCAAAACCAGTCCCACTAGCATTTCTGTGTGCCAGCCTGTTCTCCTTAACCTCTTAAATTTTGCCCCAAATCCTGAATCAGGGAGACAGATCTGAGGGCACACACCCCCTGTCTCCCTGTAGATCGATCTCACAGAATAAAGCTGATTCCTCCCCCAAAAAGCTGATGCTATAATCAATTGGTTTTTTTTACATGCATTGGGCAAGAGAGTCCCAATTTTGTGTGGTAACAGAGGCAGAGATTAGAGTGATGTAGCCACAAATAAGGAATGCGGGTAGCCACCAGAAGCTGGAAGAGGCAAGAAACGATTCTCCCCTAGAGCCTCCAGAGAGAGTGATGTCCTGCTGACACCTTTAATTCTGCCCAGTGATACTGATTTTGGACTTCTGTCCTTCAGAACTGTGAGGGAATAAATTTCTGTTGTTTTAAACCACCATGTTTGTAGTAATTTGTTATAGCAGCCATGGGAAACTAATATAACTACCATATTGGGTATGGTGAATGTATTTCAGGTACTCACTTTGGGACAACTAAACTGGTCCCATTTACATAGTCATATGACCATGACTTCATTAAGCCAGACAAAGACGCTAAACAGGAAGAATCTAGTAGAGAACCACAGTAGAAAGACTTAGACCTGGGGACTCACAGGCCTGACAGAATCAAATAGTCATTCTTCACTGGGCTTGCACTGCATTTATCGTCAAGACCTTCAAAAATTCTCATTAAAAGTTATACTGCTGTCTTTGTTAAAAATACGATAGTCCAGGAAAATGCAGATGCCTGTGAGACAGTGGCCTATAATTGGCAGGAAGAGAACAGCCATAGATGGGCCTTGGCCTATGGTCCAGGGCAAGTCAGCTGGCTGAAATTGCAAATGACAACCAGGATAGATCTGTGGACTGTATAGGCATTTCTCAGGTGTTTCTTGGGGAAGGAAGTATAGTCAGCATTTGGATTTCCTGAGATCAGGCAGAATGAGACTCAACTATCGCGATTCGGCATTTAAAGAAAGTATGACACTTTAACAAACTTAAATTTTTAAATTATAGAAATTACAAAGCTAGAGGAACACTTTGAAAAATATTTAGCACTATCACTTCATTACACTAATGAAGAAACTGAGGCCCATAGGAATTGTCAGAGTCTCAGTTTCTCTGTCTTTAGAATGGGGAAGTTGGACAAGACCATCTTAAGTAATTCTTTAATTAAAGACTTTGGATCCTATGAATTAAGGTGATAACTTACTCTAGCATTCAATATTGGAGAGAAATCCAAGGTAGATCTGAACACTTTAAAATTGTTCATATGAGCTGAAATTCACAAGTATTTTTCTTTTTTCTCAAGAATCTTACTGGGATCAGAAGTGATCATTACAGCAATAGCTATCATCTTCCAGGACAGTTTAATATTAACTACAAAATGGCAAATCTCTAAAAGGCTTTCTTAAATAAGTCCTGGAACGTGATGATAAGTAAATGGTGGCGAAGTAGAAGAGTGAGTAGGGAAAGGAATACAAAAATAAATCTCTAAAACAAAAGCAGATAATCATAGTTTTTTATCTAAAATACCTCCGAAATGGTAGCTCTACCCTCAAAATATATACAGATTTGACCTCTTCTCACCACCTCAGCCAGTTTCACCTTGGTCTAATCCACCATTATCTCCTACCTGGGTTATTCTAAAGTACTTCTAAACTGTTCCCTATTTCTACCCATATTCCCTCAGCCCATTCTTAATACAACAGCCAGAGGGATTCTTTTAAAATATGTCCAACTTAGTCAGTCCTCTGCTCAAACTTCCCTTCACCTCAATGGTTTCCCATCTCATACAGAGTAGAGCCAAATTCCTTGCAATAGCTTATAAGGCTCTTCTGATCCAGCTGCTCATGACTTCTCTGAACTCATTTCCTACATTCTCACTCCTTTCTACATCGCTCACTCACTTTGGTCTAATCACACAGGCCTACTTGCTATTCTTAAAACACACCAAGCATGCGCTTTCCTTAAGGCCTCTGCATTTCTTTTTTCTCTGACCAGAATGCTCTCTTACCCCAGATAATGGCATGACTCCGTCCCTCACTTCCTCCTTTCCTGCTTAAATATCACTTTTCCAGCAAGGTCTGCCCTGATCATCCCATGTAAAATAGCAACAACAACCCCTCCCCAGCTCAGCACCTCCTATCCCTCCCTACTCAGCTTTATTTTTCTCCATAGTGCTAATCACCATATGAAATACATTTAATTATGCATTTGTTCATTGTCTGTCTTTCCACTAGAATGGCGATAAAGACTTTGTTTTATTCACTGCTGTATCCAGTCTAGCACAGACTGAGCACTCAAGAAATATTTGTTGAATAAATGAATGAATTAAAAGTGGTTTTAAAATGGAGGATTTTGTTGTATAATATTAAAAGAAATTCAGAGGTAATTTACCACAAGTCTGTCTCAATAACTCAGTGATGTCATCAAGGACCTCCCACTGTACCAGCCTCAGGGTGTTGGCTATCGTCATAAAGGTTGTTGCTTCAAGGTTACAGAATGGCTGCTGCAGTTCTAACCATCACATTCTCTCACAAACGTTTGCATTCACTCCCGCATTCTGTCAGTAAGTAAGTAAATATGATGAGAAACGGCTAAGTACCAGGCATTGTTGTAAACATGGGAGCATCACCATAGGCAAAACAAAGGAAGTCCCTATTCTCAAGAAGCTTCATTCTAATGTCAAATGATTAAAAGAAAAGAGAGAGGTGGCCGGCCCGGTGGCATAGCGGTTAAGTACATGTGCTCTGCTTCGGCAGCCCAGTGTTCCTAGGTTCGGATCCCGGGAGTGGACCTATGCACCACTCGTCAAGCCATGCCGTGGCGGTGTCCCACATAAAGTAGAGGAAGGTGGACACAGATGTTAGCCCAGGGCCAATCTTCCTCAGCAAAAAGAGGAGGATTGGCATCGGATGTTAGCTCAGGGCTAATCTTCCTCACAAAAAAAAAAAGAAAAAGAAAAGAGAGAGAGGAAAAGAGCTTTTCCTACCCCTATCACTTTTAACCATGGAGAAGAATCTTTCTCCAAAGTCACCAGACTTCTTATGTCTCATGGGTCAGAATTACATCACCTGACTAACTCTACCTGAAGGGAGGTGAGGAAAGCAAGTCTCCAAAACCTGCAGCCTCCACTACGGCAACATGGTTCTGCTACAGGAAAGGAGAAGCCGGGGGAATGGCTGCTGGGGAGGCAACCAAGTGTTCGCCGCACCTACTGCTGAGCATATGCAGTCGATCAACGCCTGCTTTTTGATAAAGCATTAAGGTCGAGAGTTATTGCCCCATAGCTAAAATTTAATATTTAATTCTGAGGTTTGTGTTCCCTATCTTTCTGTCAGTTCTTCTAACAGCCTTGATCATACAACAGCCAACATTCTAACAAACACACTTTGGAAATCTATCAAGAAATGCTGGATTGCTCCCAGGACTAGGTGATGGCATTTAATTTTCTCACCTGGAAAGAACTAAAATTCCAGAAAACACCACCTCTCCTTGTATTATCAACTGGCCAACCACCAACCTTTAGGCCAAAGCTATGAATATATATTTTCTGTCAGCCTTCTTTGCGTGTTCTTCAGGACCAGGCCTGAGCCCGAGACTTCTTTTGTCCAGGGGAACTGCAAGACCAGCTCCAGACTCCTCACTGGGCCTCTCCGTGGGCGAGAAAGCAGCAGTCCCGTCACCGTTGTCCAAATGGCAAATGAGAAGTGATGGTTTGAGTATAAGGTACTGTCTGGAAAAGAAGAGAAAGAGGCAGCATTTCTGACAGAGCTGTTCACACTTTCGCTGCACAGCTGGGAGACATTAGCTGGATCTCCCCAGACTGGTCTGCTTTCTGGCACGGTGAGTTAAAAATGCTGAGAGCCTCCAAGGTAAGCTGGATTTCTATCACACACATTTAGCAGCTAAATCACCAACAGTCACTTTCAAATATTCATGCAAAGCTGCATCTGTACCCAAGGTCAAGAGTTCAATCGAAGTTAGCAAAAAGGGAATTGCGGGCAGGAGGCACGAAAAGAAAGAGAAAATATTGATAGATTATCTCTGTTCAAAAGCTGCTTTCTTTATGAGGGAGTTTGTGCTCAGGAAAGAAGATAAAAGATAATTCTTCAATAAATAGTGTGGAATATATAGTAGAAGATAGACATAAATAAGATTTCTACGTATGTTGATTTCCACTCCTGCCACCCTATTGAGTGGACAGGAAAGAGGTTAGGAAGGCCAGAGGCGCTGTGAAATTTGTATTAAGCATTTGAAATTTGTTAAGCAAATAACCCACATTTTAGGATGCTTTCTTCGCTACACTTATATTCAGTAGTCTGTTCTCTTTCAAGGCTGTCAACTGATTTTATACGAAAGTTGTATATAAAATCTGTTTAAAACAAAATCTGTTTTAGTAGTAAAATATGTGGTCTCATTATGGCTTTTGTCAAAGGTAATCATATACCTGAAACATTTTTTATGGATGTTTTTTAAATCTTGTGTTATTGGACAGAGGAGGTGTAGAAAAACCAAAACAGAACCTCAGAAAAGGCTGGATTCTAGCCCCACTTTATGACTAATTAACAGTGAAATTTTGAGCACGTCATTTAACCAAGGGGTTCAGGGTCCCGCCACGTCACTTTAATGGGAACTTAGCTATGAAAAATTCTGTTTTTCTCGATATTAAGTGATCTATTAACAACTTTTGATTACATAGACAGGGGCTATCACTGGACCTTTTATTTATACTCCACCTTATCCCATCAAGAATCCCAGGTTGCTCTGTGGGCCAGCTTAGAGGATTTTGATGTAGATTTCAGATCTTAAATGTTTTTCTGAATCTTTACAGCAATATCAGAGTGGATTTTGAGAGTATCAATTCTAATTTAAAATGGTTTAAAACAGGATTGTGTCTAGACAGCTTCATTTATAACTTGTACCTAAATAATTTAATCTTGCTCAATTAAATGATCTATATATTCCCTCTTGCCCCCAAAACACATAAAAATTTTGAAAAAGACAAGCATCCTTTCCTATGTTGAAGATATAATCTTACTATTACATTATAAGGATGGCCTCAAGAAGTAATGAAACCTGCTGGCAAATTGCCAGTTTGTATAAAAAGAAAAAAGAATTCCATCCCAAAGAGACCACATTTTTTATTTAGATGTGTTTCTCTATTTTCTAGAGCTGAGGGATTATGGGAGCAGGGCTAGAAAGACTAAGAGGCAAGTAGATGTTGCTCCGGCCTCACCATCCCCCAAAGGGGAGCATCTTTGTTGGCAGTGGTTTCATTTATTAGACTTCTACATAAATTTCACTTAAAGAAAAGGATTTCCTGATTAAAAAAATAAGAAGAAGAACAAAACACACACAAAAAAGTCTGACCTAGGTGAAAAAGAGGACAAGCAGGAGCCGTGAGAGCAGGTCTTGCCCATGGAATATTTTGGCCTGTAATACATCATTAAATTTCTTAAAATATGTTGCCCATATTTAAAAACAAGTCATTTTACATAAAAATCTGGATTTATGGGTCTCTTGACAATTGGGAAGGACTGAAAACACTGGGATCACTTTCCCACAGACAATAGTCAACTAGACCCAGGTACTCGCTGCCCTTCTTTAGAAAGTCCCACACTTTCCAATTCGCCATGTTCCCACTACTCTCTAATTTTTTTATTCACGTATATGTATTCACTTGCCTCATGCCTGAAGGCATTTCGGATGGTGCCCTCTGATCTACATGTTTAACGTCTGTGATATCGTGATATAATAAGAAATATATATTTTGGTCTTCGTCCACAGTTCCTGGCACTTAGCTCCTACAACCCTTGTAATTTCCCAAGTGGTAAGAGTTATAGGGGCATCTTTTGTTATAATATTCAATTTTTGTTCCCAGTTGCTGAAATAGTTCCAGAGCAATAAAGGTGAAATAGGTATCTTTTGTTATTCATAATAAGTCCCTTTCAAACATACCTGAGTTAATGCTAATGAGGTGATTTTTGCAAAGCCCCAGATAACCACATCCACACAATGGGGACTGATTGCCAGGGAAACCAACTTTGTGATTAGGGGGTTAGAACTTTCAGCCCTGCCTCGCTCCTCGCCTCTTGGGAGGGCAGAGGTGCTGGAGGTTGAGTTAGTTACTAGTGGCCAATGATCTAATCAATCATGCCTGTGTAGTGAAGCTTCTGTAAAACCCCCAAAGGATGGCATTCAGAGAGCTTCTGGGAGGGTGAACACATGGAGGTGCTGGGAGGGTGGCATGCCCAGAGAGGGAGTAGAAACTCCAAGTTGCTTTTCCCTTACCTTCCATCTGGCTATTGCTAAATTGTATCCTTTAATAATAAACCAGGAATCTCATAAGTAAACTGTTTTTCCTGAGTTTTGTGAGCCACTCTAACAAATGATCGAATCCAACAAGGGGGTCATGGGAACCTCCAGTTTAAAGCCAATCAGTCAGAAGCACAGATGACAACCCAGACTCGTGATTGGCATCTGAAGTGCAAGCAGTCTTGTGGGACTGAGCCCTTAATCTGTTGGATCTGACACTATCACCAGGTACATAGATTGAGTTGAATTGTGGGACACCCATCTGAGAATTGCTTGCTGTAGGAAGAAAACCCATACATTTGTTGACCAGTAGTGAAGTATTCTGTGAGGAGAGTGTTCTGAGAGTACAGAGAAGGAAAAAACAGAGAATATTTCCTTGCAACACCAAATAACACATATCTCACGACCGTTACATTCTGGTATGTCACCCAAGATGTGCTCCTATTCAAAATTAAGCTTTGTGAGTTAGCCACGTTGAATTTTAAGGAAGAGAACTCAACTGCTTCAACCAAGGGCTTGTTTCAGCATTTGGACAGATCCAGGGAGTTTGGCTTGCCTTATCTCCTTTGCAGCATTTTGGAGAAGGAGCTGGTTCTATCTGGGGATAACTTCAGGTGGAACCAGGAGAGCATCAGTTTTGTTTTGTTTTGTTTTGTTTTTTTTATCACATATCTAAAGATGATTGATCGCAAATCTGCTTTTAAACACTAGCCCAGAAATCCTTCACCCTTCTATACTGCACAGCAATCTCAGTCAGAATCATAGCTAAGTTGAGACATACTGGGAGATTCTCTAAAAAAGAGCTTTTCAAACTTATTTTTACCACGACCTGCAGTAAGAAATGTATTGGGCCACACGTACACACAAACTCACACACACATTAGTTTTATGCTACAGCACTTGCCCTTACTAAATACAAATATTCTATTTTCTATTCAAATCTATTGTTCCATTTCTTCAAGAGCTGTTCATGACCTACTATACTGATTTCACAGCCTTTAATAGGTCATAATCTGAAATTTGAAAAACATAGGTTTAAGAGACATGCTGTTAAATTACTTCCTAGATTTTTAAAGTTCTCTCTCTCTACCAACTGTCATAAGAAAATAATGTCTATATAATATTAGTTTAGCTATAGACATGCTTCAGTGAATTATGAATTAATATTTTACCCTTGCCTTTTATCAAATGCTGAGATAAGATATGGCCATATGCATACAGAGTGTCCTTTTTAGGGCAGTATTCCTTATGTGTTCCTCTTGGAGTTCAAAAAGTTTGGTGCTCACTGATATACAGTATTTTACTAGATAATTATTAGGGAGTAACATCTTTTATTTCTTGTTTTTCCATGATTGTTAGGAAACTTAAAACTTTAGTACATGTCTGCTGTACCTTTTCTTAACCTGGATTTTCTAGTTTGATTATTTTTTCCTCTCTCTCTCCAAGCTCACTGTCATTGCCATCATCAATTCTCATCTGTTACTACAGTAGTTACTAGCCACTCTGCCTACTTCCTCTTGTTCTAATCTTTACTTCACATTACTATGGAATGATTTTTCCAAACAAAAACGTGATGATCTAAAACACAGAAGTGATCACTTTCATGCTTCCAATCTTTTCATGATCCCCTTCAGGGTCATCTCCAAGTGCTTTGGCTGGCACACAAAGATTTTTCTGGAAACTTATGTTAGGTAAATATGCTTACATAATATTAAAATTTGTAATACTCCAAAAACACTGATTGAAAAAAAGAAAAACGTCTAAAGGGCTCTAGACTGTTGATTGTATGATTACATATTATTTTTTAGTATGCATATATAGAAGCATAAAAAATTGATCCTTATATATTTAGGAATGCTCTGACATTCAACAGAAGAGAAATATCTAGATACGGATCTTAAACAGGTAGCTTACTGGCCAAATTTGCTTCTCATGGATAGCATTTTAAAATTTCTATCCTGAATACCTTTACATGGATGTGTGCTGGCTGGTTCAGCACTCCCTGCTGTCCTACACCTAGCCCATCACATTCATTCCAGTTACCTGCAAGACCTCTAATGGCTTTAGAATTTATCATTCTTGTTAGAAAGTTAAAAGATCCAGGAGACGTGATCAAATAGGCCCTTCTCGTCATAATCTATTTCATCTCCCAAATATTGGTTTTGCTTCTATTTTTTGCACCTTTCCAGATTTCATTCTAAAAATGCCTGAAATCTCAGAAAGAAAAGAACTGTCTTTCTACTGGTCAAAATAAATAAATAAATAAATTCTTAGGTAAAGTATTGAGAATGACATCCCTGATTAGGTGCCATTTAAGCTGAGACTTGATGGATGAGGAGGAGTGAGCTATGCAAAAAGCCAGGCAAAGAATATTCTAAGAGAAGTAGCAACAAGTGCAAAGGGCCTGAGGTGGGAAAGAGCTTGGTGTGTTAGGACAGTATGACTGAGGCTTTGTAAGAAAGAGCAAGAATTGTTATGATGTTCAAGACATTGCCAGGGTTTGGAACGTGAAGCACCCCATACACCATGGTAAGGAATCTGGATTTTATTTAACTTGCAATAGGAACCCTCCCTTTAAGAGTTTTGAGTAGGGGAGTGATGTAGTATGATTCCAATTTTGGCTGCTGTGCAAAGAATGAATTGTAGGGGAGCTCATACAGGAAGCTGGGAGAACTGCTAGGAGGCTACTGCAGCATACAAGACAAGAGATGATGGTAACTTGGACCACGTGGCAGTGGTGGAGGTGGAAAAAGTGGGTGGACTTGACATGTTTTGGAAGATACATTGATGGGAAGTGCTGATTGGCCAGGTGTGAAGGCACTATAAAAGGACTACTCCAGGTTGACCCCCAGGTTTCAGGTATTATTAACTGAGCGGATGATGGTACCATTTACTGTGGGAAGACTGGGGAAGAAAGATTGCATTGTGGTGAGTGGGAGAAGGGAGTGCCATGACTCATTCTGGCCACGTTCAGTTCAAAATCTGTTAGCCATTCACATAGATGGGATTCAGAGGAGAAGTTCTAGGCTGGAGACAGAGGTTAGCATTGGTTAAAGATGACATTTCAAGCCTTAGTCAGAAAGTGTAGACAGAAAGGAGAAGGAAGAACTCAATCCAAGATCAGTGATACTCCAACAATAGGAGTTGGAGTGAAGCAGGAAGAGCCAGCAAAAAATATTGAGAAGGAGCAGCTGGAAAAGAAGAAAGAACACAAGGAGAATGTGACGTCACCAAAGCCAACTAGGAAGAAGGAGTTGTCAACCTTGTTGAATGATGCTGAGAAGACAAGTAACGCGAGGATAGAAAAACAGCCATAGGGTTTTGCAAACTGTAGGTCATGGGTTATCTGAACAGAAGAGTTTTGGTGAATGGTGGAATGGAAGCCAAATTGAAAGAGGTTGAAGAGGAAATGTGAGGAGAAAAAATGGTGATGGCATGTCTAGGGATTAACTGAGCTTCTCGTTAAGCGGCTTTGTATGTCTGCTTTGATCTCCTTGGATAGCTTACAGCATCAAGAAAATATGAATTTGGGGAATAACTTTTCACCATACTGGTAAGAATACGTTTATCTTACCTTGAGGATCCCTTCCAATCTGAAGAAGTCAGCCTTTCCCTTGGTTCAGTCACTACCAATGTTTTTCATCCAGCTATTCTTTTCAAAAGACAGTTTTATGACTTGGCTGTGATCATTCTGCTTGTCAATGTACTTCAAGGCCTGAGGTTATCTCAAGAAGGTGTGCTGGAGTCTGTACAAGTTTCATTTATTTAAAACTTGGAGTTGGTAAAAGAGTCTCTTGAGATATAACACCTCCCTCCCCAGGCAGGCTTGGGGAGGGGAAACAAATCATACACGGAAAAAATCATTTACACCATTCTAACACGTTCATAGCACTCTTACCAAATCCTAATGAAGGGCGAGAGAGTGTGCACGCAATAGAGAAGTTCATAAAATGAGAAATATACAACCATTTTAAGAATATATAATCCAATGAGGAAATTGAGGAAAAGCTACTGACCCAATGTTCATTTTTAACTTGAAGAGATGTCAGTATTCAGAATTTCAAGATCTAAAAATAAAATGGATTCTGTATCTCGAAACAGGAAAAAATACTTTAATTCTATACTCTTCCATATCTAAGCAACTATTCTCTTCTCTGATAATAATGAACGAATTGCATTTCATTGCAATAGTAGAGTTGTAATGGTTAGACTTTTAATATCCTCATTTTAGAAATTCTGAAACCAACCAGAACGCTGCAATTTAGCCCAACCACAAATTAAGTCCACTTTAAGATAGGAGAAAGATCTTGTATCCTAGCCCCTGATTGCTGTACTATAGAATCACAGAAGTTCTCTCTCTCATCCCCCTGCCTGCTCTCACTGCTTCCAGCTTTTGGACTTGAAATTGTGAGACTGAGATGTCTTGAGCCACTGCTGCCATATTTCAACAATGGAGAGAAAATCAAGGAAATCACAGAGAACCTAGAACCCTCACATCATGGAGCCACTAACTAACCCTAGAACCATGCACCTTTAGACTAGAAATAAACAGGCAAGGTCTTTATGGATTGAGCCAAAGTTAGCTGGCTTTTCAGGTACCTGAAGCCACCATCATCCTGACTGATATTGTAGGCAATGTTATTATCCTCCTTTCACATATGAGGAAACAGACTTGGGAAAATTAAGTACATATCCCACAGTTGCCCAGAGGGCAAAGGACAGAACCATAACTCAAACTCATATAGCCTCAGAACAAAAATATAATCTCCTCCAGTTTCTTGAATCAATTTTCACGTCATGTTTTTCAGATCCTGCATTATGTTGAAAGTCCTTATATTGTCATAATTTGTTTTCTCAATAACTCTTCTTTGAGATTCTTAGAGCCAAGTACAGTCACTCCATAATTTGACTAGTGTAGAGGGTGAAAGAACATTAGCTATCTTGTTCTGAACGCTTACAAGAATACAGACTAGAATTCCATGAGCTTTCTACTCAGTCTCATCACCCCTATATTGACTCATGCTAAGACTGATTATTTCCCTAACTTCCCTCTGATCTTTAACATCTAGATAATGGAAACAATTTTAGAGAATTGAAAGAAGTTGTTGAAGAAACATATCCTTTAGTCATTTGCCTTCATACATACATGGGATAGTGTATAAATCTTTTTTCTAGCTTTATTGAGATATGATTGATGTATAACATTGTATAAATTTAAGGTGATGATTTGATATATGTGTATATTGCAAAATGATTACCACAATGAGGTTAGTTAACACCTCCATCATCTCATATAATTACTCTTTCTTTTTTGTGGTGAGAACATTTAAGATCTTCACTCATAGCAACTTTCAAGTATGTAGTACAGTATTAACTATAGTCACCATGATGTACATTAGGTCTTCAGAAATTTATTCATCTTATAACTGGAAGTGTAAATCCTTTGACCAACATCTCTCCATTTTCCCTACCCTCCAGCCCCTGGCAACAGCCATTCTGCTCTCTATTTCTATGAGTTTAACTTTTTTAGATTCCACATATAAGTGAGAACATACAGTATTTGTTTTCTCTCTCTGACTTTTTCACTTAGCATAATGCCCTCAAGGTCCATCCATGTTGTCAGAAAAGGTAGGATTTCTTTCTTTTTATGGCTGAATAATATTCCATGATATGTATATTACATCTCCATTATCCATTTATCTTCCCAAACAAATTAGAATTTCTTGTATATTTAAAGACATTCAGCTATAAGGATTCCTAAATCTTTCTTCACTGTTCAAGTGTTTAAAATGATCATGATTATCATTGTGTATCAATAAAATGTGAGCTACACAAATGCAGGGACTTTTTGTTCCTGTGCTGTATCCTCAGCATCTTAGTTTAGTGCCTGGCACTTATTAGGCACTCAGTAAATACTGGTTGAATGTGAGTGAATACTAAGGAGTTCTTCTTTCTATTCAGTTTAAGTTCTTAAGTTTAAGTTTATTTTCCTATATTCTTTGCCCAGTGGAGACCCCAAAAGGAATGGCCTAAGGTACAGATGCCTCACAAATCCCTGGTTTGGGGATGCATCTGTTCATACATTTAGTTAGCTCTCTTTAACCCATTATCCAGGGAAAGTTTAATACCACTCTGGACACAGCAGATGACACTATTTACCACGACACTGAGTCTAACCAGTTATTTTTGGACCCTCTAACTGCTGATCTGCACAGAATACATGGTTTGTCAATGAATATATCACATGGGATAAAATTGAGAGCTATATCGGAGCCAGTGACCAGGCTGAATGAATGAACAAAGCCAAGATCTATTGCGGTTACAATTTATCCTTGATCACTCAGTTTTACCTCCTTTCACAGGAGGACAACATAGGAGGATCTGTTTCTAACCAAACCTTTTTGATGTTTTCCCAATACTCATCTCTCTTTTACATGTTCTTCTATTGATATCCACTGAAATCAAAATTAATCCCTAAGGTCTGTATTTTCCTTGTTTTCCCTAATAACATATTATTTTCCTTGTCTAATCTTAAAGAATTTCACTAGGTCTCCATGAATACCTAATTGCCCTGAGATTAGCCAAGGGGTCAATTCTTTACATCAGATTTCAGAAGAACCTGTAAATGTAAATCCATTTACTCATTATCATCACTTTAATCAACTCTTACCACTTTTTTAAAATTATTCTACTTCTTCTTCCATGGGAACCCTGTTATAATTTTTGGTTCACTAACTACAATGAGTAGAAAAAACCTTTATTTTTTAGCCTAAAAGTCTAAATAAGGCTGAGATAAGCATGTCTAAAGTTCGTAGAGTTACCAAAAGAATTTGTCAAAGCTAAAACCAGGAAGAAATTCAAGTAATAATGAATTTATAAAGCATGTTAGTACTATTTGAAACATGTCTTCTTAACTAGTAAAGGTGATGTCAAATAAGGAAAACTATGATATGAATTCCTCTGAGAATGTACTCAGAAATATTTTATTGCTCTGAATTTAATCTAATCAAGCATTGTAGCATTTGGGGGTCCTCTTCATGTGTGGCATTTACAACTTGGTTTGCCTCCCCAGTGGAAGAAAAAATGTGTTACTATTGACCTAGTTGAAGAAGAACCCAGAGCTTGAAACTATACATCTAAAGTCTTAACCTAATAGAAACACAGGAAACTATGGAAACAAAATGATACCCCATCATTGTTAGAAAATTACTGGCATCATTTATCTTTAACACTTTTTGTGAGTTAAAAATCTAAGAAAAGACAACTATTACATGCTTTGAAGTTAGTGTTAGACTTCCAATGTGAAATAGGTAAAGAGATTTGCCACAAGACCCGCTACCCCACTTCCCTCTGACAGGCAATCATTCTGATGAACTGTTTGCTAGACATTATTAGAACTATTTTGAACATCTTGACCTAGATTGCCAGGGTTCTAGTGAAAGATTCTATGCTATGCCCAAGAATATAAAACGAAAGTAAAACATTGCCACAAAAGTGAAAAAAATTGCCAATGAGTCAGAAAAATGACCATGTTCTATTAAATTTTAGCATGAGACAGTAAAGAAAAATAAAAGATGAGGAAAGTATTGGTAACAGCAATGTGAATTTACTCCCAGTCTTCTTCCAAACAGTGCCAAGTTCCAGGAAAAATACGTACATTTTCCAGATACAACTCTCACATGTTCATAGTGGGTGTGGAAATTGAGGCAACTTCTTTGCAGGACAATTCAGGCAAATTCTTCTAAATGAAAAGCATATACTTCCTTTGACTTAGCAATTTTATTTTTAGTAGTCTGTACAACATATTACAATCCACATGTTTTCAAAATTATATATGCACTATTTATAAGAATGAAAGATTGGAAACACCATAAATATCTATCAACAGAGGACTAGTCAAATAAATTATGGTACATTCACAAAGTGGAATGCTACGTGTCCTCAAAGGTATGAGCTGAAATGAAAGAATTTCCAAAATATATTAAGTGAACAAGTAAAAGGCATAACCTTCTGCCCCTCCCTTATACATCATTGAATTTCTCTGGAAGAAGACACACAAGCAGATAACTGTGGCTGCTTCTAGAGAGGGAAACTGAGGCACTGGGGAACAGGCGAGGAAGGAAGAATTGCGTTTCACTACACAAGAGTTCAGATTTTTAACATGTCTATGTATTTCTAATTTTAAAAATGTACATATTACCATGTTCACAGTATCTGTGACTTTTATCATCAATGGAAATCATGTATTTCATATCATACTATAGTTCTTTCAACTATTTGGAAATTGTAAAGCTCAACATCATTAGAAATTATAATTGTTATTAAATCAGACACTAGATCTTGTTATCTATGTGTTAAAGAAGCACATATATAACTATCATAAATTGGATTTTAATAACATTTTTTAACTGTATTTTGATATAAATATTTTCCTCTGTAATGCTATGCCTTTTATTTTATTCATTTAAAAGAATTATCCTGGGAAGAGGTCTATAGGCTTGACCAGATTTCCAAAAGGGTTAATGGGAGAATAAAGATTAAGAAACTCTAGAGCGATGCAGCATTTCCTTAAAAGATGGGTACCAAACATAAAGTTTCATCTCTCCTCCCCAGAAAACCCTGGAGAAAATAAATAGGAGCTAAAAGGACATAATGACGAGGAGCAGGGTAGAGGGTGGCCTAGTGCAGCCATGGGAGAAATAGTTGACCTTGTACTCTTGCTTCTCACCCATTTTGCCTTAGAAGACTCATTGCAGGTCTGTTGGCCATTTTGAGATCAACATCCACAAAAGAAGCCCAGGTGTCTGGTTTGGGCATAATTATCAAGGCATCAAAAAATTGATAGTGTGGACAGATTCAGAGCTAGGGTATCACTCACCTATCTTCTCCTCCAAACCACCAGAACTGATGGATTACAATCCTAGACCCATCAGTGGTCAATTGTCATTCTGTGATACCTGGAGTGCTGTGTCCTGGGGCTTATCCTTCCCCTCTGCCTAAACTCACCAGAAGGTGCCCCAACCCTGACCTGGCCTATCCCTCCACACAATGCCAGCTGGTGCTGCCAAAACTGCCAAGGGAACAAGCCCTCACGGGCCAAAATATCTAGACATTTGAGGAATGTAGTCACTATAAAAATAGACATACTGAGCATGTGAGGCAAATTTGTGGGAATAAGAGATCCTTAATTCAAAGTGAGCATATCCATAAAGAGATAAAGAAGGGGTTTAGTAATTTTACATAGGATACTGGAGAGTTGAAATCTCAGTAGGTAGCAGAAGGCATGTTCACTGTCAAGGGAGACAAGTTGGTCAATAATTTGCCATAAGTAAGTCCATGATGACAACTAAAATATTAATAAAGTTACTAATAGCTCTTACAGGGACCTTGAGTAATAAAAACCAATCAACCAGCCAAACAAACAATAACAACAACAAAACAATAGCCACAGTTAGTATCAATCATGAAGGGCCTCCTGGAGTAGGGCTTTGAATCAAAGCTTTAAGACAGAGAAAAACAAGTTTGGTAGAGGCAAAATGAAGACATTTAAGACAGACAGACAATATGGATGAGAGCACAAAAGTGGGACTGCAAAAAAACCCAGACTTGAAAAAAGCAAGTAGATTCATTGGGGTTTGAGCTGAGGAATGAAGAGAAATTAAGAAGAGTGAGGAATGAAGAGAAAATTGCTATAGGTCATCAAATAAAAGATTAAAGAGTTCAAATTTTATATGGTAGGCCAAAAGAAGCCACCAGAGATTCTTAAGCAGGTAATTGAAAGATTTCCATTTTACTACTTTGATATGGAGGAGGCAAAATACACTTAAAATCACACTTGCAGACTTCCTTTTTAAATCTGCCCTCATTAATAACTTAACATCTTCTGTACTATTAAATTATTGAGGCATTACCAATTCTCCAGCGGAAAAGCTGGTAGGAAACACAGGAGCTTCAATATTTCCATGGTAATATGTTTAGATTTTTGTTGTCCTTCTTATAGTAAATCTCAGTTTCCAGAAAAGTCATCCTAAAAAAGAGTGCTTTTAGAGTTTTTATATAATCATTGGCGTACTAAAATGTCATGGTCAAGATGTTAGGCTTAACTTGTATTAACGCATTTTTGACAAACTAAACATGAAAAAGTATTCGCTGTCAGTCAATTGGGTTATTTTCTCTGCTTACCAGATGATTTCAGAAGTCCTTATTGTGAATCCTGAGGGTAAGATGAGAGGGGTGGTTACAATTGCTTCTAAAAAGGCATGGTTGTATTATATCAATGATAGCTATGTATTTTATGATGTTTTCAAATCCTCACATGAAAAAGGGCCCATACTTATTCATTACTTCGTTCACTTTATACTGTAACCTGTAGACATATGCCTTATAATTGGATATTTCCCAGATTTGGGTCCACAAGTTTCAGTTATTTGTTTATTCTTTAAATTGGGAGTTTGATAAGAATTGAACATTAAATAATTTGAGATTATTTTCTTGGAACGGGTTTGGTTTTGTTTTTAGTTTATTCTTATCGTATAGTACATACAAATAATTTTAGTTATCAAAGAGTATTAAAAGGCTTCTAACAAAAAAACAGCCATTGCTTGATGCCTCTCTTCCCAATTCCTCACTCATGTGCCCAGAGTAAATCATTTTCAGCTTGTTTTGTTGTCTCCTCTGGTATTAACATCAATATTTTAAAACTATATACACAATGTTTTTCTCTCGGTTCTGTCTAGAAACTGGAGTCGTTGACAAGATCAATGTCATTCTAATTCTTGTTCTTTTTAATGACTCATCTTTCCTTTTTGTCCCTTATGTTCCGGCATTTCACAATCATGTGCTGTACTGTAGATTCTTTTTCATACATCGTGCTGGCACTAATATCTTTCCATTTGGGGAAATATTCTTGTATTTCTTCTTCATCATTTTCTCTATTCTTTTTTTTTTTTCCTGGAACTTCTATTCATCAGATATTGGACCTCTAATTTTCTTCCAATGTCTGTCCTTTGTGGCTGGTGTCCCTAATCCAGAACCTCTAGTTTGGTTAATCTAGAGAATAAACATCCAGTTTCCTACTGGAGTAGAATAAAGGAAGCACTCTGACCATGTAGGATAGAAATGAAGAGTAGAGGTCCCCTGTTTTTAGAAACTACCTCCAATTCCTAAGCCTTTCTCGAGTTCTATAGGGCACATCTGCTTACTTTTGGTTTTCATCCTTCACACACACACACACACACACACTCAATCATTTAGACATGACCTTCCTTCCACCTGCTACATCATTTATGATTTCTCCCTCTTTTTCTGTATTCATATTTTATTTGAATTAAACGTCTCCTAGTTTCATTGGCAATGGAATTTGTTTTTTTTGTTTCTTGTTCCTGTTATCGTTTGAGGCTGACTTTTGAAAGCAAGATGTCAAAATATATCTTTATTAGGCAACCTTGAACTGACTGAAGAATAGATTATTTTTTTGATTGATGACGACTGCATAAGTTTTAGATCAGCACTGTCCAATAAAAAGTTTTGAGATGACAAGAATATTCTATTCTGGCAATGCTCAATATGGTAACCACTAGCCCAGATGGATATTGAACACTGAAATGCAGCTGAGGAACTGAATTTTTTATTTTATTTAATTTTAATTAATTTAAACTTTTAATACCTCCATGTAGCTAGTGGCTACTGCAATGGACAGTGCAGTTTTAGATACTAAGTAAGTTGAGAAGCCAAACTAAGACTCCAGGCCAGATAGATGGCCATTTCCAATCTGGCTACAGATTTAGTCTTTTCCTACTCATAAATAATTAATGTAATTCCCCAAGTGCTCTATTCTATACTTCTACAGTAGTATGGAGATTATTTTATGCTGGAAGTTCTATATGTCATCTATCATATCTACAGAAAATGTCGAGACTGCTCCAGTAGAATGTCCAATGATTTTTAACAGATTTCAGGAGAAAAACTACCAGAATTGACTACAAATGGCCTCCACCCCACCAAAGTATGAATGAACTCTCCTACTGAATGAATGTATTGGCTGTGTATTAATTTTTAGATGAAATTTGCTAAAAATAACTTTTTAGTTTGAGAATAATTAATAGTAAGTCCTCTTATGGCAATTATTCAAAAATCCTTTGCCCTCTGAGCCCCTCCACATTCACTATCATAAGAACATATATTTTGCATATGGAAGGAATATTGTTTGTTCTATTTGTTATAGCCAAGAGACATATATCTAGAGCAACCTAGTCACTGAGATCTTAAATCGTTGGGATATAGGATTAAGAAAGGGTAAAACAGCACAGCTCCATTTTAAGCTCAAAAGAACAGACTATCTCTGTAGATTCTAATTCTCAAGTTAGTGAGCAGTGAGTAGGCTTCAGAGAATCATAAGTAATTGGAATCCATACCCAGTCTGCTGAGTAACCCATTATACTTCCTGTCTTTGGGCTAAACACCAAGGAAACACAGGTAAAAGTCAAAAACCACATTATATTATTTCTATCAGATTTCTCCATGAGATAATAAAGGGTGAAAGGGCGATCAATGGTGAGAGAGCCATTCCAGAGACTTGCTTCTCTTGTGTAAACTATTGGCCTGGAAAACTCAGACTTGCAGTTTGTTGAGGAGTAAATTGGAATAATGTTAAGCTGGGATTTCCATCAAATTGATAGTTCCACACTTGGAGGGGCATGAAAAATTACTCTTTCATTTGTAATAGGAAAAACTGATCCTCTGATAAGATTATATCCACAGAACACTAGCTACATACACTGTTCTCCAGTAAAAATTTCTAATCGTAATTCAGTTGTTAACAACGATCATTTTTGATACATAGGTAAACAAAAATACAAAGAGCCTTTTTGCATCACCAGCGCCTGGTAGTGAGTGTTTTGATATGAGTCTATGCAATGTTTGTGTTAAAGCTGAAAGGCTGCATACTTGTAAGTTTCTGCCATTGTAAATTTTACCAAATACCTTAATTTTTTAACTATCATTCTATTGTGAAGAATAATAACTGGTTGGTTTAAATAAAGGTTTATGTCTAAATCCCAGCAAAATACATCCTAAACCTGGGTCCCTGTGCAATGTGTGCAATGTGTAAATCAAACACACTTGTGAAACCCAAGCACTCTCCGTGTACTGAAGGATACTAATGACTTTAATAAGAGTGAAACGTTGTGCTTAAAGCAAACTGATTAACCGTGACAACAGAAGTGTAAACAAGAGTCTAATGAATATTAATTTTTCTTCTTTCCTGTATTAGCTGTAGCTGTTGACTGATTAGCTCTGACACCTACATGGTCAAATTAACAAGCACATTTGTAAAACATTTTCCATTGTCTATAATATCAACAATATTTCTGAACTTTGGTAGGTTGTTAATAGCAAGTTGTCATCATTTCTTAGAAATCTACCAGATTACCTTTAAAACAATCATATATATTAGCTCCCATACTGTAGAGGATGCATATTTGAGAATGGATGCATACAGTTCCAATAATTTTTAATGGGATTTCAGAGGCTAAACCAACATGTAATAACGATTTTGTTATTAGGCTTACATATGAGCTGGATTACATTTCAGCAGCATTGATGCAAGGGCAGACTTGATGTATCCAGAGCTACCATATTGAACTAAGTGCCACTTCCCATTGTGCCCTTGCCATCTGTATAATGACATCAAAGGAGACAAGGCAGGAGCAGATGGCACCAATGGCATACAAGAGCAAAAGTCACACCCACAGCATGCTGCTGAGTAATGAAAGTGAGGTGATGCACAGGCAGACTGCAGAAGGAAATTAAGAAAGGGTCAGGGTGGTGCTATAGACTGCTTAGCTCCCACCATCATGACCAGAGCAGCATGCCCCACCCACTCCTACCTCCTTCTTGTGGGAAATGCTCTTCGACCATTCCCAGCATGTGCTTCTAGCAGGGGCTGTCGTGTTTTTACAGGATCCCAATCTTCCTGGCCATAGTTGATTATTTCAGGAGGTCAGCACCTGACCCAATCTGGACCCATTTTTCCCAGAATTTGAACTAAGTAAAAAGAGATACTCCTTCTCCAATGGTGTGAGAAACACAAGATGAAAACCTGCGAGCTGTCAGTAGTGATGTTTCCAGCCATGACGAGAAAACTAGTCTACAGTTAGAGAGAACGACAAATAACACCAACATGCAGTGAGAAGCAAACACAGGAGATATTTGAGGTTGGGTTTCAGAGGATAAAAATCTCTGAAATGGAAGAGAGATGGAACTCAGATATAATTGCTTCTATTGTTTTTCTCCCTACTTATGCAGGTAAAGGTGTAAACTTTTATAGGTCATGGTAGAAATTTGTAAAAACTGTAGTATCCACCTTGGCAACAACAGTCAAGACTGGCCAGAGCAGCACCCAGATCATTTGCTTCCCTCTATCTAAACCTGTAAAAGAAGCTTAGCTATTTTACAGTTAGCCACTTTTTCCACAATAAGAGAAATCATTTAGCTTATGCCCAACAATTCCTGCTCTTACCCAAATTTCTCTCCATTCAGAAAGCTTATTCCAGATGCCTGGAATGTTTCTTTCTCTCAATTCTCTTAAATCTAGCAGAAGCCAAAACACAAGCATAAATTTATCCTTAGAGATCACATCGTTGGGATGATTGAGTACTTTGTTGTATGTATAATAGGGTTGTCTCTGCAGAGGGAGTTGGAATTGGGGAGAGAGGTGGTAGGTAAGAGGGACATTCAGTGAATCTATATTGATTAAATTATTTTATAGTAACTATGTTGTAATAATGATAATAAGTATCATATTCTCTTCTAAATACTTTGCATAAATTCATTCATTTAATTCTGGCAACGACTCTAGGAGGTAAGCACTAAAATTATCACTATCTTATAGATAAGGAAACTGAAGCATGGGCAAATTAACTTACTCAACATCAGATGACTAATAATTGGCAGACCCTAGATGCCAACCAGGTAATCTTGGGTCTGTGGTCTTAACCAATATACCCTACTGTGTCTTACAGGAACGAAATGTTACTCATGTATTGATTATGTTTAAAACTAAGCTGGTAAAGACTTGAAATTTTTTATAAGTCTGGGAAAGTACACAACAAATATTAACAGTGAAAATTAATCTTTAAATATTGGGGATAATTATTATTCTATTTATTTATTATTTTATTATTGTTATTAATTTTTTTTCCAAATGGACATGCTTTACTTTTGCAATAAAAGAATGTCACTAGTTTTCGAGGTTACATAGTTCAAACTATCTCATGGGACTTTCTACACTATCACAAGGGAACGTTCTGTAAAGCACACAGCAGCTTCCTTTCTAGTTGGCAATTGGGTGGCTCTGTTTGATGATGATTGGCAGCAAGAGTTAGATTTTGCAGAGATATTGCACACATGTTTCCCACCATATGTTATACCAAGTAAATATTAGGATGAGTATAATAAGGTTGATTCGCAACTGATATCTGAAGGATACTACAAAGTGTGGGCCGTGAGAATTCTCCCATGGTACAGTGGGTATAGTATCTGTAATTTCTGTTGGGGAACAGTCATGCCTAACTAAGACCAATATGGAATGCAGCATGACACTGTGACAAGAACATGAGATTGGGACAGCAGGCTGAGATTTGGAAAGAAGAGGTAGTTTATCTAATTAAAAAAGGTTTTTTATCCCAACTATACCTTAAACGGTGTGACCTTGTGCAAACCATTTAACCTCTTTGGCCTTTAATTTTCTTGTAAATAGATGCCAATTTTAAAATTCTAATATTTCATGATTACTTGCTAATATGGTTGGTCATGTCTATAGAACTCACGTTTATACTTTTGATTAAAAGTGAAATTTCCTAATCATTCAAAAACTGAAATTTCCCATCTTTTGGAGAGATGTAAACGTTCTCTCAGAGAAACAAGCTGCTGTAGCTATTTAAATGTGTTTCTTTATCTAAACGAAAGTCAAATATACACATCCAAAAAGGCAAGGCTGGCTAGTGGAAGTATCCCACAAGACATGAAAGTTTCAAGCTTTGTATCAACAGCACAATGAATGTCAGCTTTCAGCTGGCATGGTGAAGGCAGCATTTAATATTGATAGCTTCAAGTCAATGCTTTCTGACATGGATTCTAGCACAAAAGAAAACAGACAAGTATAAAAATTAATTTCTGCCTCAAGATAGTTCATTTGGGAATGAGATGGCCTATATCTAAAAAGTTTATTCATCTCTCTGAACAGAACATTATAAGTAAAAGAAATCAGTTCTCAAAACTAACAGGAAGTGCCAAAGAGCACAAGGGAACTCTTTGGGGCCCTGGAAATGCTCTATTTCTTGATCATGGGGTGGTTACATGGGTGTATACATTTGCCAAAATATTGAACCGTACAATTAAAAAGGATACATTTTATTGTATGCAAATTATACTTCAATATAGTTGAATTTAAAAACAAGTCATGGAGACACATTGTCAGTATACTCAAAAGAACGCCTTCTTAATTCTTTGAGCTCAAGATAATCCAAATTTCCAAATATGCTTACCTTTCAACTCAGAAATCCCATCTAGATAAACTGTCATTGTAAGGAAATACTACTAGTTGATGAAAACTGAAATTTATTCAAGGACGTTCATTGCAATGCTGCTTATAATAGCAAACAAAAGATACAAGACAAATTTTGACCTTAGGAGATGGCAGCTGTGGTGAACCAATTAAGAGTCTGGACTCTGAAGCCAGGAAGTTCAGTTCAAATCCTAGCTCTGTTGCTTAATAGCGGGAGATTTCAGGGAACTTTCTTAACCCTTCTTGCCTTAGTTTCTCCATTTCTAAAATGAGGTAAATAATAGCAATTACCTCATGGGGTTGTTATGAGGATTAAATAAGTTAGTATTTGGAAAGTGCTTAAAACAGTGCCTGGCACAGAGTAAGTGCTATAAGTGCTGAATATATAATCATTAAGTGAGCAACATATTTTCTTTCACATATTACCAGAGTTCAGACTAACAATAGTTCATTTTAATATAATTTTTTTCTACTAGGTCTACATTAACATCTTGATTTTATACATGATCTGAATAGATCTGAATTTTAATGATAAAAATAAATTATTTTTATAAGAGTAGTGACTTAAGATTTGTAGAATTTTCTACTATAGCCCTCTAAGCACTGTCCTCTTCAGAATAGTATGCTATCTTTCTTGAGAAGAAATATAAAAGTACATATGATTTTTTTAAAAATGGAACAATAAGCCAAAAATAAATATAAATGGTTATCTACAAAGGGAAGGAGGGCACAAGGTGAAGAAGAAAGAAATGAAAACCACACTTCTCTGAAATGCAATTGGTTTTACAGTTTTGTCTTTGGGTCCAGGTAAATATTTTATGTAGTAAAAAAATAAATTAACCTAAATGTGATGGTTAATTTTGTGTGTCAACTTGACTGGCTAAGGGCTGCCCAGATAGCTGGTAAAATATTATTTCTGGGTGTGTCTGTGAGGGTGTTTGTGAAAGAGATTAGCATTTGAATTGGTGGTCTAGTAAAGCAGATGGTTCTCCCCAGTGCAGGTGGGCATCATCCAATCCTTTGAGAGCCCGAATAGAAAAAAAATGTGGAGGAAGGGTAAATTTGCTCCCTCAGCCTAAGCTGAGACATCCTTCTCCTGCCCTCAGACATTGGCACTCCTAGTTCACAGGCCTTTACATTCATACCAGGACTTTCATTATCAGCCTCTCAATTCTCAGGTTTTGGGAGTAGGACTGAATTGCCCCACCAGCTTTCCTGGTTCTCCAGCTTGCAGATGAAAGATCAAGGGACTTCTCAGCCTCTATAATCGTGTGAGCCAATTCCTATAAGAAATCTCCTCTTATATATATATCCTAATGATTCTGTTTCTCTGGAGAACACTGACTAGTACACCAACATTTTAAAAATCCCTAAAAAATAAAAACAAAATGAAACAAATGAACATTTTTGTGGGCTTAACCACACAGACAGAAATTATTTCCATGACTTTAATTGTATGTATAACTTTATCATATATATTAATTATATATTATATATTTAATTATACAGTACTAGTAGGCTCTATCCCAAAGATAAAAAGAACTAAAAGAAATCAAACTATGTTTAATAATCACATTGTTAGTAATAATATTGGTATGATTATTTTGAAATTGTATATTGTTAGGATCAAGCAAAGAAATAATTATATTAATTGTCATTAGAACCAAAATTTTCAGCATATGGGAAAGGAGGTACAACTATAAAATCAAATAAGTTAAAAATTATAAAATTATTTTGGAAATATTAGTATGAACTCATAATGTAATAATTCTTGAAAAAAATTTCCTAGTTCTGTCTTTTGAAAAGACCTAGAAATAATGACCAACCCTGTGCAATAAGCACCTTTAGCGCCCAGATTGTGGTTTCTAAATACCATTTCCCACTAAAAGGAAACAGAGGAAACAGAACTTGTTGGAGAAGTGGCTGATTCCAGACAGTACAAAATGAGCCTCTTGTCATACCAGAAAGTAAGGAAGCCATCAAAGATACTAAAGGAGAAGAAAGGAAGGAGAAGCCAACTCGCAGGGGCTCCCTTTGGGCAAAAATGGAATAATTTGTGGATTAAAAAATATATTATTTCAATGTATTGAAACACATTAATCTTTTTTAAAATCCATGAATTCCTAATAATAGGTAAGATTTTTGAAAAACCTCATCAAGCATTTCTCCTCTTTTTCTTTTATAAACTGTTACTTCAAGGTAACTAATGGAGAACTTTATAATAGTTGGATCAGATTGACAACACATGAATCCATTCATTTCTCTGAACATCACCAAAAAAAGAGACAACCAGGCATCGAATGCCTCCTGGTATGATACAATAAAACTCAAAACCACCCATGAAATATTCTTGCAAAAAAGAGAAAACCAAATCTGATCAAGCCTCTATTTATTGTAAACTCAGGGAGTAGAGTAATACGTTACACACCAATAATCATGAGTAAATACAAAAAGTGGGAAATTCTACTACATGACAAATGACCTGATTTCTTTAGTAAGTAAATAGCAAGCAAATTAAAAAAAAAAAAAAAAACAAGGTGGGAGAATCTATAAATTAAATGAGACTTAAGAGATATATTAACCTATGCCGTGTGTCTCTTGTTGTATCTTCATTTGAATAAAAAAGAAAAATAACTAGCAAATAAAAATATAAGATAAATAAAGAAATTTAAACCATGACTAGATAGTTAATGATATTGAAGAATTGTTGTTATTTTTATTTTAGGCATTATAATAGTAATATGTCTGCATTTTTTTAAAAAACCTTCTTTTTTAAATATACATTTTGAAGTATCTATAGGTGAAATAATAGGATGCTTGAGATTTGCTTTAAAATAATCCAAGTTGGGGATCAAGGGTAAAAAGTAGGTGGGGTTATGAATGAAACAAGTTAGACCATGTGATGATAACTATAGAAACTGAGTGATGTATACACGAGGTTTATTATACTAATCTCTCTGCTTCTGCATATGTTTGAAAATTTCCATAATAAAAAGATACCACCTTCTGATTCCTAATCTAGTTTTTGGATTCTTTGTTTTTCTTAAACTGTTCCTGCTTTGGGGTAGGTGTTTATAATTAAATTGTGGGCTGAGGCTTCTTACAATTGAATCAAAGCAAGGTATGGGAGTGAGGTGGTTGGTAGGAAGCCACAGGTATATTAAACCTAAAAATCTAGCTTGCAAGTAATAATATATTACTACATAATTTACATGTGTCCTCACTTTTGTTTGGCTTCAAATGAAGCTACATTTCTTCAATTCACTGCCACTGGATAATAGTGTGTGATGAACGTCAAACATAATTAAAACATAGCAGAGTACAAGGAGAGACATTGTCAGCAGCCAGTGAATACAGTGCTGTTCTTCATCCAGTAAAAAACTGTGCCACGGGCAGCTGAACAGATGCTGCGTTTTA
Organism: Ceratotherium simum simum; assembly: GCF_057802395.1. Taxonomy (NCBI): domain Eukaryota; kingdom Metazoa; phylum Chordata; class Mammalia; order Perissodactyla; family Rhinocerotidae; genus Ceratotherium; species Ceratotherium simum. The sequence goes on from NC_141904.1 coordinate 32,764,311, forward strand.
CTCAAAAGAGTTTATAGAGAAGGGAAGCAATTTCACAGTGCAGTATAACACCATTCATTTCATCTCCCAGCCCTTTATTACCTGGACTGTTCAGAGTCTCTCGTACCTGTTTTCCTTGGCTCAAGACTTTCCCTCTCTAATTCTGATTTTCCTAAAACTTGCCCAGATCAGACCCTACTCTTGGCTACTCAGCTCCCCCACAGTCTGTTCAAGTCAATCCCGTTCCTTATCTTGGCATTCAAAGCCTTCCACCATCTGGCTCTAACCTTTGTTTCTGGCCCAAGCTCCAGCTCCTCTCTTTCCTGCATTCCATGCCCCAGGCATATTGGCTACTTACTGTTTCCTGAACACAACCAAACTCCTCATTTAGAATTGCCACCTAGTTACACCTACTTCCTCCCCCCTACTGCCAACCCAGTCAATCTGAAAAACCATTAAAAATAAAAAATTTCCTTTAGAAAACCTCTCAATCCTTAGACTGTCACTCCCTATCTCATTGTCTGCCATTAGCCTTTCAAAGTCATATAGATACATGTTCAACCTTCTTCTTCAAATTCCAAAGCCATCTGTCAGTTTCCTCCCACTCACACTGCTTTCCTCATATCCTTTTACTCCTGCCACCTCCTTCTTTCTAGTCAAGCTCCCATTTCACCTGGTACTTGCTGGGTCCATACATTCTTCATCCTTTGCAATAATTGCTTGTTAAATGTATCTCTCCAACTAAACTATAAATTCTTTATGGCAGGGACCACATTTGTCTTTTTCACATTGTAGTCCCAGGGCCTACAGCAAAGAGACAAAACAAATATTTTTCAGTGGATGAATAAATGCAGCAAATCTCTCATGCCTTCATTTTTATGCAATATTAATTATCCAATATTAATTTTGCTTTCTTCTTATGTTAGTGCATCCTCCACTCCAGGTCAGGAATCATCTTTTTCTTTCCTTTCCTCATTAGAAAATATTTCTTAAATCCAAAGTTCCCTTACATAATTTTTTTCTAACAGAGTATGCATGAACTCTAACAATCCTAAAATGTCCCTATAGAGTATCTGCTTTTCCTTACATACCCATATTAAGGCTCCAAAATAGGAAAATTGTAAAATAAATAAATATTTGGGGAAAAGTTCAATCTAATCATAGAAAATGATGTGTGTAAAATAGGTATTGGCAAACTGCAGCCTATGAGCCAAATCTAGCCTGCAGACTATTTTTGTCAAGTTTTATTGGAACACAGCTGCACTCATTCATTTACGTGTTGTTTATGGCTGCTTTATGGCTACAAGGACAGAGTTGAGTAGTTGTGGCAGAGACCATGTGACCCACACAGCCTAAAATATTTACTACCCGTCCCTTTGCAGAAAAAGTTTGATGACTCCTGGTAGAAAAGATGGTTTTTTAGAGGATGATGCAGGAAAGATGTGTGATTCGGACTGACTGGGAAGAAAGACATCTCTAGGGAACACAGTTTGAGCTACAATGAACCCTTTGCAAGGTGTAGTGAACCTCCACCTAAGAAGAAAAATAATGAAGACACAGTGTCACAAGGAAAAGATAAATACCTCAAGAAAAAACAATCTATTACTAGAAAAATAGCAATAACAACAGAGGTGCCCTGTTTGCAGTTTGTGTGAACTTGTGAAGCAAGCATCCAAAGGAAATGATTCCAAACCCAGATCATAGTCAGGTATGCTTCACCTGAATTAATTAACTGAGAGATTGTTTTTGATGTTAAACTAGTGGCCTTTTGGTGATACGGTGGAAGTATGAGACCCAGGGACATAAGGAAATGATGGGTAGAGAATGAAAAGTGTGGAGGGGGCACACAGCTGGGTGACCTCAGGCAAATTAGTTCACCATCAACTTTGGGCCTCCATTACCCCACATGCAAGATGGGGGATAATAATATGTAAAAGCTTAAATAAGAAAATATATGTGAAAGTGTCTGGCATAATCAAACAAACATATCCTTGACTAGGCTGAGTGGGACACTATAATCTATCATGTAGAATTTTGTTATAATTATGGATATTGGCAGAATAGGCTCTCCATAAATAGTAGTGATTATTCTCACAGTAAAAGTACGTATAAATAGCCATACGGGGTTGCTTTTCTTCAACTAGCCAAAGTAGCAAAAGTATTGCATTTTTTTCTCACGTGGTAGGTGGTTACCCAGTGTTATCTCACAGAAATGACAGCTAGATTTTTTTTTTTTTTTGGTACTAATTTCCATGATAGCCTTTCTGTGAAACTGCACTAGTGTTTCTGACTCAACTTTCTCTTTTTTGTGGGGGGGGGGGGGTGGTGGGACGGTGAGGAAGATTAGCCCTGAGCTAACATCTGTTGCCAATCCTCCTCTCTTTGCTGAGGAAGATTGGCCCTGGGCTAACATCCGTGCCCATCTTCCTCTGCTTTATATGCAGGACACCTGCCACAGCATGGCTTGACAAACAGTGCATAGGTCTGCACCTGGGATCCGAACCCAGAGACCCCAGGCCGCCAAAATGGAGCACGCGAACCTAACTACTATGCCACCAGAGCAGCCCCTCAACTATTATTTTTATGGCTCTTCGGTGACCTGGAATTACTATCAGATTCTCTCCTGATCCTCAAAGTCGCATAAGAAAACACTGGCCCTGTGGAATTAGACAAGCAGGTAGCATTACCTGCTCCATAGTCTTTCTTACTCTTCCTTTAAGATAATTTCTGATCTGGTCTGTTTGACAGTGACTTCCCTAGAAGATCAAGGAATTGGGCTTACCTCGCATTTTTCTCTGCCCTTCCATGGAGACTATGCTTCCATTTGCTCATTAAAGGCCTAGTATGTACCAGATATTCTTCTAGGATTTGAATGCACAGTAGTGAACATTAGTAATTATAATGGTAATACTAGCTGCTGTAGTGAATAAAACTCCAAATCTCATTGGTTTAAACCAATGAATGTGTATTTATGGCTTCTGTAAAGTCCAATACATGGGAAGAGGGAGGGGCATTCTGCTCCACGTGGTGATTCAGGGACCAAGATGATGGAAGTTTTGCTCTCTTCTATACATGGCTTCCTAAGAGGTCCTGAGTTAGCAGATGAGGGATAAAAGAGCATGGAGGATGATCCAAGGATTTTATGGGCCAGGGGTGGGTGGGGTATACCTCATTTGCATCCAAATTCCAACAGCCAGAACTCAGTCATGTGGCCCCCACCTGGAGGCAGTGATGTTGAGCAATGTTGTCTGTGGCTAGAAACCTCTTCCTTGCAACAATTCTATGCTATTAAAGGAGAATATAAACTTTTGCCAGACAGCTGACTATTCTGCCACACTTTCCTATAAAGGTGATACCATTAATTATTTTATTATTATAAGCATAAATACTCGAGCAGGATTCGAGTTCTGAAAAAGCAAACTTGTCAAAGGGGACAAAGAGTTCACATTTTCTGCCACAAAAGGACTCACTGGGAAATTTTAGTAAGCTGTATTGAACCCTCTGAATGTAACCCATAGGTGCTTTGACACCAAAAGTAGAAAAAGACAGATATGCACCAAACAAAGATAATACAGGGTTTGGGTTTGGGGGGTTTTTTTAAATGTAATTTTATTTTATCACTTCATTAGATCATTCAGTTGTGTTCTCAAAACTTTTCCTTCTGGAATTTGCTACTATAATCTCAGAGGATGAATAAACAAACAAACAAACAAATAAATATCTCTGTTGGAAACTTCCTTGATGAACATCTGTCATGGTGTTTAATTATATGTTAGCAGCAACCATTAAAAAATGCATTAATGACTTTTGCAGTCTTGAACTGTTCATCATGAAATTGCGTGGATCATGTTGTATTATGAAGTTTTCACCAGGGGAAAAAAAACAGAAGTTTCCAACTATCACAGGAACTCTGGGTCCTAATTAAGCAATCAGATTCGACAAAGTGTGTATTAATGTAAGATCACATACCTCGGGGGCATTGAAAAGCTGAAGTCTGTTCTCTAAAAGTCAATTACTATTTGTAGTGTCACAGTATCACCATAAAATGTCCTAAATTGTTTCTGAAAGTATCTCCAGAGTTAAGTAGAGAGAGAAAGTTTTAATCCTTCCACTGTGTGTCACTCAGTCTGAAAGGCATTTACCTCTAATTTCATGTATAACTTTATTATGTAATAGTTCTTTACCTAAAATTACAAGTGTGTAATTATTTCTTGGATGTCCCATCTTATGTCACATTACACCAGATTATGTTACTTGTCAGCTACAATGATGGAAGACAAAAAGATACAATGTTTAGAAAAGAACATTCCATTTACTGAAGGACAGTCTGTTTCAACAGGAGCAATAGTGTTTCTTGAGGGTCTTTTGGAAATTTGTGGGCTCGTATTTGGTTGAACCAATTATTGGTCGGCATTACCGGCCCTTAGTGGGCAGTGGCCAGGCATGCTAGGCATCCTGCGATATGCAGAATAGTCTCGCATAATGAATTGTCCAGCAGTGAACACAGCTTTAACATCACAGCAGACATTCATGAAGATGAAATACCTTCGTTATCTAAGCCCAGAACCTAAATCTGTTTTATGTATTAACACAAAGTATATTTTGCACAATTTTTAGATTCACTGACATTTCCAGAAATGTAACTACCGTGTAAATCCATGGGAGACTGTCCTTTGTTTTGTTCAGAATTTTACAAAGAGGTGTTCACCATTTCGAAGAATTGTGTTCCTAACTAATGCTGGTTGTGGTATTTGAACAACCAATACCAAACAGTCAGTATTGTAGCTCTCCCATTTGTGCAAATTCTAATTTTAAGTAAACATGTGACTACTTTTTATGTTTTCTGTATAGTCATTCCTGAACTTTCATAATTGTCTCATTGTAAAATACTTTTCTTCTATCTCTCTTTTATTTCTAGGTAGGGATTGGTTTGTTTCTTAGTTTTAAATCTGTGAATATCAGGAGACTCACCAAATCTTTGTGGCATTGAGCCTGACAGGATTGACAACTACTATTTAGGACAGTATAGGTTTTCATGATTCCAGTGAGATCATAATTATGATTACAGCTACCATTTATTGATTGCTTACCATGCACTAAGCAGTGTGCTAATCACTTTACAAATATCTTCCCATTTGATTCTCACACTACACTTTTCAGTAGGTACCAATTTTATCTCTATTTTACCAGTGAGACAAGTGCGCATAGAGAGGTTAAATGGTTTGGCCAATACAGTTAGTAAATAATAGAGCATCGTTTGAACCCAACTCTACTTGACCTCAAAGGCAAGGTGCTTGATTGCACAGTTAAACCACCAATTTAGAAAAGATTGCTGCATTGACAGAGGGAACAATGAAAAGCAGGTAATAGCTCTTTGTCTGACCCGTCATTGCTTCCAATACAGCATAACCAGTCTCCTAATTTGAGGAGAGGAGAGAGGCTACCTAAAACAGTGCTTCTCAAGCTTTAGTGTGCATACTCACCTGGAGATCTTATTAAAATGCAGATTCTGATTCAGTAGATTGCTGTTGGTCTACAGACCACTTTTTATGAAGCAAAGACCTAAAGATGTTTCAAATATCAATGCATCTTAGGTGTAGAAAATTGATAATTTCCATACGATTGAAGCAATAGAAAAAAATGCAAATAGAAAAAAGTATGCAATATTTTGAACTTTTTCATAAATGGAAATCTGCATTACTATGATGTAAAAGAAAAACATAAGAAAGTACTGGAAGAAATAAGACAGGTTAGTGAATATAACATAGAACTGGTATATACAAGTAGGAATCTCATCAAACTCCAAAATATAATAAGACCCAGAAATGAGTAGACATTTTACATGGAAAAATATCGAGAAACAAATATTAAACTTAGACCATATATAATACTATTTATAATGAAATTATAAAATATCAAATGATAAAATATAAAGATATTAAATACTATTTATTGAAAAAATCATTAAAACAAGTAATTGGCCATAGTTTTGCTCCCAGTATACTAGCTAAGATATTTATATTTTACTCTAAAGCTAGTTAGACTATGGAAAAATATGCACATTGATGCATTTTTTGGTTACAATATAAACAAATGCGATCATTTGTAGGATAATCTAGCAACTTTTATTGAACATCATGAAGATGTTCATATTCTATGACCAAAAATCCCTCTTATGCTAGGCTATAGTACCAAAAGATTTACCCTGAGAACACAGTTCACAAAACAAAAAGCTATCTTGAGCTCAGTTAAGTTTAGTAAATGTTTGTGGAGTACCGAGTGTGGCCCATGTATGGGGCATTGTTGTAGGTACACGGGGTACAGGGAAGAGTGAAAAAGGTGAGAGAGGAGGAGGAGGTGGGCAGGGATCCTCTTGGGTTTTTACTGTGAGTACAACGTGGAGCCAGTGTAGGATCCTGAGCAGAGGAAGAGAAACAATAGTAGTAATATTGAAAAAAATAAAGACACCCTACAGCGTTCAACAAGCAACAGAAGAGTTTAAGATTTTGAAGTTAATAAACTCCATGGAAGAACATGAAGTCTTTATTTACAATAAAATATAAAAGATTAAAACATCATTTCTGTATTAAAATCATGAGACATGGAAAAGATAAAACAAAACTGATTATAATCTTTGATTATCACCATATAAAAGTGAGAGATGATTAGTGAGAAAAAGGAGAAATTCAACTTTCACATGTATATAGTATATGTGTATTTCCCTGACCAAGTGGCAAAATAAAGAAAAAAGACAAGAAAAGGAAAAGAAAATCTTTAGATCAACCAGTTAAGTCCTTAGAATAGCACAGCACTATATATTTGGCAGCATAATATCAAGACCACCACGACATACACTCCTATATTCTTTATATAGACTAAAAGTAAATACATTCAGGTCAAACGCACAACAAAAGTAAATCTTTCCTAAGGTCGTAAGGATTCTTTTCTTTTTGGACTCCTTTTTTTCACCCTTATATTTTATAGACATAGGTAATTTAAGGTTCTTTCTAACTCTAAAAATCTATGATTCTTTGGTATTTTTATAGTTAATATAGGCTCAAATCTGTGTCCGCTATTTCTTTGGCACCTACGGCAAGGCTGAAACCTATCACGAAAGACAGAAAGAAGTGTTCTATAGAGTTAACGAACTTCAGATGTATCTGCTGCTTCTCCCACCTTAAACGTAAAAATGCAACAGAAGTCTCCAAGGTCAAAATCTCTCTGTTCAGCTCTTCTCCGTGAACAACTTCTTCATATACTCATGCAAAACCTTTGACCCCTAAGAAGCCAGCAGCATTGATAATTATGTCTCAGAAACAACTCTTTATGTGATAGCCACCCTATAATGGATTCAGAGACATGAATAAAACATCTTAATTTTCAAGTATTTCTTTTTAAATTAATTTTTGAAAGAAGAATATCTTGTAAAGAAAGGAGATTTTTTTGAGGCGTGTGGCTCTTGCATAGAAGGATATCGTTTTCATGGCCTGTCTTGTTAAAAATGTTCTAGTACCCATCTGATGCACACTTATTTATGGATTTTAGACTAAAAGCTCTTTTTTGCCAGTTTTCTTCACGAGCACTTATCTCGACATCCTCATTAGGTGATTTTTCTCTTTTCTTTTTTGTTGAGGCCTAGTCATGCCCTTGGGTACTGTCTTTTGTTCCATGCTGCAAAAGAAATGGTTTTAAAGGCTCCCTCTCCACCAGTCCCACCTTTTTTTTTTTCTTTGTAATTAGCCTTATTTGAGGACCAGAAAAGCAAAAGACTGGAAAGAAATACAAAAACTGTTGAACAAAAGATACGATGTTCTTTACCCCAACCATATGCTGTATAGCTCATGTACAACCTGGGTCAGATGACTCGCATATACGCCTTTAAAGTGAAAAGAGAAAGAAAAAAGAAAGAAAAAGAAAAAGCACTGTCTTACCCAGCAGCTGCATTGGTATAAACAGGCTAGTAGTAAATGTCACAGTGAAAGGAGAATAATACATTTTACCTTCATTGCAAAAGGAACTCATTTTAAAACCAAAGAACATGATGAAACTGATAACAATGCTTGCAGAGAGCCATTTGAAATAATTTAATGTTAATTCGCTTTAATTGGAATGAGAGAAACATTTTTCTTTTTTTAAACTCTAATCATGCTTTGTTATTTAAGCCACATACAAGTGGAATTGTTCAGCTATTTCCTTTAAAATGGGTTCATTAGAAAGGTTTTGATGCAGTGATGATTAATGACATTTTTTCAGCCTTCTCTTTTCTTAGTTCGTTAGTTAAAAACCCATGTCTAAGTAAAGGGCCAATGGATTTATGCTATCCTTGTCTCTAGAAGTAAAACTCTAGCTTTAAAAATATTAAAATTCATAAATATCAACTGGCTATTGGGCCTGGTATTTAGTGTTACTCCTCAGAAGAAAAAAAAAAATTTTGCACCAATAAAATTCCATGAGAATGACCATCAAGGGCAGCTTTAACGGGACAAATGTTACAAAGTATGAAGACTGAGCATTACAAAGATATAGCTGTCAGGAATCCAACCTCAGTCTTGCTCCCCACTCTACCCCATAAAGTAAACATTTTAAATTTATCAGAATGTGGGTTTTGTTTATTGTTTGTTTTTTGTTTGTTTGTTTGTTTTCCATTTTGATTAGGCAAGTTATCAATGACCCAGCAGGAAACGTAGAGCATATTCTAACCGGGTAATTTAAGGAGAGTTCAGTAAATGGACTATTCATAAAGGTGTGAAAGGGGTTTAGGAAAACCAACTAGGTATAGTGTTAGTAGCCACTACCATCCGTAGGCCCGAAGTGGCAAAAGGAAGGAACCATTACCAGAATCTAGAGAGGTAGCTATATGAAACAAACTATGGCTGTTTGAGGAGACTTGTAGCCAACCAACAATGACACGGCAATGCAGAAGTTAGAGGAACAAATACTCTAACCCTTCTCTCTTCCTGCCCTCTGATTTTCTGCAGATGCCTCCCATTAGCTAAACCCAGCTGGAAACTGTAGGGTAAGGGAAACTTGATATATCCTACAGATCAGCCTCCCCAGCACAGAGCAGGCAGACAGGGAATCAGGAAGGCAAATGGAAGCTATCCATTTTTTTTAAGTCTCAGATAAGCACCTCTTTTCTCTCCCAACTTTTTACTACCCCAACCAGATACGGGCATCTATTCCCCTTAAGCTTTCTTTTCCTTTTATGTAAAATCAGTTTAATGGAACTCTTTAGGAAACAATTCTAAACAGTAAGCTTGGTCCTCTTAATTATGTTAACAGATCTCAAAGAGCTCAAAATACCTGAAAAAATGTTAATGCCTCCCTCTTCACCTCCTCCTGGGTGGAAAGTAATTAATGGATATGATCGTTTCATTCAGCAAATATTTATTGAGTACTTACGATATGCAAGGCACCATCTAAGAACCATGGAGTATCCAAAGGTGAATCAAATAAGGATGCCACGACTAGCATATATCTCTGAATTCCCTGTATCCTTTTGTGCTTTCTTCTATTGCCCATACTCAGCCACAAGATGGTACACATGACCCATGCCTGCCAATCAACATGTTCCTTTCTTCGGGCTTGTGTAATAGGTTCAGGACAGATAAATTATCTAAGATAGACCAGTAAGAGAGTTATTTGGGACTTTTCTGCCATATTGATCAAGAAAGAGGTGCTCTTTCAAAGAAATTGTTCAAAGAAAAGGATGTGAAAAAATACTATGAGAAGGATGAAGCCAAATTGAGATAAACAGAGCTGGAAAGAAGAGAAAGAGACTGAGCCTCTGGACCCAGCCATGCCTGACTTCTCAGTGTTTTGAGACAATAAATTATCTTGCTCTGCTTAAGCCGTGATTTTATTTCTTACAACTAAATGAGTCTTGATCAATCCATTATCTTCAAGACGTGTATGTGTAATAGGAAAGATATATGTGTAAATAAAACATAAAATATAAAGTTAGAAATGGCATTTTAAAAAGATAAATATAGGGGCCAGCCCAGTGGCCTAGCAATTAAGTTCATCACGCTCTGCTTTGGCGGTCTCAGTTCAGTTCCTGGGCACAGACTTACACCACTCCTCGGCCATGCTGTGGTAGCAACCCACATACAAAATAGAGGAAGACTGGGGGTCGGCCCGGTGGTGTAGCAGTTAAGTGCTCCAGCTCTGCTGCAGTGGCCCGGGGTTCGGACCCCAGGTGTCACCAATGCACTGTTTGTCAAGCTCTGCTGTGGCAGCATCCCATAGAAAGTGGCGAAAGATGGGCACGGATGTTAGCCCAGGGCCAGTCTTCCTCAACAAAAAGAGGAGGATTGGCAACAGACGTTAGCTCAGGGCTAATCTTCCTCACACACACACAAAAAAAAAAAAATAGAGGAAGACTGGCCACAGATATTAGCTCAGGGAAAATCTTCCTCAAGCAAAAAGAGAAGATTTGTGACAGATGTTAGCTCAGGGTGAATCTTCCTCAGCAAAAAAAAATAAAAAATAAATTAAAAATATAAAGAGTTTAGGGAGGCTAGATTTACTTACAGAAGTAATTATCTGAACAATCAAGGCCATTAAGATGGCATTTGAACTGGGCTCTAAGTCATAGATAAAATGTGGATGTGTTGATCTTTGGGGGTGGCAGCATAGACAGAGGTTGCAGATGTGGTATTTGAGTATTTGTATTTCACAAAGAAAGAGATGTGAATAATACAGTGGGGAACATGTTACAATTGGTTACTAGCAAGGACACATTTAAAAAACGGATATGACTCCAAGAACATACAGTAAATTACTTAACAGTGCTTAGCTTTTGATAGTAGGACTCTGAATCATTTGTCTTTGTACTTTTCTATTTTTCACACTGCATTTTGGTAATAAGGATAAAATACAATTTTTAAACAATAGTAAGAAAACGTCAAAACCTGTCAAAAGAAGAGGAGGAGGGTTGCAATATCGAGTTTTGAAAATGTTCATACTTAAGTCCATTTAGTTTTGAATTGTTTGAAGACTAAAGATACATTTATTGGTCAACAACAGTTCTTAAAAGCATGCCCACAAATTCAAGGGTAGAATTAGCTCAGGCCATGGCAGCTCTAGGCTTCATGCCACTTACTGCTTTTACAGGTTGCCCAAGATCAATGTATGTGTTGGAGAACTTGTTATAACACTTTTCTGTTGCTCTAGGAAACTAGATTTTAGTATATCATTTTATCAAAGAGAGTCAAAAATTCAAGCAATCTAATTACACGAACCTAACAAAACCAATAAGACCTGAAAAATTCAAGCAGATTATATATGTAGTGGAGCTGCATCACAAACTAGGAAGAGGGGCTGGCCTGGTGGTGCAGTGGTTGAGTTGGCACACTCTGCTTTGGCGGCCCAGGTTCGGATCCTGGGTGCGGACATACACACCGCTTATCAAGCCATGCTGTGGCAGGCGTCCCACATATAAAGTAGAGGAAGATGGTCACAGATGTTAGCCCAGGGCCAATCTTCCTCAGCAAAAAGAGGAGGATTGGCAACAGATGTGAGCTCAGTGCTAAAGTTCCTCACCAGAAAAAAACTAGGAAGAGTCTGAGCATTTCCTTTACATGAGGGAGAAATTGATTTTATTTGTATAAAACTGAACAGTGCTAAATGTTCTCCATTTAAACTAACAAAGACAAATCAAAGCATTTTTCAAAATTAGTTAAGGTATTATAAAGGGCACACCCAGTTTAGACTCAGGAGAAATTGACAATCTTCTCTTTTCTGCCACTCCTGAAAAATAGAGAAAAGACCTCCACTATCTCTCAGCTGTTTTAGACACCATTATTTTATAACTATCCTGAATGGGTTATAATCAGAATTTGGATAACAAATTCTTGGCATCCTTCCTCTCCAATCAGCTTTAATCTTCTCAACAAATTTCTTTTTCCTCTGGTTCTATATGGTATTCATTACTTTTATATAGCTAGGAAGTATGGGAAAGAAGGGAGAGATGGAACTGGAGTCCTTAGAATACAAAGTTTAAGATTATTTTTTTTCCTCTCCAAAGCCCCAGTATATGGTTGTATATCCTAGTTGTAAGTCGTTCTAGTTCTTCTATGTGAGCCGCCACCATAGCGTGACAACTGACAGACAGGTGGTGTATTCCAAGACCAGGGAGTGAACCCTGGCCAAAGCGGTGAGCACTGACCCTTAAGCACTAGGCCATCAGGGCTGGTTCAATTTAAGACTATTTTATGTGGCATCATGAAAGTATTTTCTCAGCTTAACCTTAATATTTACTGTTGATTTCATATATTAATTGTTTTGCTATTAGAGCTTCCCCTTTTGATGGTTCCAAAGTGAAATATAATTTGCTTATTGTCCTTTGTACAAAATTTCTAAGTATGCATTAGTAAATTAGATAGGGACATATGAATCTACTCTTTAGTGAATAGAATTTACTCAAAGTTTTTGAGTGGGCTGAACAGTTAGTTAACTTCACTATGCTATTAAGAAAAACGCTTGATAATTTGAACAATGCTACTATATGACGAGAAAAAGAAATCAATGGAAAAAATAGTGTCCAGAAACAAGCCCAGGTTACATTCAGGAACTTAATGACATTTTAAATCAGCAAGGAAAAGGCAAATTATTCAATAACTACTTTGGGGACAATTGGCTCTCTACTTGGAAAACAATATATTATATCCTCACCTCACACCACCCACAAAAACAAATTCCAGATAAACAAATATTTAAATCTCTTTTTTAACTGTAAATGTTATAGAAGACAATACAGTAAAATAGTTTTATAATCTTACTATGGGAAAGATCGTTATGAAGTTTGCCAAGAAATGTAGACCATGAAGGAAAATTTGTAAGACCTGACTACATACAATTTCATTACTTTGTAAGATGAAAGATACTGCAAACAAGGGTATGTAGTTTGAATCAATAGATTGGGAGAAAATATTTTGAACACTTAGCTCAGACAAAGGGCTAATATCCTTCATACATAAATGGTTCTTCCAAATCAATAATGAAAAAGCAAACAATCCAATTAAACATGATCCCAGAAGAGATAAAATTAGGTGTTAAACTCATATAAAGATGTTTAATCACACTAATAAAGAAATACTTAATAAAATAACAATGAAATATAGTGGTGAACATTTAAAAGCTTAATAAGAGAGTATTAACAAGGATGTGGCGAAATAGGCAATGTAATTCATGTTGGTTAAAGTGTGAATTGATATAGCCTTTAGGAAAGGACGTACAACAGTATTATTATGTTAAGTCCACATACTCTATGACCCAGCAATCTCACCAGGAGGAATCTATCTTATAGAAATACTGGTTTGAGTGTGCAAACATCTATAGAGAATGAATATTAAACTTTGTTTAAAACAGAAAAAAAAATCAGTACTAATCTATATAGTTATTAAAAAGACACTAGAAAAGTAAAGTATAGTGTATCCATGTGTTTCAGTCATCCATTACTGCACAAGAAACCACTCCAAAACTTCCGGCTTGACACAACACAATTTATTAGTTCTCACAATTCTGTGGGGTAGGAATACAGGCAGCTATTCTGATCGATGCGATATTGACTGTGGCCAATCACGAGCTCCAACACCCGGTGGCTGGTCCAGCCTGGAAGTTCCAAAAGTCTTCATGGAAGTCTGGCGCCTCCTTGCTCATCATATGGCCTCTCTCTCTCTCCACATGGCCAGCTCGGGCCTCCACGCAGCATGGTGGCTCACAGCAGTCAGATTTCTTACATGGAAAACGGTTTTCAAGAGACAGCATTCCAAGAAGACCAGCCCCATTGTGGAATCCGCTTCTGCTGTCCCATTCGTCAGAGCAAGCCACATAGCCAAGCTCAGCGTCAATGCGGAAGGGAACTACACAAAGGCATGGATACCGGAAGAGGTGGTCCTTTAGGGACCGCCAGTGTAACAGTCTCCTGAGCATGCAATAGAAACTGACATAGTCATTTAAGAAAAAGGAAGCAGTCATTTTTACATTTCTTGATAGACAGAAAACTGTCCAGGATGTATTTTTAAGAGAAAAAAGCAAGTTATAAAACGGTATTCTTAGTCTGATCACATTTGTTTTCATTAAAAAAATTTTGAAAACTACACCTATATATTATACATAGACATATATGTATATATGTGTTTATGTATATATGTATGTATATACACACACAGGCACACACAGATAGACAGATAAGGAGGGAGACAGAGAGAGAGAGACCTGTAAAAGGATGTACTCCAATACACTCCAAACCGTTTTCAGTGGTAATTACTGGGAATTAGAATTGGAATGGAAAAGTTTTTTTTTTTTTAATTATTGTTGTTTGGTTTGGCTGTAATTTTTATTTTCTCCTTTGTATTCTTTAAATTTGTTACAACTAGCATATGTTTCATCTGTAGTTTTTTAAAAAGAAAAAGTATTCAGAAATCTTCTTTAGCTCATTGTACAGACCTATAAATAGTTGCGATAAACCACGTGTTGATTGTGGTCTGCCAAAACAGTGTGCTGAGGAAAGGTGACAGGTGAGCAAAATAGTACAGGGGCATGAATTATGGCAGGACAATTTATTGTAATAACTTTTTAAACAGCTTTCAAGCATGAAGATTTACTTTCATAACTTCTTCCTCTTCTGAATATGACTTATCCTAGGTAAACTGTAAGTGTGGTTTTGGTAATAATTAAAATTTAATTTGTTTTGCCACACAAAAAAATCTACCAGATCGATTTTTAATTTCTCTGCTTTTGTTGACTGGGTAGTAGCCAGAATGGAATAATGATGATGATGATGACGACAATAACATAGTGCAGTGTCCATGTCAAGCCCTGTATTAAGCACATCACATGCACAACAACCCTATAAGTTGTCTACTACTAAAACTACATTTTGCAATCAAGGAAACTGACACTTACTCTAGGTCACATAACAAGTATTGCGGGAGCTGAGGTTTGACCTCATGCAATCCTGGTTCAGGGCTCCTATCGTACTGCTTCTCTATGAAAATGATGATAGATGGTCTCCGAGTATACACAAACATCCTTAAAGAATTAGAAGCCCTGTCTTTAAAACAAGTAAGAAAGAGTAATAACTAAAAATTTTCACTAACACCCATTTCCCATTATCATTTAGGGTACAGTTAACTGGGGTGAAGTGTACATTTATGCCCATGATCTTGATTTCAGCATCACACTAATTCAGAGGTAGTCGGGGCATCCAGCTTGCTTCTAGAACCACGTATTAGTCTCTCTGTGCCATGAGAATTCTCTGCACTAGGCAGAATCTGATCTACCAATATTCTAATACTGAAATTAGAGAGCTGAAACAACAGCTGATTGCACACCATGAGATCCACTAAAATCTGACAGCAGGTGTATTCACCAGTTTTGACCATAATGACGGCAATAAGGAGACTTTCTGTTAAAGGGACAAGAGAGCAGATATCTGGCACCAGGCACTGGAAAAAAGCAAGACAATTTTAAACAAGTACCACATGTGGTGACTCATTAGATGTTGAGAGCTAATAAGATGCTGAAGATTTTTAGCTTAGCGCTGATGCTGTGGACAGCAGGATATCCTAACATCTAGAAATTGAGAATGAATCAGGAGGCGGTGATAAATCCTGTGCTGATGCCTGGTGTGTGGAACTGTTATATTTTTAGGATAAAGGCAGAGATGTAAAAATCCAAGAGAGTGCCAGAGTGAAGCAAATCTATTGAGAGATCTGCACGTTTGTTTATTCGTTCATTCACTAAGCAAGTACAATGTGATGGTAGCATCCTAGGTTTCAGAATACAGAAGTCAACAAGAAAGACATGGCCCATTCCTGATGGAGCTGATAATCTAACAGAAAAGAAACAATTAACCAGATGAAGATTATAGAGTGTGATGGGTGTTGGGATACTAGAAATATAGGATACCATGAGGGCCATAGTCTAGAGAAGGGAAGAAATTCCAGTGGAGGTGCAGGCCCAGGACAAGGAGAAGGAAGAACGCAAAGAGGGAGGGAAGTCCCATAAGTAGGGACACGAGCATGTAAGAAGGTCAGAGATGGCAGGAGCTGGAGGTGGTTAGTGAGGAAGGAAAGGTGGATAGAGGCCAGATATTTATGTTCTATACAAAAGCATTTCTATTCTTACAGACATGAAATGTATTTTAATTGCCACCATTTTTTAAAAACAGCCAGCTAACCAAAATTTATATTTTGAGAAACTGCTATGTGCCATGCAGTGAACAAGATAGTCTCTGCCCTCAAGGAGCTTATCTAATAGTAGAGGGATTTAGACAATAAAGCTATAAAAGAATAAATACAAATACCCACCAAGTGCTAAGAAAATGATGAGATGAAGTGCCATGGGAGAGAATGAGTGAACGGGCAGGGGACACCTTAACTCCGGTGGTCAAGAATGACCGCTTTTACAGGGGAAATATCTGAATTGCGGTGTGACAATGAGAAAGGAGGAGGCATGGGAAGGTCTGCAGAAAGCATTCCAAGCAGGAGGACAGAAAACACCTGGAGGCAGAACCAAGCAGGTGTGTGTTCAAGGCACAGAAATTAGGCCAGTGTGGCCAAAGAGAGGGAATGAAGGGAGGGCTAAGGGAGATGATGTAAGAGAGGTGAGGAGAGGACAGATCAGGTAGAACCTTGCAGGAAGAGTAACCAAACCTCCAGTTTGGCCCACAAAAACCCCAGTTACTACTCAGCCCAGTTTAATTATTAATAATGCCCCCTCACCCTCTAAAGCTTATAAAGTATGGCAAGGGCCTTAGATTTTGCAAATCAGATGAAGGTCATTGGGAAATTTTAAGCAAGGGAATGACATGATCTGATTCATGCCTTAGAAAAGTTGCTCTGTCTGCAATTTGAAGAAGTTCTGTGAGCGGGAAGAATAAGGCTGAGAGCCCACGGAGGAGAACTCACACTTCCATTCATTCTGTTTGAGGCCCTGATACCCAAAGAACTTCTTGGATTTCTCACAGTACTCTACAATCTGGGAATCTGGAGAGAATCTTAGAGTTCACTTTGTCTATACTCTATATCATGTAAGAATGCCTCTTACAATAGTTGATGCTTACAACTAGTTTTAATGAAACTGAAATAAAAGTCAGTTTTTAAAGAGAAGACTACAGCTGGATAAAGAGGCAGGAGACTTAGAATAAAAAGAACAATCTTTGAAGCAAGACAGAGCCAGACATGAGTCTCAACCCTTTATGAGCTTTGTGACCTTAGGCAAATTACTTAACCTCTCTGAGCCTTCAATTTGCTATCTACAAAATAGAAATAATAAAAACCAGCTGGCTGCCTTTAAAGTACTAAAAATAAGGTATGTAAAGCACTGCCTGGTGCATAGTATTTCAATATTATAAAAAGAAATTAAACAATAAAGTTTCCTTAATGCCATTTCAAAACGTCAATCCTACTTGACAAAATGATTTTCAAATTATTCTCAACATCACTTTTTCTAGTTCACTTTGAACCTCTGTTGAAAACAAGATATTCTGTCCCCAGAGTAATGCACACATTGATATATTCCCGAAATTTTGCAAACATTTATTGGATGGGGGCTCTGAAACAATTTTTGCAAAACTGTTGGTGGGCTTCTTTTAAAACAGAAACTGAGATGGCAATCACAGAACTGTGATTCCATCTAAGCCCCACCCTCAATATCCCAACTTTCTTGGCAAGGTGACTTATGTTCTTCTCCCTCCGTTGGTCACACCCCTTCTCTACCTCTAGTCTAAGTGACATCACTGAGCAAATGGAAAGATTACAAGTGACCATCAGACACACAAAAGGAAAGTAGTGTAGAGTTTCATAATAAGGAAAGAAGACAATTATTGAAGGTCTCTAGCAACTACCACAGCAATGCTTTTCCTGTAGAGATTTTTGTCCTAAAAAAATTGGGACAAGTCTGACTGTTCCTGAAATATACATTCACATTGTCTCCCTCACTCCTCCAACCAGGATACGATGACCCAAATCTTTGTGATTTATCACTGGTGCTAAGACACCAGGACCACAAACACTCATCAATATCTCAAGGGACAACTCTTCTCAGAAATCTTTAGTAGCAACTATAGTAACTCGAAAAGGAAGTCATCATAAACATATCACTGACATTTATAGTAGTTTTCTAGAGCCGCCATAACAAAGTACCGCAAACTGGGTGGCTTAAACAACAGAAATTTGTCTCACAGTGCTGGAGGCCAGAAGCCCAAGATCAAGATATCAACATGGTTGGCTCCTTCCAAAGGCTGTGAGAGAGAATTTGTTCCATGCCTCTCTCCTAGCTCCTAGTAGTTTGCTGACAATCTGGAACATTCCTTGGCTTATAGATGCATCTCCCTGATCTTTTGTCTTCATGTTCACATGGTGTTCTCACTGTGTGTTTGTCTACCTCTGCACGTGGAATTCTTTTTATAAAGGACACCCTTGGAATAGGGTCCCCACCCTAATCCGGTATGACCTCATCTTACCTTAACAAATCACAGCTGCATGACCCTATTTCCAAATAAGGTCACATTCTGAGGTACTCGTGGTCAGGACTTCAACATATGAATTTTGGGGAGACATGATTCAACCCATAACAATACTGAAATGAATCATTTTTATTTTACATTTATTTGTGCCCCACCCCCAAAAAGATTCCATTTGAGCTTTTCTAGTTTAAAAAAATGTGAAATGGGAACTTCCTCAACTTGATAAAGAATATCTATAAAAAGTCTATAGCTGGGGGCCAGCTGGTTGTGCAAGCAGTTAAGTGCGTGCATTCCGCTGCAGTGGCCCAGGGGTTCACAGGTTCTGATCCCGGGCCTGCACCAATGCACCGCTTGTTAGGCCATGCTGTGGTGGCATCCCATATAAAGTAGAGGAAGATGGGCATGGATGTTAGCCCAGGGCCAGTCTTCGTCAGCAAAAAAGAGGAGGATTAGCATTGGATGTTAGCTCAGGGCTGGTCCTCCTCACACACACACACACAAAATCTATGGCTAACATCATACGTAATGGTGAAAAATTTCAAGCTATCCCACCAAGATCAGGTACAAGACAAGGATGTCCCCTCTCACTGCTCCTTTTCAACATTGTACTGGAAGTTCTAGCTAATGCAATAAGATAATAAAAGGTATACAGATTGGGAAGGAAGAAATAAAACTGTCTGTTTGCAGATGACATGATCATCTATGCAGAAAATCAAAAAGAATCAACAAAAAAACTCTTAGAACGAAGTGATTATAGCAAGATTTCAGTATACAAGGTTAGTATACAAAAGTCAATCACTTTCCTATATACTAGCAATGAACAAGTGAAATCTGAAATTTAAAACACAATACCACTTACATTAGCACAAAATATGTACAATAACTATATAAGGAAAACTACAAAACTCTGGTGAATGAAATCAAATTAGAACTAAATAAATGGAGAGATATTCCCTATTCATGAATAGGAAGACTTAATATTGTCAAGATGTCAGTTCTAACCAACTTGATCTACAGATTCAATGCAATCCTAGTAAAAATCTCACTCATTTATTTTGTAGATATCAACAAATTTATTCTAAAGTTTATATGGAGAGGCCAAAGACCCAGAATAGCCAACATGATATTGAAGGAAAACAAAGTTGGAGGACAGACCCTATCCAACTTCAAAACTTACTCTAAAGCTACAATAATCAAGACAGTGTGGTACCGATGAAAGAATAGACAAATAGATCAGTGGAACAGAACAGAGAGCCCAGAAACAGACCCGCATAAATATAGTTAACTGATCTTTGACAAAGGAGCAAAGGCAATACAATGGTGCAAAGATAGTCTTTTCAACAAATGGTGCTGGACCAACTGAACATCCATATGCAAAAAAAAAAGAATCTAGAAAGAGACCTTACACCCTTCATAAAAATTAACTAAAAACAGATCATATAACTAAATGTAAAATGCAAAACAATAAAACTCCTAGAAGATAGGAGAAAATCTAGATGACTTTGGGTATGGCAATAACTTTTTAGATATAACACTGAAGGCATGATCTATGAAAGAAATAATTGATAAGCTGGACTTCATTAAAATTAAAAATTTCTGCTCTGTGAAAGACATTTCAAGAGAATGAGAAGACAAGCCACAGACTAGGAGAAAATGCTTGCAAAAGACACATCTAACACAGGACTCTTATCCAAAATATATAAAAAACTCTTAAAACTCAACAAGAAAACAAACAACCTGATTAAAAAATGGGACGAAGAGGGTCCGGCCCGGTCGCACAAGCGGTTAAGTGCGTGCGCTCCGCTGCGGTGGCCCGGGGTTCGCCGGTTCAGATCCCGGACTCGCACCGATGCACTGCTTGGCAAGCCATGCTGTGGCAGCGTCCCATATAAAGTGGAGGAAGATGGGCAGGGATGTTAGCCCAGGACCAGTCTTCCTCAGCAAAAAAAGAGGGGAATTGGCAGATGTTAGCACAGGGCTGATCTCCTCACAAAAAAAAAAAAAAAAAATCAGACAAAGATCTTAATGTATACCTCACCAAAGACATATAGACGGAAAGTAAGCGTATAAAAAGATGCTCTGCATCCTATGTTATCAGGGAAATGCAAATTAAAACAATGAGATACCACTACACACTTATTAGAACGGCCAAAATCTGGAACAGTGATAACACCAAATGCAGGTGAGGATATGGAGCAACAGTAATTCTCATTCATTGCTAGTGGGAACACAAAATGGTACAGCCACTTTGGAACAGTTTGACAGTTTCTTATAAAACTAAGCATACTCTTATCATACAATCAAGCAATCACGCTCTTTGGTATTTACCCAAAGAAGTTGAAAACTTATATCCTCACAGAAACCAGAACATGAATATTTACAGCAGTTTAATTCAGAATTGCCAAAACTTGGAAGCAACCAAGATGTCCTTCAGTAGGTGAATAGATAAATAAACTGTGGTACATCCAGACAATGGAATATTGTTCATCAATAGAAAGAAATGAGCTATCAAGCCATAAAAAGACATAAAGGAACCATAAACGCATATTACTAATGAAAGAAGCCAATCTGAAAAGAATATATATTGTATGATTCCAACTATATGACATTCTGGAAAAGGCAAAACAATGGAGAGAGTAAAAAGATCAGTGGTTGCCATGAGTTGGTGGGGGTGGGGAGAGAGGAATGAACAGAGGATTTTTAGGGCGGTTAAAATACTCTATCTGATATCATAATGATGGATACCTGTCTCCATTATACTTTTGTCCAAACCCATAGAATGTACAACACCAAAAGTGAACTGTAACGTAAACTATGGGCTTTGGGTGATTATGATGTGTCAATGTAGTCATCAGTTGTAAGGAATGTACCACTCTGGTGGGGATGTGGATAATGTGGGAGTCTATTCACGTGTGCAGTCAGAGGTATATGGGAAATCTCTGTACCTTCCCCTAAATTTTGTTGTGAACCTTAAACTGCTCTAAAAAAATAAAGTCCTAATTTAAAATGTGACTCTTTTTAAAAGATCTTAGAGCTACTTAAGTCATTCCTGTTCAAAAAGATACTTCCTTTGAAATATTATGCCTCGTTAAAAAATACACAGCATTGTAAAAAGGAATTAAAAATGGAAAAGAATCTGATGCAGACTTTCCCACAGGCCCACCTCTGCCACCACTTGTTCTCAAAGTTGACATTTGAGTCTCAAGTGTAATCAAGAACATGGAATTCATTCTGAAAATCTCTGCTGCTCAGTTGGAACAACTGTTCTTGTTTATAAGGCACATAGTATGATGAAGATTACATTTATTTTAGATTAGTCTTGGGGCTGGCATTGTTGCTCTAAAAGTCTGAAGATGAAATTACAAATTTAAACAGTTCGTGTTAGTAGCTAAGCCTGCTGTTTGCTGTAGCAGATGCTATCAGTGCTCCGCCCATATTGGTCAGGCACTTGTCCTACCAAAATCACCTGTGACTCTCTGCCAGAGGGTTTTCTTTAGTCCTGTAGAGGCCTGGAGGGCATGCTGGAAGGCTGGAAGTACTGGGTGGGGGCAGGGGGGTAGAGCACCACTGGGACGAACCCTCAGCCAGTGGCAGATGGGAGCTGGCAGATGAATGCTCCAACTTCCTCACAATTTGGTTGGGATAACTTTGAGAAATATCTGCACTGACTCCCAGCCATCCCCAGCTAGATTAATCTTCAGTTGCCCATTCTTGGAACTTGATCACACCCTTTATTAGCTACCTTCCCTTCCTTCTCTCACTTCCCTGCTTCCCCAATGATCCTGGTTTCATCTCCTAAATAACACATTGTTTTAGGATCTGCTTTTGGGGTAACCCAAACTAAGACCATTATCCTCCCAACAGTTATTCCCTTCTTCCTTGTTAACATGACTTCAGTTTTCCTGAAATTCTCACTCTCCTCCCTAGTGTCATGGGCTTCAAGGGACGCTGGCTCATCCCTGGCCCAGGGAAAGGGTCCTGATTGGCCTAGATCAATCGTGGTGTTTCTGTTCTTCTAACATGAGCAGTTGGCTCAGTTATGACCAATGAGACATGAAGGAAAGTCAGCTAGGGGACTTTGAAGACATAGGAAAAGCCAGTTTATTTTGAGCCCCTGGATTTTATCCTGTCTAGATGAGATGCTGGAACTGGTACAGTCATCATGCAACAATGAGGGAAGATATTAGGGGACAAAACCAACACAGAGGAGGGCAGAGTCATAAGAACCCCTAAGAAGCAGAGTCAGAGCCCTAATTAAATTATGCATGGAGTTGCTCTGAATTTGGAATTCTCGTTATGTGAAATAATTTCTATTGTTTAAAGCAATCGAGTCAAGGTTTTTTATTACTCTAGGCAGAAAGCATCTAACTAATAACTTTTTATGACTAGAGAAAACAAAACCCACAATCCTTAGAATGTCAAGAGACTGGATATGGCCACTGAAGCAGAAATCAAGGGCCAAAAGGAGTCAAACAGATGTCAGGACAAACAATTCAGGGGCAAGGAGAGGGGCTATGGAATCATGTTCATCAAGTAATAATGGTAAACAAAGCTAGAATGTACAAACCAGAGAAGTAGGGCACCAAGAGTGGATAATCTGCCAACCTATCTTCTTTCCTTCCTTAAACTATCGTTTATTGAGCCCATACTCTACCCCAGGCACTTCTAAGAATTGAGCATTCGGTGGTGAACAAAACTGACATGCCCATAGCCCTTGGGAAGCTTGCATCCAAGAGGATCATTAGCAAGTTAGATCCTAGGAGTGTATTCTGGAGCAAGAAGGAAGGGGGACCCATGCATGGGCCCAGAAAAAACTCTGTCCAGGCAGCTGGATGCTATTCTGCTGCTCTCTCTTACCACATGTGGATATCTCCACTCTAGGCCTCAAAGGAGCCAAGGATGAGTTCTGACTTCAGACAATATCAGTGACTAAGCTACCCCTAAAGAAAGAAAACACTTCGGAAGCTTTCGATGGAATCTGTGAACTGGGCAATATTTGGTAAAATGGCCCTTGTGAAGAGAAACATCACTTTTATCAAAAATACACCATGAGATGGAGACTGGTACATGGTAAATGATTTTTTTCCTCAGGTAAGGAATGACCTAAGTTGGGAGTATCAGGTAAGATCAACCAAAAAGCTACCTGGAAATATGTGTTGATAAGTCCATGTTCAGTAGGGAAAAAAATACTGTGATATTTGTCATGGGCACAGCAAGGATGATAGCCACTCAGATACTCACTTGCTATAGCCTAATTGCAGGAAAACTTGGAAGAAAGGAAGTCTTGACTCCTCCCTATCCCTATGGGAGAAACTATTTTGTAACTAAGAGGTGAACAGAGCCAAAACGTAAAACTATGCTTGTTTCTCTTCTTGGAACTTATGTCATAAAAACTGTGAATCTTAAATTTGGCAGATACCCATTCCTAAGTGCTGACTCAAACATCTCTTCAATGTAAAGTGCAATATTACCCATGCAATTTAAATATATATTGCGCTTTATTAGTTATGAGCCTCTGATTTTACTTAAAATGTTTTACTGAATGTTTATCATTTGTACATGAAATCTGGTAACACCTTTTTTTTTTGCACTGACTTGCAGATGGCTGTATTACCTATTGTTCTGCTTTGTATATGCTCTGCTTTATTTTCAAACATATCAAAATTATACACATCTATGCTCTCTTTTCAAGATAATATGGCTGATAATTGTGTTATAAAATGTGTTATAAAATGTATAAAATTATTGTTTAAAAATGTGCATTTTTGTGCATATTATGGAAGCATAAAGACTTTTTGATTCATTCATGTATTCATTCATTCAACAAATATTTGTGGAACACCTAGTATATGCTAGATGCTAGAACACTGGGTTAGAAGCTAGATTTGTAAGTCTATTTGTATAAATGACTTTCTACTGTTACCTTATAATGAAGCCAGTTAACCATGAGTCATTATTTCCAAGGTCTAAATAATGAATCAATACAAGATGGCAAAAAAAAGAAGAGTCAAAAAACAGAAGAGCGTTGGTGAGATGAGAACGAAGTTTTTTGGGCAAAAGCAGAGTCAGAGCAAGGCCAGATTCAGATGCTAAGATTCATAGAATGGAAGATACAAGATAAAAATGATCAAGAGATGATATGAAGACCATGGGAAAATCTGAAAGGCCAATAACTGCAGAAACTTACAAATAACAAGGAAGGACTTCTTTAGTCAGTGCTTGGTTTGTGTGAGCAAATTCTCATTGACAGAGAACTGTGTTGAAAACCCTGAGCCCTCTCTTCTGGTCCCAACAGGTGTCTGAGAGATGCGTCCAGTAGCACCTACAAAGCACTATTTTCAACTATCTGAGACTTCATCACAGAAAGGCAATCGCTCTACAGTCTCTGCTTTGTGTTTTTTCCTACCAAGTTTCAATTGCTTACTAATTCTGAATGCAGAATTCCAGTGCTACGTCATAAGAGGTGTGATTTGGATTTATTAAACCACATCAATCTGTAATATGTCCTCTTTGGTTCATGACATAACAGTCATTTATGCTACCTGAACATCCCTATCTTCTAAGATGCAAAGAACAGAATATCATATCATCAAGTCCACAAGGTAGAAAAAGGGAGACTTGAGGACAGCAAGCTACAAACTAAGATAAGCCCCCATAAATGTGCAAATCTTAACGGGAGAGGTAGGAAAGTTAGCAGGCTAATGCTCAGAGAGTACTGGAATCTAAAGGGCAAACTCTGATCAGTGGTATAGATTCAGGAATTCTGCTTTATTGTTTTTCTCAGAACTAATCAGGCCCTAGAAACTGACTTAAATTAACTGTCTCAGGAAAGACAGAAATATATATCAGTAGGTCAATTAGTTATTTATGGTCAAAATCCTTATGTCACCTTTCCCAATCTCAAAGGACTTATAAAACTCATCAGGAGTTTTCTTGGGGACCATGGACTAAGAATAACAAAAGTCAAAGGGTCTTGAAGGGTCTTTTCTCCCCGCAGTGGCAAAGCCTGGTGATCTGACTATTCCTTATCATCTAAGCGCTCGTGCCAGGCAGATGGAGCTGTGGGGCTCTGAGTAAGGCTTCATTTCCAGGAACTACAGTTCTGAGACTCAGGAATGAGCTCCAGAATGGGGCTGAGTTAACTCAGAGCCTAGTTGTATGAAGCATGTAAGAGAGATAAGGATAGGGTTTACTCAAGATGCAAAGAGTCAAAAGGAAAGTCCTGATTGAGGCAAAGGGACAGTTAAGGTTCAAGCAGACAGGAGGTAGAGTCCAGGGAGACTCTCAAAATGTGGAGTTAGAATCAGAGACCCTTTTCTGGGGCGCTTATGGGCCTCATAAATTAATGGAGAGAGATCTGTCAAGGATACAAAGTAGTTTGGATACATGACAGAATTCACTGGAATTCCATTGACTGGAAATTTGTGTGCTCCTACAATCTGCTGGATAAAAATCTGACAGATTTATCTCTTGTTTTTCTGAACTCTTTGAAAATTACCCCCTTCTCTCTGCAACCTATGAGTCTTATTAAACATTGATGGCAGGACCCAACTACCAAAAATGAGGCCTGACACACATTTGTTTGATCAGTCTTATTATGTAATCCCACAGATAGGAGGGAATAAATAGTAAAGTTTCTTAGTAGTATAGTCTCTTAGGAATTTTGAAGATAATGGATTAAACCCAATATAGCACAAAGATCGTCTCTGTTAGATGTTCTCTGTTTGCCCCTCAACATCCACTTTCTAACCTCCTCTGACCTACTCTGTACTGCAGGAAGCTAACTTTTATGGATACATCAACTAGGTTACCTCCTCCTCTGGTTTCTACTTCTATTCAGCCAATGGGAACCACTTGCAGGAAGGCAGAAAGTGGAAGAAAGATAAGATTATGGCAGCAGGCCTCAGACATTCTGGTCTCAGGACCCGCTTATACTCTTAAAAAATAAAAATTATGTCCATTGATGTCAGAAATTAAAACAAAAATTGTGTCTATTGATTTTACCACATTAGAAATTAAAACTGAAAAAAATTATATCTATTGACGTAGATGTAGACATTATTATATTGTTATAGATATAGACTGATATTGATATAGACATTGATATAAACAAAAATTGCATTGATTGATATTATAAGTTAAAACAAAAATTATATCTATTGATTTTACCACATTAGATATTAAAACTGAAATATTTGGGCCCGGTCCAGTGGTGCAAGCAGTTGGGTGCGCGCGCTCTGCAGCAGCGGCCCAGGGTTCGCAGGTTCGGATCCCGGGCGCTCACCAACGCTTGGCGAGCCATGCTGTGGTGGCGTCCCATATAAAGTGGAGGAAGATGGGCACGAATGTTGACCCAGGGCCAGTCTTCCTCAGCAAAAAAAGATGAGGATTGGCAGATGTTAGCACAGGGCTGATATCCTCACACACACACACAAAAAAAAACTGAAACATTTTACATTAATTTATTTCAAAAATAAGAATAAATCCAGGGCCAGCCCCGTGGCCTAGTGGTTAAGGTCAGTATGCTCTGCTTCGGCGGCCCAGGTTCGGTTCCAGACGCGGACCTACATCACTTGTCAGGTCAGTGGCCATACTGTGGCGGCAACCCACATACAAAATAGAGGAAGATTGGCACAGATGTTAGCTCAGGGCGAATCTTCCTCTAGCAAAAAGAAGAAGATTGGCAACAGATATTAGCTCAGGGTGAATCTTCTTCAGAAATAAATAAATAAGAATAAATCTATTGTATGTTAACATGATAGCATGTTTTTATGAAAAATATATTTTCCCAAGCAAATAATAACTAAAGATAAAATTGGCATTGTTTTACATTTTTGCAAATCTCCTTAATATCTGGCTTAATATAAGACAGCTGGATTTTCATATCTGCTTCTGCATTCGATCTATTGCAATATTATATCATAGAGTCCCTGAAAAACTTCACTGTACACTTACGAAAAAATTAGAATAGAGAAGGCCGATGATATCTCAATATGACTATGAAAATAGTTATGAAGGGTCTTGGGGACACCAAGGAGTCCCCAGACCATGCTTTGAAAGCGGCTAGTTAGCCTTTGCCCCTGACGACCTCCCTTCTAGGCTGCAAGTTGGCAGGGGCAGTGTTTCCTTATCAGAGCCGCATCTCCTGTTGGGCAGCCAGCCCTCTCCTGCAGTTATAGGATTCATTTTCCAACCCCTAGCCCTCCCCCTGAGCTTGTCGTTCTAGCCCTGGCATGCTTCACTGTCCCTTGTTAGCTTCTCTTAATCTTGCCCATACCTTTATAAACAGGCTTTTCATTAAACTCGCATCAATCATGTTTTTTTAATGTGTGCCTGTGGTGGACAGACTCTAAGCTGCCCCTCCATGATCTCCACCTCCTGGTATTCATGCCTCTGTGTAATCCTCTCCACTTGAGTGTGGGAGGAACCTGTGACTTGCTAGTAACCAATAGAATGTGGCGAAAGCAATGGGCTGTCACTCCCATGATTGCATTATGTTGTATAAGACTCTGTCTTGCTAACAGATACCATCTAGATACTCTGCTTGCGGATGAAATAAGTGGCCATGTAGGAGAAGTGGCCACCTGACAAGGAGCTGCAGGCAACCTCTAGGGGTAGAGGGCAGCTTCCCACTAACAGCCAGCGAGAAGCTGGACCTTAGCCCTACAGCCACAAGGAAATAAATTCTGCCAACAACGTGAGTGAGCTTGAAAGCAATTCTTCTCCAGGTGATCCCTCAGATAAAAACATAGCCTAGTCAACACCTTGATTGAAGCCCTGTGGGACCCTAATTGGAGGATCTGACTAAGCTGTGCCCAGATTCCTGATCCACAGAAACTGAAATAATAAATGCTTGTTGTTTTAAGCCGCTAAGTTTTGGGTAATTTGCTACACACTAATAGATAACTAATACTGTGCCATTTTTTTTCTCCATAAACCCTGACTCATAAACCATCCACACACCAACTTTTAAAAACATCCTTTTTACCACTGCCTTCCATTTTTAATAGTCTTTCCCATATTGATTTCCATATCACATGATAGCTACAAAGACAGTAACAACTTATACATGGAGAAGTATGTAGTGATATTGGAGTTCACCATCTTGGTTGTTTAAAACCTTGCTCCAATTGACTTTTTTATGGATTAAAAGGATGTAGTACATCATGGTCATACACGCAAGACTCTTTTGCTTTTAATTCTGTAGCTGTTAATATCAGTACAATCACATAGAATATTTGCATGTGGCTCAATATAAAGTATGTGTATAGTTTTAAAGAATTATAGTATCATGAGCACCTGCATACCCACCACTCAGCTTAAAAAACTGAATATAACAAAAACCTTTGATGCTAACTCCCTGGATATGCATCTAAAAGGCTATATTTTTGCCTCCCCAACTGGGTAACCAGTATTCCGTATTTTGTGTTTATCACTCTGTTGCCCTTTTGTTATCAGTTACCAACTATATATGTACGTCTAACATTCTATAGTTTAGTTTTACATGTCTTTGAGCTGTGTGTGGGTGTTTATGTATATATGGATGTGTATATGTATTCCCCTGCAACTTTCATTTCTCAATATTATTTTAAGATTCATCCACGTTGCTGTATGTAGCAGTAATTCAGGTTTTTTTGTACCTGAACTTAGTTGTCCCCTCTCCTCTCTATGAATATTTAGATTATCTCCAGTTTTTGCTATGAACAATGTTGCTTCACACAGGATCAGGACTTTCTCAACTCTGGGGTATATAACTAAGAGTGGAATTGTTGGATTGTAGGCTGTTAATCTTTGCCTTTTACCAAATAATGCCTAGTTCTTTTCCAAAGTGGTTCTGCCATTTTATGCTCTTACAAACAGCGCATAAGACTTCTTGTTGTTCCCTGTCTTGCCAACAAGCCTAACTCTCCTCTAATTAGCATATTTACACTGTTCTTTATTTTCCCTGCCATGACTAAGAATAGGGGCAAAAAAGCAAAATTATATCAGTTACAGAAAATAAAGAAAGCTGTATTTTCTTTGTTCATTAATTCATCTATTCAACAAGTATTCGTTGAAAGCTTACTTCATATCAGGCACTGTTCTAGGCACTATGGATACAGCAGTGGACAAAACAAACTACCTGACCTCATGGAACTGACATTCTACAAGAAACAGACAGTAAATGAGAAAGATAAGTCAAATATATGACATGTTGGAAACTGATCAATACAGTGGAGGAAAAAAATCACACGAGGAAGGAGGACAAGGTGTATTGGAGTGAGGAGATGGGTACAATTTTAAATCAGTTGGCCAGAGAAGGCCTCCCGGAGAAGATGACATCTGAGTAGAGACCTGCAAGGAGGTGAAGGAGGATTGATAAGAAATCTGTGGGGCAAACAAGTGCAGCAACACAGAGGTGGGAGCACTTCTATTATGTTCAAAGAAGAGCAAAGAGGTAAGGCCAATGTGGCTGAGTGAAGGCAAGAGTAATGGGAGGGCGGTCAATAAAAGGGAGGTGCAGATCAAGTAGGGCTTTTAGGTCATTGAAAGGACATTGACTTTTACTCTAAGTGACACAGGAAGTCATTGGAAGGTTTTGAGCAGAAGAGTGACATGACGAAGCATATTTTAAGAGAATCACTGGCTGCTAAGTTGAGGATAGATGATAGGGGACCCGGGAGGAGCAGGGGACTAAATGCCAAATGATAGGCATTTGGGCAACAGATGATGTTGGTTTGAACCTGGGTAATAGCAGTAAAGGTGAGGAGATTTCAAGATTGAACAACAGAGTTTGCTGATGGACTGGTTGTAAGGGGATGGGGTGGGGAAGAAGTTGTCAAGGATGACTCCAACTTTTTTGGCTTGAGCAACTATAAAGGTAGAGGTGCCATTAGTTGAACTGGGAAAGGATGCAGAAGGGGCAGATTTGGGGGGATATCAGTCAGAGCTGAGTTTTGGAGATTTTAAGTTTGAGATATCCATGAGATATCCATGTGGACATGTTAAATGTGCAATTGTGTATTAGAATGGAGTAGAGTTTCTCAACCTCAGCACTACTGACATTTTGGGCCAGATTATTCTTTATTGTGGGCAGCTGTCCTGTGCATTGTTAGATATTTAGTATCTAACAATTCCTGGAATTGTTAGATAAATTCCAATTTAGTATTCCTGGCCCTCTACCCACTAGATGCAAGTAGCACCCGTCCCCCCAGTTGTGACAACCAGAAAGTTTCCGGTCAATGCTAAACATCCCCCAGGATGGGGGCTGGGGACATAATTTTTCTGAGGTAAGAACCACTGGGATGGAATGAAGTTATGAGGAGAAACCTGGGCTGAAGATGTAAATTTGAGAGTCATCAGCATAAAGATGATATTTGAGGTCATTCGACTAATTGACATCACCAAAGAGTAGATGTAAAAGAGAAGAGGTCCAAGGACTGAGACTGGGCGGAGGTTGGGGGGGGTTCTGATATTTGGAAGTCAGAGAGATAAGGAGGAATCAGCAAAGGTTCAGCAAAAGAAATACATAAGGAACAGTCATCGAGGTGGAGAAAAATCAAGAGAATGTGATGTCCAAGTGGGAAAAATAATTTATCAAAAAAGGAGGGAGTATATAACTGTGTCAAATATTGTCGATAAATCAAGTAAAACAAGGACTGAGAATTGATCACTGGGTCTATTATCATGTAAGTTATTGATAAACTTGACATTATTTTTGGAGTGATTGGGGCAAAAATATATTTCTAATTGATTCCAGAAATAACAGAAGGAAAATAATTATAGACATTAAGTACAAAATAATATTTTCAATGAGCTTGGTGTAAAGGAAAAGAGAGAAATCGGCATCAACCGGAGGAATAAGTAGAATCACCATGGGAAAAATGGCAAAGCGTGTTTTTATAATGATGCAAAAACAAATCCAATTTGGAGGGTTTGATGATTCAGCAGAGGAGAAAATTGTTAGAGTCATATCTTTGGGTAGGTAAGAGAGAATTGATCATAATATTTGAGTCATGATATGTACATTTCAAAATATTTAGAAGATGCCAAGAATGTTAAGTTTGAATTATATACAGCAGCTGCCCTTATTCTCTTGGCACTTTCCGTCCTGTACATGCCTACAGCTTCTCCCTGAAGCACCGCATGAAGGCTTTCTCTGACTGCAAGAGCAGGTTTGGTCCGAAAATGTTGGCCTCCCCTCCCCAGAGCAGTCCTCAGCCAACGACACACGGGAGTTGGAGTACAAGTACACCAGCTTCTTCCCCTTTGGTGAAAGATCAGCTCTAAGGAGGTTTCTATGCCATCTCCTAGAGGATTTGGGCCCAAGTTGACCAAAGCAGTAATCTGCTCATTAGCTCACTCCGTACTGGCTGCTTTCCCTTCCCTGTCTCACTTCCTCACTCCCCTACAGTGCTAATGCTTCCTGGGATCACCTCCCAAATAAGCTATTATACTCAAGTCCTTGTCTCAGTGTCTGCTCTGGGGAAGCACAACCCAAAGCAGTGTAAATTCAAATAATTTTGACTAATCCCTACCTACTAGTTAGTAGTACAGTACTTCTTACAAGTTGCATAGAAAAGTTCCCATTCCAGACTAACTTCAATGTCTATATGCCTTAGCAGCTTTCAACCAGAATATAACGCAGTGGAGTATTTATCTTGACTAAAATGGCCCCATATCTGTGCTTGAGTGTCATTCTCTGTCACATCAGCATGACAGCACTAAGTGTTTAGCTTGAATAAGTGGTTTCCTGTCCTTTGATAATACACCATGGGTTCAGCATTCTGCTCACTACAATTTTTAGCTCCATCAAGGGAAGGCTAAGACATCTCAGAATTCCCAGAGATTTTCAAACTGTGCTTCATTTGTTCTATTATGCACTCAATCTGTCTTGTCCATTTAAACTAGAGTCACCAGGGAATACAATTAGATAGCCACTTTATTTTTTTTTCTTTCACTCTCTAGCCTGCTGCTTCATTTTTAGTCTGAATTGTTGTGTTGCTTCCTCATCCCCATCTACCCTACCTCACTCCTCTTTCATTTAAAATCCTACATAATTGGGCAACTATAATATAGTTCCTTCTCCTTTCTTTTTTTTTTTTTAATTTTTTGTTTATTGCAGTAACATTGGTTTATAACATTGTAAAAATTTCAGGTGTACATCATTAGACTTCTATTTCTGCATAGATTACATCATGTTCACCACCAAAATACTAATTACAACCCATCACCACACACATGTACCAAATTATCCCTTTCACCCTCCTCCCTCCCCTCTTCCCCTCTGGTAACCACCAATCCAATCTCTGTCCCTATGTGTTTGTTTATTGTTGTTATTATCTACTACTTAATGAAGGAAATCATACAGTATTTGACCTTCTCCCTCTGACTTATTTCACTTTGCATTATACCCTCAATGTCCATCCATGTTGTCACAAATGGCTGGATTTCATCGTTTCTTATTTACACCAGAAGATTTCATTTTGCATAGTTAGGTAATAGTGGCTAATATTTATGTAGTGCTTCATATGTGCCAGACACTGTTATAAGTGCTTTACATGGGTTTTTTTATTCTTCACATCAGTTCTGTGTAGCAGGTGCTATTATTATCTCCATTTTGCAAGACTGAATTATTATGAATTTTAATTGGTACATTTTGAACTCCACAGCACCTCAGGGCTAGAAACAACATTGAAAGTTCATTTAGGTGATCTTCTCTTGATAAATAGACATATTTCCAAGTGCTCCTAGGATAACCTTTGAAATCGTTTGTAGATGCTATGGATGAAATTGTGTCTCTCTCCAAAATTCCTATGTTGAAGCCCTAACCACTAATGTGACAGTATTCAGAGGTGGGGCCTCTGGGAGGTAATTAGATTCAGGTGAGATCATGAGGGTGGGGCCCTCATGATGGGACTAGTGTCCCTATAACAAGAGACCAGAGAGCTTGCTCTTGCTCTCTCTCCACCATGTGAGAACAGCAAGATGGTGGTCATCTACAAGCTAGGAAGAGAGCTCTCACTAGGAACCAAAATGGCTGGAACCTTGATCTTAGACTCCCAGCCTCCAGAACGCTAAGAAATAAATGTCTGTTGTTTAAGCCACCCAGTCAATGGTATTTTGTTATGACAGCCTGAGCTGACAAAGACAACAGGATTCTGCAGGACCCAGCCCTGGCTTCTCTTTCCAGGCCAATCTCCAATCATTGTTCCCCCGTACTCCAACACTCTGGTCACAGTAGCTTTGTTCTGTTTCTCCAATGAGACAAACTCCCTCTATTTCCGGGCTTTGATAAATACTGTTCCCTCTGTCTTACACTCTGTGCTAGACAAAATAATGGCCCCCAAAGACATCCATGTCCTAATCCCTAAAACCTGTAAATATGTTGCATGACAAAGGGACTTAGCAAATGTGATTAAGTTAAGGACCCTGAGATGGGAAGATTATCTTGGATTATCCAGGTAGGCACAATGTAATCACAAGGGCCCTTAAAGGGGGAGGCAAGAAGCTCGGAGACAGAGGGAAGGAGATATGACCATAGAAGTAGAGCTCAGAGTGATACTATTGCTGGGAGAGGAACACGAGCCAAGGCATATGGCAACCTCTAGAATCTGGAAAAGGCAATTATTTCCTTAAACAGACTCTCCTGTAGAGCCTCCAGAAGGAATGAAGCCCTGTTAACCCATTTTAGATTTCTGAACTCCAGAACTTTAAGATAATAAATTGTGTTCATTTATGCCATTAAGTTTGTGGCAATTTGGTACAGCAGCAACAAGAAGTAATATTCTCTTCCCACCTACTCGCCTCTTTATTTTAACTCTTATTGATCCTTCAGGTTTTGATTCAAATATCACTTCCTCAGGAAAGTTTCTCTTACCACTTCCACAACAAACTCATCAAAGAAATCCCCCTGTTACATTTTCACAGTATCCCATACTTTTCCTTCGTAACACTTAACACTGTTTGATTATTCGATTAATATCTGTGTAACCCACCACACCGCAACTTCCATGAGGACAGTTAGTGCTGTTTTTTCTCACCATTATATTCCCAGCACCTCATACTATAATATCACAAGCACTCAATAAATAGTTGTTTGATGAATAAATAAATGAATGAAGTAACTAATTAATATAAGATATGAAAATGATTTGATAGCTCCAAGGGACTTATAAATATTATTGTTATAACTTTAACTGGTTAGGCCTCCAAATGACAATCAATACTATATATAAAAGGCCTCCTAATATGATGTCTATGTTTGTGTTTACTTCATCAGAAGTATGCAAGTATAGCCCCAAAATATATATGAAAGAATGGCACTCCATTATTGTAAAGTAAGTGCAAGATTCACATGGCAAAGAACTTACATGGTAAGCTCTGTCTTGAGAATTCATCTGCCACAATTGCAGCATTTTCTTTCTTTTTAGATCACGTCCTATATTGGCTTTTGTCTCAGTTACCTATTGCTGCATAACAAATTACTCCAAAACTCAATGACTTAAAACATAAACTAGTTTACCACATTTCACAATTTTCTGCTCTAGGAATTCAGGCACACGGGATCAAATAGGATTGCTAGGTTGTATTCAGCTGGCAGTTAAGCTCCTCTGGAGGATCTAAGATGTCTTTATTTATGAGCTTGGTGCCTTGGCAGGGACAGCCGGAGGGCTAGGCTCACCTTGGCCCCTCTCTTACTCTTTAGCAAGGTAGTCAGACTACTACATGGCAACTCAGGGTTCCCGGAAACCAAAGCTGAAGCTGCCAGTCCTCTAAAAGGGTAGGTCCAAAACTGGCATAGTGTCATCTGTGGCATACTCTACTTACAAAGCAGTCACAGGTCAGTCCAGATTCAATGGGAATAGTGTCAAATAATTTTTGGCCACTTTTAATCATCTGTAGTATCAAGATATATCTTAAATGCCACCAGCACTTCTTGAAGACCCTCTGTAATCCTGCTCTCCCCCAAATACACCCCTGCCACCATCAACCACAAAGAGATCAAATCTCTTTTAAACTCCCACTACACTATACTTTGCTCTTCTATATAAACCTTGCAACATTTAGCATGCTTGTGGTATATAATAGTTGTACAAAAATATGTTAATTTTATCAATACATTAAAAAAATTTGTCTACAAAATTGTATAGGTTATGGCTAGTGTATTAGTCAGGGTTCTCCAGAGAAACAGAACTAATAGGATATATATATAATAAGTATTCATATATATCATATATATAATATATATATTTATGAAGAGATGTATTATAACGTATTGATTCACACAACTATAGAGGCTGAGAAGTCCCACTATCTGCAGATAGCAAGCTGGACACCCAGAAAAGCCAGTGGTATAGTTCAAAGGCTTGAGAGTTGAAGAGCCAATGATGTAGGTTCCAGTCCAAGTCAGAAGGCCTGAGATCCAGAAGTACCAAGGGTAAGAGAAGATCAACGTCCCAGCTTGAGCAGTCAAGCCGAGTTAGTTTAACCTTCTTCCGCCATTTTGTTCTATTCAGGCTTTCAGTGGATTGGACGATGCCCACTCACATTAAGGGGTTTACCAACTCAATCGATAATCTGTTCACTACATTACTCAGTTCATCAACTCAACTGCTAATCTCTTCCAGAAACACCCTCACAGATGCACCCAGAAATAACGTTTAATCAGCTACCTGACCATCTCACGGTCCACTCAATTTGACACATTAAATTAACCATCACAGCTAGCAACCCCGGTGCTTTATTTAACTGCTAGTAAAGGAAATACCAAAAATATGCACATGGCTTTGTTAATAATTTTGACAATATCAAACTTTAAATAAATCTCTATTACAAAATACCATGAGAAAAGTTCAAAGAGAAGTGACAAATTCAGAGAAAATTTTTGTAACATATATAATTAGAATATGGACCAATATCCAAATTTTACAAAGAGCTCCTACAAATCAATAGAAAAAGATAAACGACATGAGAGAGAAATGGACAAGGGATATAAACAAGCCATTCACAGAAATAAAAATGCAAATGACTAACAAAAAATGCTAAATCTCACTAGTAATCAGGGAATTGCAAACTACAATCAATTATATAGCATTCTTCACCTATCAGATTGAGAAAAATTTAAAAACTTTACAATATCAAGTGTTAGCAATAATGTGAAGAAATGGGAATTGCTGGTGGAACTGATATTGGTACAGTTTGGAGACCAATTAGGTGGTATTTATCAAAACAAAAAAATACACACCTTCTGTGAGCCAGTAATTCTACTTCTCACCGATTTCCCTTGTTCTTGTGCAAAATGAAGCATTTGATATTGTGAAAATTCTTGACAAAGTCACATATTTTACTATATATATATTTTTCTGCATGTGTGTGAGGAAGATCAGCCCTGAGCTAACACCCATGCTAATCCTCCTCTTTTTGCTGAGGAAACCAGCTCTGAGCTAACATCTATTGCCAAGCCTCCTCCTTTTTTTTTTCTCCCAAAGCCCCAGTAGATAGTTGCATGTCATAGTTGCACATCCTTCTATTTGCTGTATGTGGGACGTGGCCTCAGCATGGCCTGAGAAGCGGTGCGTCGGTGGGCACCCAGGATCTGAACCTGGGCCACCAGTAGCAGAGCGTGGTCACTTAACTGCTAAGCCACAGGGCCAGCCCTTACTGTATTTTTTATTATCAGTTAAATAAAGTGCCCAGGTTACTAGCCATGACCTACAAATTTTGGTAGGCAGGTATCATTTTTAATATGTTAATAAATTGACATGTTTTGCATAATTATTATATAGGAAACTACATTTAACGTTACAAGGATTATATGGCATTATTTGTAAGCATGAAAAAACAAACCTAAATAATCACCAATAATGGAAGTGCTAAACAAAATGTACCATAGTCTCAGTTAAAAGAATGGGTAGATTTATGTGCATTAACTTGGACTGGTCTCCAGCATAAGTTGTTGAGTAAAAAAGAACATGGTAGAACATTATACACAGTGGAAAACTATTTAAGTTAAACAAATACACACAAAAATAATATTATAAATTGTTGTAATTTTGTAAATAATGACATGTAAATGCAAAGAATAAGGTCTAGAAGGACAATTACAAAGCTGCTAATGGTGGTGACCTAAACAGATGTTGAGGGTGGGGGCAGAAATCAAAGCAGAGATTAAAAGGAATTTAAGCCCCATCTTAAATATTTTAATTTCTATCAAGACAATGTATTACTTGTAAAAAGTAAAAATAATTTTTAAAATTAACCATAAAATGTTTTATTTCAAAATTTATAAAGAGTTAACTACTATTAGTAACAAGATGAGATATCCACATTATATTCCTAAATAACGTAAATTTGGGGTCAGTATGTATAGTATAGCTTCATTTGGGTAGAGAGAGAAAGGCTTATATTGATCCATGTTGTACGTAAGTGGGAAATACATGGAAATGGAAAGATCCCCACAAACTGTTAACAGTGGTTACTTTGTGGGGGAAGGGAGTTAAGGTGAGAGGCAGAGATCGAAGGGGGACACTTTTACTTTTTTTTTTTAATATGCACAGTACAGTTTCCATTTTTATAACGAGCATGTACTACTCTTATAATAAAAAATCTAATTAAAAAAGTTAATTCAAGGATGGCCTACATGGCTAGTTATGAAACATCCTGAATTTCACACCTAAACCATGGACTATTTCCAGTTCTCACTTTTGTGTAAAAGGCGGAAGCATTTGGGGGCCAGCCTGGTGGCTGCATAGTGGTTAAGTTCACATGCTCTGCTTTGGTGGCCCGGGGTTCGTGGGTTCAGATACGGGGCGCCAACCTACGCACCACTCACCAAGCCATGCTCTTGCGGCATCCTGTATACAAAGTAGAGGAAGATTGGCACAGATGTAAACTCAGGGACAATCTTCCTCAGGCAAAAAGAGGAAGATTGGCAACAGATGTTAGCTCAGGGACAGTTTTCCTCACCAAAACAAAGATGGAAGCATTTGTATCTAAGGGATTGACTCGAAGTTCATGCATTCAGTCAATAGACAACCTCCTCCTTGGTTCACATGCGCATTGACTGGCCTCCTTCATTAGAAATGAAGGAAATAAGAATATGCAATTACCCTTCTCTAAACGTTAGGGAGAATGACCAAAAAGAGACACATTGCATTTCACTATCATTATTGGTTTGTAACTCTTTAGGCGAAGGGTGTAACAGCTAAATAATCTGAACCAAGTTTTAGTCAAGAATTCGATCCAGACCAAATTACAAAGCAAGCTCTTGAAGAGACTGTACTAATTGTACAATCATTTTTTTATTAACATAAGCACAAAGGGATAAGTGTATAAACTGACACCGTCCCACCCGTTTGTGCCCCAAAAAAAGAAAAGAAATAGATTTTACAAAAAGCATCTGTTTTGATGGTATCAAACATAGTAGGAAGAGCCTCTTCCTTTAGTCGCTTCCTGTTTGTCAGTTTTCTATCTAGGTGTCAGGTTTAAATTTGGAACATGCAATAAGCAGTGAATTTATCTCAAGCAAAGGAAGAAAAATAAGGGAAGAAACAAAACTTTAGATTACCCATCCAAAAACAAAATATAATTTAATATATAAAGTAATGTTACTTTTTCTAGTTATAAAAGCTATTTTGCTACAAATGGAATTAATTTGCCTAGTGCCGATGAGTACAATAAGTAAATATGGCTCTAATTGTTTCTGAATTGTTAGACTGTGATTTGAAGCTTGATTTGGGAAATGCTGACATTGAAAGATTATAAAATAAAAGTGATGATGAAAAGTGATAGATTCCAAAATCAGGCTAAGTCAAAAGTAAAATATCAAGAGCTAAAATAACGCAAGAACTTCCAAAGAAAATAATAAGAAATGAAAGAATATTCTACAAGAAATATAATGGCACTAACTAAATCATATGATTGTTATAAGGATTCACTGATACAAAAATGAACAGAGAGAAGTCCTATTAGACCGTCCTAATGAATGACACAAAGAATAGTGAAACACTAAGAATTTTCTCAGTGTATGTGTGTGCCTACCTAAACAGTAGAGAGGATGGCCACACTTGGATTTTCCAGTACAATGCCAATGTATTTATTTATTTTTAATTGTGATATAATTGACATAGTAAAAATGCACAAACCTTGAGTGTATAGCACAATTAATTTTTACATTTGTATCCAGCCATGTAACCATCACCCAGATCAAGATAAAAAATATTCTGTCACCTTAGAAGATTTTCCTATGACTCTTTCAGTCAATTCCTCTTCCCCTAAAGGTAGCCAGCCACTCCTGCAACCCCTATCATCGTAGCTTAAATTTGCACGTTCTAGAACTTGATATAAATGGAATCATACAGTATGTAGTTTTTTATGTCTGGCTTCTTTCATTTTTGAATGATATTTGCATTGTTTCCATTTTGAGATCATTGTGAATGAAGCTACTATGAGCATTCTTTAAAAGTCTTTTGGTGGAGATGTTTTCTTCTGAGCATAGGTGGTCACGTACAGTTCCTATTGATCACAGGACCTGTCAATTAAAGAGAAAGGTTTCTCAACTTACAATGGTGAGACAGATGTTGGATTACCATAATAGAAAGTCTTATCTGAAAATGGAAGGAATAGAAGGTACATAGCAATCATAGGTCCATAGCAATTCTGAAATCCCCTCAGGCA
The DNA here is from genome assembly GCF_057802395.1 of Ceratotherium simum simum. NCBI lineage: Eukaryota > Metazoa > Chordata > Mammalia > Perissodactyla > Rhinocerotidae > Ceratotherium > Ceratotherium simum. The sequence continues at coordinate 32,804,422 of NC_141904.1, forward strand.
CATGGCACCGCTTCAATCCCTTGATTAGGACCCAGTTCTGCTCCCTATGAATGGATTATTCTTGGCTCTTGGCTTTGACCTTCAGGCTCTTGGCTCCTCCCTCTGAATCATCATTTCTTTTCCACAAAAAAATGTCTGTGTTTGCAGCAAGGTAGCTCTCTTAGCCACTTCCTGCCCATAGATATTTGTTTTGTACTATTTCTGTCTCTTTCATTCCAAGCTGTCTTGATTCCTTTAACTACTTTGTGGGTTTCTTATATCACTTCATAATAAATTCCAATAAGCAATGCCACACCCACATTTCTTTCTGAGACAAGTCCTTCTACCTCTGGGTCATATAAAAGACTCTATGGGACTATGCCCTTAAAATTCTTAAAAGCCTTATTGTTTAACTGAGAGGATCTATAAAGGTCTGCCCTTAAATCTTTCTGAGATCCTCAAAAAGGGTCTTACAGCTACATACTTGAGATATTTGCCCTGAGACCATGCTCTACTGGTGGCTCTGGATTTGATCTTGCTGTTTATTACTTTGAAAATCTTTTACTGGGAGAACCTGGGAATGGAAAACAGTTTTGTTTTCAAGCCCAGCATGTGCTGAACGTATTCTAATTCCTCTAAATTTGACTCAAGAACTTAACAGTTCCTTCTTTATTTCATCTCTCTTTCTTTTTGTAAGTTACCATAATCAGTAGAAGAAGCCATTCAACACATTCTGCATTCTGCCTGGGAATCTCCACAGCAGAGCCCATGAGTATTTAAGTACCTTTTTGATTTTCCAAGTCTCCACAGGCAACAGTATTGCCAAACTGTGTGTTACTACATAGCAAGGCTCCCTTTTTCCGGTATCATCAAATAACGCTCTCCTCACTGTCAAAGGAGCCCTCATCAGTGGCCTCTTGAGGCTCTTTGAGCTTATATTTACAATATTTTTGAGGCCCTACCAGCATCCACCCAGTCCCCCAAAGCCAATGTCACATATTTAAGATTTTTGATATGGAGCATCCCCTTTCCAGGTACCATTTGCTGCACAAGAAACTGCATCAAAATGTAACGGCTTCAAACAATAGCCATTTAATTATACCTCATTATTTTGTGTGTCAGGAATTTGAATTTAGGCAAGTCTCAGCAGAGTGATTCTTCTGCTCCATGTGACATTGACTGAGGTCACTCAGTGGTATTTGGCTGTGGCAAATGGTTTGGAGAGTCCAAGACAGCCTCCTCACATGTCTGAAGCACTTTGGCAGGAATGGCTGGAAGTCTGGGCTTAACTGGAGTGCCTACTCATGGCCTCTCCCGCGTGATGGTCTCATGGTATTGGACTTCTTAAAAAGGACATCAGCACTCCCAGAGTGCATTTCAAGGGACCAAAGCAGAAGCTACTAGGCTTCTTTTGACCTAGTCTTGGAAGACACGCAGTACTGACTTATACTCCAAAATCTCTAGATGACTCCGGTATATCTCAAGATTATTCTGGAGAATATCCCTAAAGACAGGGATGAAGAGGAGATTAATGGCATCCACAGGGTCTTCTCTGGCTTAGACTACTCCAAACAATGGGAAAGGTCGTCTGCTTCATGCTCCAGAGAATCATTCTGTTTCCCAACCAACTCTGAATTTAAGAGAAATGTCAGCGTTATTGTATTTTTTGCCCCAAATTAGAAGGCCTATAGACAATGAGGTGAGCCAATGTATGGTTCTAACGAACAAATTTTAAAATGTGTGTGGCTCTCTTAGGGAAGCATGCTCTATTTTTGAACCTGGTCAAAGCCTTCAAAATCTTAAACCTTAAGATCTGAGGTTTCCTGGGAAAGATATCTTAGTTTCCCAGACTCCAAGCCCCACTTTCTTTCAAACAATTTGTGCTTGCTCTCTCTTAGGTCTGCAGATGGGCAAGTAGTAGGGTTGGAATGAGCCCATGAGGGCATGGCACTTTTCTTCTTCAGGAGGCATGCCCAATGAAGGTAAAGGTTACTTTTCTGGAATCTTTTTTATAAGAACAAGTCTCTGGCCTTGGTCACATTTCACTCTTTTCTTTTCAACCAGTTTTCTCCCAGACGTTGCTGTTGTAAGGTTGCTAATTTGTCAGTGATGCTGCTAGGCCTAAGCTTTCTCAGGAGGTGTCTGGTTAATTCAGGCCTTGTAGGAAAGTCAAAATAAGCTTGAGAACTTAGGGGTCCTCAATCTAAGTGGGGCCATGGTGATAAATGATGGCCATTCTTATTCATTGAATGGAGAATGCACTAGCATGGAGTTGGAAATTTAGATCAGGGAAGAGTAACTAAATATAAATTGACCAGCCCATTTGCAATGATGCAAAATAGTATGCTACCAGTAGACTGATAAGAAATATTGGGACGTTATACTCCTATGTCTAATCAACTATTAGACTGGTTAGAAATATTGGAATGTTAGGCTACTTTGCCCAACAAACCAATGTAATTTTGTTTTTATCTCATTGTCCTGCTACTGAAAACCCTAATGGCTTGACATTTGTTTGCTGGGTGTTTTACCCAGTCCAAAAAAGAAGAAGCAATTTAGAGCTATGTATTTACAATGGGAGGCACTTAAAGAACAAAGTTGTTGTTCAGAGGTCTGCAACCTTGCCTGAGTGTCCATTCAGAACCACACCTGGGAGAATGCTTTCACTCATGTCTGAAGAAAGAAGAAGATAGAAAGTGTATGAGATGAAAAAGACATTTTCTGAATGAGAGAAGTAAATTTTTAGTCAGTTTCAGTACTTGGTTTCCATCATAAAGAAGACTTTTAGGATATTAATGATCAATTGCACCACATTAGTGTAGGACCAAAGCTAATACTGATCTAGGACTGAGGAATTAGTACCTTTCATGATGGATTAAAATTTGAGCATATCTTTACTTCGAAAAAGAATGAGGTTACAGATAATCTTCTATCCCTTAGTCCCTCTTTTCAGTCATGATACCCTACACATCAAAACTAACAACTCAATGGGATCAGCCTGGTGGTGTAGTGATTAAGTTCATGTGCTCCGCTTCAGCAGCCTGTGGTCCAGAGGTTCGAATCCCGGGTGTGGACTGATGCACCACTCATCAAGACTTGCTGTGGTGGCATCTCACATACAAAATGGAGGAAGATGGGCACAGATGTTAGCTCAGGGCTAATCTTCCTCACCAAAAAAAAAAAGCTAACAACTCACTGAGATAGAAAAATCAGTCCTCAGAAAGATGATGAGCCAGATTCTAAATTAACAGACTTCATCTTAAGATCAGAGAGCAAAATCAGCAAAATCAAAAGCCAGTTGGAGAGTTTATTACTACTATAATAATAGCTATTATTATTTTGAGTTACTAGAGTGCTCAGAAGGCTCGATATACTTAACCTTTCAGACGACAAGTCTAAAATTTCTGGCTTCGTCCTATTGAAGTTACAGCTATTGTTAAAATCTGGTAAACAGTTCTGTTACCTTTTCTAATTCCATGAAAGACTAATACATTTGTAAAATGCCTCCACTTCATTCACTCATTTATAACTGAAGATATGCACCAATCCACTCAGGAAACAAATCTTGTTATACATGGGAGATCAATTGTTTTGTGAAATAAAATTAAAAGTGTAATGCGGTTAACATTTCAAAGATATGTCAATTGAAAGTACTCCTTGAACTCATTCGACCAAGCATATTTTTTCCATTTTTTGAAATCACACCTGTGTTGAGACATGCACTCTCTTCCTCTATCTGGTAAGCACAAGGTGTGGGAACTTGTGCAATAGATAATTAATCTCTATTGCTATCTATAGTTTCATAGTTAACACTGTCTTAGCAGAAGTGTGAAAACACATTCACACCTTTGAAAATGGATGATTAACTAATCAAATGACAATATGAATTTTAGACAGAATTACAGAAATGATTGCAAGGCAGAGCTATTTATGATTATAATATTCTATTTAATTTTTAAGGATGGATTGTTCAGTGTAATCTATGCTCCTCAAACATCTAAGCAGATTCTCAACTTTTTAATTGCATGACTCTTTAAAAAAGAATGAAGAAAATTTCAGATTCTCCCTTAATTAAGCATTTTTAAATACAAAAGTTTAAGAAGGAAAAGAGAAGTGTAGTTCAAGACCATAGGCAGGAAGGAGCCAAGAAAGGAGAATCACATTTGAGTGAATAGTCAGTTATTGTTTTCCTCTGGATTTTGTCCATTTAAAATGCAGACTAATCAGAATAGATAATTGAATATCCAGTCTTTCACAGCAAGTTCTCTTTTGATAGTCTGATGCATAAAAATCCAAATTGAGAGATAGGCTCCATCTTTGTTATTTTGTTAATTTTCTAAGTTCACCTGTGTGTTCTCGTTAAGAAATGACAATTGGAAAAAGGCAGTGATGCTTTTGGAGGAATGCAGATCTAATAACCAGAACTTTAAAACCAGTATTTCACTTACATTGTATTAAAAGACTTTAGATAAAAATATTTATCCATATTTATGTCTTAAAGATAAAGTGTATATTTGTGGCACATGTCACTTATTGCCTTATAGTGTGGTATTTTAAAGACCTATTAACTCCTCTCTAATACCTTGAAATCTGGCTACATCTCTGACTCGTTACCCCACCCCAAATTAGCCCAGTGCTTCCTACTAATTTATAGACATCCTTGTCTATTGAATCAACACTAAATAGTAAATGATGAGATCAAATTTGTAATAAAGTTGCATTTTCATGGAAAAACGTGACTATTTAAAGTATAAAAACTATGATTTTTCATTTCATAAATTAGTGACACATTTCTTTGGTACATAGTAAATTAAAATTCTATTAATTAGCAATAGTTTAATTCAGCACCAAATGAATATGCTGTCAGTTGTTGAACCTTGTAGTTACGATTGCTCCACCTTGAATGTGTGTGGGGGTAGATGTATACATACACCTATTCTCCCCGTCCAAGCTGGCTTCTGTCTCCATTTCTTTACTGAAACCACTCTGATCAAGGTCTTTCCCATCTTTCTTTACCTTGACTTGTCAATAACATTTGACACCACTGAATACTCCTTTCTTTTTGAAACATTATCTTCTCTTGGTTCCCATGCCATCGCATGCTCCTAATTTTCCTCCTACATCTTTTCTTGGGAGATCTCATTTACTCTGGTAGATTTGGTTACTATGTATATATTCTTATGCCTGTGAAGTTTAAACCACTAGCCCAAATATCTCTTCTCACCTTCAGTCCCATATAGTATGTGAATATACGTACACATGCGCATGCACGCACACACACACACACACACACGGGATACAACTCTCTGCCCCCAAACCTGCTCCTTCACTGTGTTTCGCTCTCTCAGTGATTGAGGAGCTATTCATCCAGTTACCCAAGTAGAAATCTGGGTGTCATCCTTCACCCTTCCCTCTCATACACCACCACATCTAATATCTCACCATATCCTATTCACTCTATCTCCTAAATATTTCTCAGATTCATCTACTTCTGTACCTCCGCATGTCTACCCAGCCTGGGCAACCACTGTCCCACCTCATGTACTGCAACATCCTACTAGCTAGTCTTCTTGCCTCTAGTCTTGCCGCCTTCTGCTCATTCTCATTCTGTACTCAAAGAGACTTTCTACAATGTCATTAAACTTTCTTGCTTATACACCCCCTATAGAAATTTTGAAAAATATATGTACCTTCTTACAGATTTTTAAGTTGGCATATAAATTATTTTACTATAAGTTTAAACAATTACAAAGGGTATAATGTAACACTGATACAAAAAAATAAAACAGCCACATCCTCTTTTGAACATATCCAAATGAATCTAAATGCTAAGATTTGATATCTGTTATCTTCCTTTTAAAAAATATATGAGCAAAGGGGCCGGCCTGTTGGCATAGTGGTTAAGTTCACGTGCTCTGCTTTGGCGGCCCAGAGTTCGCAGGTTCAGACCCCGGCACGGACCTGTGCACCACTTATCAAGCCATGCTGTGGCAGGCATCTCACATATAAAGTAGAGGAAGATGGGCACAGATGTTAGCTCAGGACCAATCTTCCCAGCGAAAAGAGGATTGGCAATGGATGTTAGCTCAGGCCTAAACTTCTTCACCAAAATATACATACATATATACATATATATATAAGCAAGTTCTTCTCTAACAATTGGAAATGTCATGGTTTTTTTCTCTTGAACTTATATATCCATTCCACTTCTCCCACAGGTTTTATCCTAAAGAATAAGTTTTAGTCTTTGGCTGATTATCCTATTACACTGCAGAAAAACATATACAGAAGCTAAAATTTTTGTTTATTTCTGGTGACCAAAAGGCCGTAAGTAGTAAATAGCTTCTTACAGATTGAGTTGCTCTTACACTTATCTTACAATATAATTGATGAAAACATAAATATATTACACATTTAGAAAAATACTTATTAAATATAACAATATTTATTAAATATAAGATGTAAAATTTTATAAGAAAACCACCCTATGGGTCATATGTGCATAGGAGGGATGCCTAATCCATCCCTGGTTAGAGTGGAGATGGAGATGGGCAGTCCGGAAAGGCTTTTAAGAGGAACTGACATTTACAATGTGAGACCAATAGGAATAATTCAGGCTAAAAAACAGGAGAGGGGAGAGAAAAATGTTGCAGGTTGAGGAAAACATGAAAAAACTCTGAAGGAAAGAAATCCTTTTAGGTTTGAAAAGCCTAAGGGAGTTCAGCCTGGCTGATACTTAAGTGCAAGGGCAAGAGGCAAGGTTGTAGACACAGGCCCCTTCACCTTATAGGTAACATTAAGAGGAATTTTATTCCGAATGCTGTCTCATTCTAGAAGTATGTAACATTTATTCACAGACATAAACTAATAGAAAAAAAGACTTACCTTTTCCTGTTTTCCTCAACCTGAAACATTTTTCTCTCCCCTCTCCTGTTTTTTAGCCTGAATTATTCCTATTGGTCTCACATTGTAAATGTGAGTTCCTCTTAAAAGCCTTTCTGGACTGCCCATCTCCATCTCCACTCTAACCAGGGCTGGATTAGGCATCCCTCCTATGCACATATGACCCAATTCCCATAAGGCCCCACCCACTTCTCAACTTTATTATGATAATTAAAAACTTACTTGTAGACATAAGCATCTTGAGGGTCACAAGCACTGTTTTATTCATCATTCTATCATCATCACCTATGTCAATGCCTAGCATATCAGAGATATTAATAGTGGGTATAGTTTTTCAACAATGTCCGAGAATTTACACATTCAAATAAATCCTGACCTTCAATATGGTTACTTTAACCAACTATCAGTTTATTCCATTGCTCAAAACAATTAGGAATTCCTCAACATGAAACTTTACACAAACCATTTATAATGATCCCAGGAATGCCCGTCAGGAACTCTGAATTCTAGGCTGGACTTTGTCATGGACTCATTTTCCATTGGGCAATCATTTAAGATCTATTTATCCCTCTACTTCAAAGTCCTGTAGCTTCTTATGAACACAGTCACCAAATTCATCTACGGGCCATGAACAGAGACAGAGATGCCTCGCTTGTACAATGAGATACTTTAGTGAGCAACATAGTTTTCCATTTGTAAATTAATCACATATCCTATTTTTCTTTTCTTTTTTTTTTTTTGATCATTTGAATTTGAGCCCTTGACTGTCGTATCAAAATCATGAGAAAAGTTGATAAATCTTCATCAGTTCTTTGTTTATTATTTAGTAGTTCTGGTAAAAAGTTTGGTGTTGGAGAAGAGAAGGTGGACACGAAAATGAAATTGAAGCTTTTAGATTATGGCGGATTTCATGAAAATTAGGTTTCATTATTCCCATTTAAAACAAGTAACTATAATGTCATATCTATAAGAAATTTGATTAAATTTGCTATGGAAAACTATATCTTGGAATTCTCTAATAATTTTCATCAATATATCACATTAATACGTTTCTGCGTTTTTTTGAACCCCGCATGTTCAATAAATGATTAAATTCATCTTTTAAAAAATGTAAACAAGACAAGTAAGAATTAAAAGTACAAAACCTGTTAAAAAGGAGAATAACAGATGTATCAGGGACCTGGGATGAGTTAATTTATGAAAGTTAGCAACTAAAATACTGCAAGTTTTCTGGCAGTTAAGATATGACAGGAAATTCACTGGGTAACTCAGTTCTGAGTCTAATAAAAGAACACCTACAGATATGTTCTTTCCTAGACATAGATTTTGCCTATGACAAAATCTAACACAAATATTACACAAATCTCAATACATTTTATATTTTCTGAGTTTTTGCCATAGTATTAATTTATAGAGCTTCAGATGGATTGGAAGTTTGGGTCATAGGACTCATTATGCCTTGTTATTCCCTTAGACACTGCCCAAGACATGAATGCAAGAAATTTATTTGCTTCTTAATCAATAGATCAAAACCATAATATCTGATCATTAATAGTTTTAGTGAGCAAAACATTCATTAGTAGAATGAACTAAAGTAAAAAACATTTTTTAAAGTGACTTGCAGTAAATATCACATTTTTTGACCTTTCCATATATTAAGTCTGGTGATAGGTACTGGGGTACCTATTATATTTTCTGTTTAAAATATTTAATAAAAACAATAAATTTAAAAGTTTAAATTTCTAAAGTGATGAGAATTGAAAACATTGAAGGATCTATTTCCTTTTACGATCTTTGTACGAATAAAGAAAAAACTGGGAAATTTGCAGTTCTCAATGTTCATGGAATATGGAGAATGACAAAAAATGCTTATGAGAGGCAACTTCTAGAACTCTAGTGCCACTTTATATTTGTGGAATCAAGTTGGGTCTCTAAAGAAGGGGTTTGTAATCGTGAGAAGGTGTCCTGGACAGAAAACAAAGTACCTCAGAAAAGTTTCAGGACTCTGTTTTCCCTTTCCTTTAAAAAGTCACTGCCTTTCTGAAACTCCCTATCAATGGAATGAGTTGGGCCTGCAGAGGGATAGTGATAAGTGGGAAGGAGTGGGACTATAAAATCAGGTTAGGCTAGATATAGGCCTGGCAGGCCTGGGATTTTGGAAATTAACCTGGAAAATCTGGAGTCATTAAAGGGCTTTCAGGAAGCAATGACATGATGAGATAGAAAAGCGTTTTTAAAAGGTATAATCTTGCTGAGGCTCGTAGAATGAATTGGAGAGAAGAAAGGCTGGAGGTCTGAAGTAGTTGGGAGGCTACAAAAATAGTCCAGGTGAGAAAGGATGTGGGTCTGCACAAAGATGTTGACCATGAGGAAAGAAAGATATATGGTACTACAGAAGGTTACACAACAGGACTTAGATTTAGAGAATGAAATGCAGAACTTAATTCAAAGATGATTGAGATGTTAAGCATGGGCTGAGTTCTGAAAATATTCATAGAAACAAAGATGACAGAGGTAAGTCTTTTCTGATGTGCTGAGTCTGAGGTATCAATACGGCATCAAAACTATTCAGTAGAGAGCTGGAGATGCAAACCTGAAACCAATATTTGGGAACCCTTCATATAAGGTGCAACAGTTGCATCCAAGAATGGATCAGTTCTAGAAGAGAAAGGCCACACAGAGAAGACCAGAGCTCTCAAGATCGAACATAATGGAAAAGTCAAGGATTTAAAAATGGAAGATGGTTAATCAGAGAGCAAAAAAAGAGCAGAACTCATGGGAAAATAGATGAGTACAGTTTCAATCTGATTCAAGAGGGAAAAGTCTTTCAAAAAGGACAGACGGGGTGGGGAGAGTGGGCAGCAGTGTCGGCTGAGTGGGCAACAGAGGGGCTGAAAATGAGGCCTGAGGAGAGGTCCAAATGCATTCAGCTTCCAAATGCATTCATGGAGGCAGCAGTTTTAATAATTTCCTACTTGTCTCGTCTCTTGACAATAAACCTCCTCTTAGCGAATGTGATTCTGTTTTGCATAATGGAAAATGCACATCCCCCAAGGTGCAGAACTTCTCCAGCTCCCCTCCAATAGCCTTTCTAGAACACCAGGTGTGTCCAGTTGGACACTTATGTGTTCCAACATTCTTCTCGGGACCACTCCAAAGAGTAATTCACTCTACTTGATCAGAAAATATGACCACTTATGGCCATTTCTATTTCCTGAAAGTAAGCCCATGGAAGCCCATGGGATTCACAGCTTGCAAGAGTACTATTACACAGGACATCTAACATTTTTTTTTTTTTTTTCGGTGAGGAAGATCAGCCCTGAGCTATCATCCGATGCCAATCCTCCTCTTTTTTTTTTTTTTTTTCGCTGAGGAAGATTGGCCCTGGGCTAACATCTGTGCCCATCTTCCTCTACTTTATACGGGACGCTGCCACAGCATGGCTTGACAAGCAGCACACCTGGGATCAGGCCTGCAAACCCCGGGCCACAGAAGCGGAGTGCACGCACTTATCTGCTGTGCCACCAGGCGGGCCCCAGGAGGACGTCTAACATTTATCAACTACCATGTGTGTGCCATGCACTATAGCATTTCCATAATTATTTCCTTATTTAATATTGACAACAATACTGCAAGTTGGACGTTATTGGGAATTATTATTCCCCACATTTTTGAAGTGCTATCCCAAGATTGTTTTATTCCCCTTGTAGTGGAAGACAATATCTCTTTACCTTTTAAAATTTATAATGAGAAATGACAAAATGGCCCACTCTTGGACTAAGAGATTGAAGGATCAAAATTAGAAAAGCATCTCAGCATTACAGAATAATATTTATCAGGCCATATATCACCTATTCTTCTGATTTGTTACCAGTAATTATTTGAAATTACAAATTATAGAGAATTTCACCTAGTAGAGATAAAATTGAGCTCCTCGTATAAATGAAAAATACCATAATTTCTGAGAGTAAGGAATTTTTCACTAAGTCAATTTAATTGGCCCAAGTACAGTTAAAACTTTTTAATTGCAAACTTGACGTAGTGGCTTAGCTATCATCTCTTGCTTCTAGTTTATGAAGAGTTGACAATTTCTTCTTTTTTGTTTTCAACCTATTTGGCTTATCAGAGAAATATATTATCATTTATACTCAAACCCAACCAACAAAGTAAAAATAATCACAAATTTGAGACAGCATATTTCACCCTGAAAGTAAACAGAGTATGCAATTTTTCATGGCTAGTAATTTCTATAATTGGAACACTATATACTTCCCACATAATTAATGAAGAGTTGGGATATTAATATTTTCTGAAAATCCAGCTTGTGTTGCCCTCAATGGTAAACTGAAGAAGCTGTCATTAGCAATATTTCACAGATGGGTTGTGATTGAAATTTTTTTTCTGTCTTTCTCTTCCAGCCCAGAATTTTTTCCTCTTTTATGATTTCAGAGTGTAATAATAAATAGTTTGAAGCAGAAGTATAGAAGACGATGTCGTACCCTTTGTCTCATGTGAGCTCTGAGTTGAAGAATGAATAGAAGAATGAATTGAAGATGGTTGATTAATGAATCAAGGCCAGTGGGAAAGTGTTGATGGGTGGGTACTAGGGAAAGGACAAAGTAAGAAGGGATGTTCAACCAGGAGGCTCTCTCCGGATTATAGTAACTGCAGCTGGATGGACCATTAGTCTAGTTGTTGAAGCCAGTTTCAAAATTTAGGAATCAGTGAGCCGAATCAGATCAAGCAAAGTGGCTGTGCTATTCTGGTAGGAAGTAGAGGTCAGGGAGGCCAGTGAGCAGAGAGCTAGAGGACCTAATCTGAACCTCAAGAAGCAAATGTGTGTTGGGGCCAGCCCTGGCGGCCTAGTGGTTAAGTTCAGCACGCTCTGCTTCGGCAGCCGGGGTTCGGTTCCCAGGCACGGACCTACAACCACTCATCAATGGCCATGCTGTAGCGGTGGCCCACATACAAAATAGAGGAACATTGCCAATGGACGTGAGCTCAGGGTGAATCTTCCTCAGCAAAAAGAGGAAAGATTGGCAACCGATGTTTGCTCGGGGAGAATCTTCCTCAGCAAAAAAAAACAAAAGAAGCAAATGTATAAGCTAAAGAGAATGCTGGAAGGTGTCAGACAAGAGCATGGTCAGCAAAGCCTGGAATGCAGCTACACAGACATGTTAAATGTAAGATCTAATAAATAAGGGAAGCTATAGGCAGTAGCTGAAAGTAGTTGAAATGCCCCCTCGTAGGGTCACAGATCCTAAGAGAAAGAAAGAAAGCTTATGAAATGTCAGAATTATCATATATCCTATAAATGGATTTAACCTTTTACAAATAATTAAATTAACTTTAAATTGAACACAAATTCTACATATACCAAGCAGCTATTCTTTCCAGACACTGTGTGAATCATCAGAAATACAAAAGGAAGTGAGATATGGCCCCTGTATGGCTGGACCCCATAGCCTAGTGAAGGAGAAAGCTTGAAAACAATCAAAAGAGAGCATCAATATAAAACAGAGATAGGAATACAGTGTGTGGAATCATCATTAAAATACCGAGAGTGTAAGAGAAGGCTGCACAGAGGAGGGACATGTAAGCTGGATAGGAAATAGGCTTTGCTAGGCATAAAGGGATGAAGTATGACAGTGCCTGAAGTGTTCCAGGCATGGTGAAAATATGTGGGTAAACTGTAAGATATACCAGGGTTAGGAGAAGGGGGTACAGAATGATGGGAGGCAGAGGGATAAGCAAACTGGAGCCAGTTGGAGGCAAGAGTTTAGTTAGCCTTACCTGTAGGGCAGTGGTTCTCAAAGTGTGGTCCCAGGATCAGCTGCATTAGCAACACCTGGGAACAATTTAGAAATGCAAATTCTTAGTCCTCACCCTAGCCATACAGAATCAGAAACTCTGAGGGAGGGGGTGGGGCACAGCAATCTGTGTTTTATGAGCCCACCCCCCACCCTACCCCCGGTGATTCTGATGCACAATAAAGTTTTAGAACCACTGCTGCTGGGAAAAGTAAGACTACAGGCAGTAGATAAGCAAAAGAGTGACAAGGCCATATTTTCTTCCTAGGATGAAAACTAGCCCAAGTATGGAGGATGGACTAGACTAATGGCTGAAGACCATGGCTCTTGCAAAATCCAAGAAAGAGAAGCTGAAAGACAAATACCTTTAATGAGAAAATATGGGTCAGAATTTGATATGGTGATGAAGAAAGCACTTCATGGTCTGGCAGCAATTTGGAGTCACTAATTAGGGGAGGACCAAATAACCCCAATGTTGAAGTACTACTGTCTATTTTTAAAAGTTTCTCATACCTTTTATTTCAACATTTTTCTAATTTTCTCTTATTTCTTACATAATTGGACACAAAGGGCAGCATTACTTCAATAACAGGAGTGCAGAAGGCCCTGGAGAGCTCCGCAGTCCTGCCTAAGCTAGGCTCCCTAAATCTTTGTGTCTTTGTAATAAACCCTGGAAATCTATCTGTCACGGACTGAATTGTGTCCCCTCTCCCCTCCCCACCCCCACCCCAATTCATACGTTGAAGCTCTAACCCCCAATGTGACTATATTTGGAGATAGGGCCTATAAAGAGGACATAAAGGTTAAATGAGGTCATAAGGATGGGACCTTAATCTGATAGGACTGGTGTCCTTATAAGAAGAGGAAGAGACACCAAAGATCTCTCTCTCTGTGTGTTTACAGAAAAGAGTCCATGTGAGGACAAAAAGAGAAGGCGTCCCTACAAGCCCAACAAGAGTAGTCTCTCCAGAAACCAACCCTGATGGCACCTTGATCTTGGACTTCCAGCCTCCAGAACTATGAGAAAATAAATTTATTTTGTTTAAGCCACTCAGTCTGTGGTATTTTGTTTTGGCAGCCTGAGCTGACTAAGACTATCATAGCAGAACCAAACAGATGTGGATTTAAATCCCAGCTCTGCTATTTATTAGCCATATCTTTGTACCTCACTCTCTTCATTGTAAAATACAGACAATGAGGATAATATTATCTCCTCTAGTCATTTATTTATTCAGTAATTGTTTATCAAGTGCTTTGTATGTGCCATGTACTCAACAAAAAATTGCTGTGCTCTGATGCTACAATAGGGATGAAAAATAGACACGGCCCTTTACCTTCTGGAGCTTATAACACAGAGTGGGAAAGACAATAGTGAATGAATCTCACAAATTCATGTTAATTCGTAATTACATTAGTGCGACAGCTTCTGCTAAAGAGATGTGCCTTAGCCAAGGTCATGCCCCTTCCTAGGGCAGCCTTCTACCAATGACTGGTCAATGAAGGAGGATAAAGCCCAGCCCCTTGCTCCAATTCATGAGAATTCTGAAGGGCCGTCCCAGCTTCAGAACTCCTCTTGGAGTTGGCTAAATTCTTGTTATGACTACACCACAGCTCAACTTCTCCTGCTGCCTAATCCTGTTTCTTTCCCTATTCTTCCAAAAGTATTGACCACCAGGGCATGCCCTAATAAACTTCCCATGCACTAGTCTTCATCTCAGAGTCTGCTTCCCAGGGACCCAAGCTGCAATAGCAGGTTTGTATGGAATAAACATAAACATGCTCTGCAACCAGAGATGGGAAGTCAAGATTCTTTAGCTGAACCTGAGGAGTGGGATATGGGCTCCCATAGCCCATCCCTCATCTATCTGCTCATAGACTAGAAGCCAGCAGGCACAGAACCAGGATGGACAGGGGAGGTGACGCTGCCCCTGGTCCTGACACTGACCAATCACAGATCTTGTCTTGCGCCTTCAAAAATTCCAATGGTCAAATGTGCTGAGACATGACCTAAAATTAGAAGAGATAAAAATATCATTTGTACCTTACTTTATCTATCCAAACCATAAGAGTCAGTTGAAAGTGAAAAGACTATGATATGGTCACAGAAATAGGCAGGAAGATAGACAAGATAAATAGCCAAGAAATAGATCCAAGATAAGAAAGAACTGACAGGGAAAAGGTAGGTTATTCAGTAAATACTTCTGGGAAAATAGTGTTAGAAAAATTCATTAGTCATTTGGAAAAAAAGAAAGTTAGATATTCAGTTCCCACCAAAATAAGATGAAATAAAGAGGAATAAAAAAGAAAATAGATGTAAAATAGCAATTTATCTTTAAAAAAAAAACAGAAAACAGAAGAAAGATGGGTTATCTCTCACTAAAAATTAACTAATGGAATAAATAACAAAGAAAAATACTCCATATGTGTATGTCTGTTAGATTACTGTTAATAAAAGTAAAAGGAAAACAACAATTACAATAAATAAATGCCACAAACAGGGGAGAAAAAGGTTTCATATAGAAAGACAATATATAAATCAGTAAGAAAAATGGTAATAGTCTAATTTAAAATGGGAAAGAATACGGATAGACAATTCATAGAAGAACAATAAAAAGGCAATTAAGCATGCACAATATTTATCACTACTAATAAGAATTAATAAGTTGTAACAATATGCCTGTTTGTATCAATTTAGCAAATATATTTAAAATGACTTTACCTATTGTTGACAATTTATCCACAGTAATTGGTACAGTAATTCCACTTCTAGGAATTATCCTTCAGCAATAAACAGAGCTAGAGATGAAAAGTTTATTTTTAGAATATTTATCTCAGTGTTAATTTTTAAAAGAAAAATTAGAAACAACCCACAACAATAGATAAACGGTGAAATAAAGCCTAGAATCTAGACATAGCTCACAACAGAAAAAGAACAGGCAAATAGTGAACCGGGGTAATCCTGAGAGAGTAGGCTGTTTTTTGTACCTGGATTTTTATGTATTCCCAAGAGCATACTGCATGGTTAGGGAGGATTTGATAGGGAGAGGGTGACAGACATTTACACAGCAGCAGAGAAGTTAGGAATGTAAACTGTGGATCAGATTTCCATGTGTTTCCATCCAGTTCTGTTGCCGTATGATCTTATTCTACTGGCAATGAGGGACACATTGCAGGTCTTTGTGTAAATTAGGACAACATCTTTGAGTAGCAAGGAGCAGGACCCAACTCGAATCAGTTTAAACAAAAAGTGAGAAACAATGAGCAAGTGCTCTTTTAACCTAGATTGTGTGCAAGTAGATTGTCTGGATAATCCCAGGCAGCAGTAGTGAGGGACAAGGAAGAGCGAAACAGGGGAGGAGGGAAAGAGAATATATGGATGTTTTATTGAGTTTCCACTTTCTAGGTGACTGGTGCTGGTTATCATGAGACCTTTGGAGGTGTCATAAAATGTGCTTCACAACTGTTTTCTCAGGGAATAAAAAGCAGGACATATTTATCCATTGGATTCCATTCACTATGGATCAAAGTGGCCCCACAGGCATTAACTTCCCTTGCACTTCTAGGTTGTATATCCATGACTGCTGAGAGGGTCCCTGAGAGTGTTCCTTGCAGTAGTGTCAGAGAAGCAAGTGAGAGGTACAAGGTGCTGCTAGATTGCTCCCACCTGAAGATTGTTTGAAGCCTCCAAAGAACTAGTGGCCACATATAAGAGTTGAGGCTGAGAGATTTTGGAGTGGTGTACAAGAGAAGTCCTATATACAAGTCTTTGGTGGCTCAAAGAGGAGCAAAGACCCAGAAAGGTAGGAAGAGAGCTGAACCTCAGAGCAGCTACAACCAGAAGTTCAAACTCCATCTGGATTTTCTCAGTCTTGAATCTCTATATGTCTTTGGTTGGGTATCTCCTTTTCTTTTTTTTTTTTTTTTTTAAAGATTTTATTTATTTATTTTTCCCCCCAAAGCCCCAGCAGATAGTTGTATGTCATAGCTGCACAACCTTCTAGTTGCTGCATGTGGGACGCGGCCCCAGCATGGCCGGAGAAGCGGTGCGTCGGTGCGCGCCTGGGATCCGAACCCGGGCCGCCAGCAGCGGAGCGCGCGCACCCAACCGCTAAGCCACGGGGCCGGCCCTCTCCTTTTCTTTCTCCTTAAAGACAGCTTTCCCTACATGGCAGGAAACTTATCTCTTAATGGCTTTTATATTTTGCATTTTACAATTTCAGCCTCAGGAGATGAACTGGTATACTTAGACCCACATCTAATATTACCTAGGGGGAAGCTTCATTGGCCTATTTAAGGTCAACCATCCATTCTTGGACAAATAAGTATTGATAAGAGAGGTTTCATGTAAGGACGTGAGGACACTGGTAGAAACCATATAATAAAGTAGGGGATAAGGAGTTTCCAAAAGAAGAACAAGATGCCAAGCAGACAATGCCAGAAATGTGTATCTCATATTCTAAGTGAGGGGGTGCCTTGACCAGAAAACATCTCTTAAAGTGTGCAGAGCCTGGAAGTACTTTAGCCAAAGATCAGAAAGGACAAAACAGAGCCTGAATTAAGGCAGGAGTTAGCGACAAGGAGGAGGATAGAAGTAACGCTAAGGAGAAATAATCAAAGGACCATGTGACCCATATTAGTTTCACATGGTGCCCTTATATTCTCCATTAACAGAAACTTATGCAACACTTACTTTACCAGATGCCAAGTCCTGTGAGAGGTGCTGCAATGGTGCATAAGACACAGTCTGTCTCCTCAAGAGCAGAGTCATGTGACTTAGCAACAGCAATACCTCATACCTGTAGAAAACTCTCATCCACATCTTGGGATCCCTGGTTCCATGACATAGAATTTAGTTAATGGAATATATTAGTAAAAGCACTTTTCTTTACAGAAGGTCAAGGCCTGAGCTTTTGGGAGCTCCTCATTTGGACTTATTGCTTCATTTTCGATTGATAAAGATACCAGAATCAATGACACGGAATTGTTTTCTCTAGGCATAGCACTAGTGAGAAAGCATTAAAACTTGATAGCAATTGTCAACATTTGATTTTTTCTCCTTGGGTCTTGTCTATACAGCTCCAAATAATAATGGCCAATCTAGCTATTTCAACCATATTTGTGGTTCATGATGGTTATTCTAAGCCTATTCTATACAGTAAAATGTTGTTAATTAGGACTTCGTTTATCTTTCTTTTATTGAATACATATTCATTTTTTAAGACTTACTTGAAATATAAGCATTTATATTTATATTTGTCTTTTAGAAGTCAAATTAATTTCTCCCTCCTCTAGGCTCCCATGTCGTCATCTATCATATTGGACTGTAATTATTTGTTCATGTGTTTGTCTTTTTCCCTCTGGACTCTGAGTTCCTCAAGGGCAGGGACTTCATCTGATTTATCTTTATTTCCCAGGACCCAGTACAGTGCTTAGCACATAGTAGGTTCTCCAGTTTGGGGGGAAAGTAGATAATGGATTCAGGAAGTTTGTCCTCTGTTAGAGTAATAGTGCGGAGACATTTGGTGTAAGTTGTTAAAGTTTTCCCTGACTTTATTTCCTCTAGATAAGCAAAAGATCCTTGAGATGTTTTTAATGCAGCTGCCCATCAAACTAGAATGTCACTGATATTTCAGTGTACAAAAAAAAGCACTTCTGTTTTTTGTTTGCCAAGTTTGCTAGCTCCTGTGAGAAATTCTACAAAGGATCATACCATCTGGACAAGACCGAAGTAAGAGAAATCTAATGTAAGTCTTGTCATCCTATAATCATTATCTTTATTATTTTTTAGGAATAGGAGTCTCTGACACCAGAGAAAATTGTGGTCTGTCTCAAAGGAGGCCATCCAGGAAACAATACACAGCGAAAACAAAACAAAAATATAGAAAGCCTTCTGCAGAGGTGAGAGGTGATTTTTTCACACTTTTTTTCTCACCTGATAAGTGATAGGGCACACTGCTAAATCTCCTTTGTTCATTTGAAGGGTGTTCACAAAATACTGGTTTAAACATATTGTTACCTAGATTTCAGTCCTGAAGGCAGAGTAGCTCTGAACTATTACATCAAAAAAACTGAATGTAGTGCAATAATAGTTCAAAAGCAAGTTTTCTAAAAGTGAAAGATAACTATCACAGTAACAATACTAGAATTTAGGAATGGCCTACTATGTGCTAAAAACCACTATCAGTGTTTGTTATAGGTCCTCTTTAATGCTTGAATCAGTCATAACAGGGATGGTGTTATTAAGGAAACCGAGGTTCAGGAGGACAAATGATTTATCAAAATGTAAATCAGAAGTAGGAGAGCAGATATGTAGATATATACAACCACATGAATGAATCTCACAGCTATTGAGCTGAGCAAAAGAAGCCAAATATGAAAGACTACACACTATGATTATATTTATATGAGTTCGAAAACAGGAAAAACTAATAAATTCTCATAGAAGTCAGAGGAGTAGTTACTTTTGTGGGTAGGGGGTTTGACTAGAAGGGGGTGTCAAGGAATCTTCTGGATGATGAGAAATGTTGTACATCTTGACATGGGTGGTAGTTTAACAGTGTATTCATATTTAAAAACTCATTCAGCTGTGCAAAGATTTGTGCCCTTTTCTGTATATAAGCTATATCTCAATAAAAATGTTAAAAAGGGGCTGTCCCCATGGCATAGTGGTTAAACCCAGGGCGCTTTGCTATGGCATGGCAGCCCCAGTTTTAGGGTTTGGATCCCGGGCGTAGACCTACAGCACTGGTCAAGCCATGCTGTGGTGGTGACCCACATAGAAAATAGAGGAAGATTGGCACAGATGTTATCTCAAGGCTAATCTTCCTCAAGCAAAAAAAAAAAAGAAAAAGATTGGCAATAGATGTTAGCTCAGAGCAAATCCTCCTCACCAAAAAAGAAAAAACCAACAAAGTTCAAAAGTAAAAGAAGGGGAGAGGAATTAGAATTTAGCTCTGTTTAGTTCCAAAGGACCTCTCTTTCCACTATACACTCTTTCTGCAATCAGTTTCAAATTTTTATGTTCAACACAAAATCTTATCCATTTTTCTGGGATAGTGCACAGAAAAGTCAGACAGATACTTTAATAAACTATTACAAGTAAGTTCATACAGTGGAAATTGCAGAGTACAAGCCGGTTGGTTAGGAAAGGATGTGTAGTAAGCTGGAACTAGTTTATAAAGAGTTTCGTGAACCTTGTTAAAGGAAAGCCTTGGATTTTACTTATATTGGCAACCACTGAGGGATTTTATGTAAAAAATTTTATGATAATATTCGCTGTTGTGGGTGAAATGGATTAGAAAGAATAGATGGGAGGAGAAAAAGCCTGGGAACAGAGAGCAAGTTAGGAGGCTGTCGTAATCATCTCTGCGAAAGTGGCTAGATCTTGGACTAAGAGTTATGACAGTATGGTAGGTAGATGAATATAGATATGTTCAAGAACTAAGTGGATGTTGTCATCAACTGGATATGGGCAATGAGGGACACACAGAAGCTGACTGAAGTGGCTAGGTGGACTGATCCATAATGAAGCAGGCCTTATTCAACCACCAGGAAAACAGGGACAAGGTATAGTGCTCTAGGGAGAAGCTAAAGCTAGGCAGGTTGTCAGGGCTCTAGCCAAGTGATTTGGGGTTCAGAGAAGGGCTCTAGTTCTTATAAAGAACTAGACTGTTGTTATGGGCTGAATTGTACCCCCCAAAACTCATATGTTGAAGTCCTAAGCCCAGTACCTGAGAATTTGACTGTATTTGGAGATAGTGTCTTTAAAGAGTAATTAAGTAAAAATGAGGTCATTAGGGTAGGCCCTAACCCAATATGACTAGTCTCCTTATAAAAAGAGGAAATTTGGGGGTCAGCCCAGTGGTGTAGTAGTTAAGTTCGCACGCTTCACTTCGGCGGCCTGGGGTCCGCTGGTTCAGATCCCACATGTAGACCTACACACAGCTCATCAAGCCATGCTGTGGCAGCATCCCATATACAAAATAGAGGAAGATGGGCACAGATGTTAGGTCAGGGCTAATCTTCCTCAGCAAAAAGAGGAAGATTGGCAATGGATGTTAGCTTAGGACCAATCTTCCTCAAAGAAAAGGAAATTTGGGCGCCAGCCTGGTGGCATAGTGGTTAAGTTTGTGCTCTCCACTTTGGTGGCCCAGGGTTCACAGGTTTGGATCTTCTAGCCAAGAACTGGTTCCAAACTCCATCTACTGGCAGGGATAGGGCTTCTAATGTTCCTCCACATTTAATTCTCCTTGGCTCAAAGATAGGGCAGAGCAGAGATACAGATTGAAAGTGTTTAATTCTGATGCTGGACAGAGTTGGAAACAAGCTGGGGCTGACTGGACCATCTCAATTTTTAAAAATGACTAACAGGATGACAACATTGAGCAAAAAGGAATGCTAGATCTAGTCAGAATTGACTCAATAAACAATCAAGATATTTGCTTGTACCTGCGCATTCCTTCGATACTAAGAAATATATGTGCATGTGTATTAATGTCTAGGCTACATACCAAATACCTCACTTCTCTTTGCCTTCACATGCTCTGCTATGGATCAACTGCTAACCTTGCTCCCTTGGGTTACTGTAACTTCCTCCTAACTGGTCTTTGTCTCAGTATTGCTCCCCATTAATGAGGATCAAGTTCAGATCATTTGAGGCATGAATGGGTGCATTGCCATGGTTTTCTCATTTGTTTGTGTACATTTGCCAAGGAACACAATTGCCTAGAAATCTTTCTTGACTCTTTGCTCTGATCTCGTAAGTCCAATTATGAAGTATAGATTCTTCCTTTGCAGTTACTCTCACATTTGTCCTTTCTTTTTACATTTCTACATATCCTAGCTTAGGCTCTTTTTGGATCCTGCCTGAACTACTGCAGTAGGCTCCTTCTGTAACTGAGCAAGGGCTCGCTGCCCAATGTGCACAGAAGCCAATACTATAGCACCAGTTTTTGAGAGAAGAAAGAGCTTTATTACATGGCCCACCAGCAAGGAGACAGGAGGCAAAGCTCATACCTGTCTCCTCAAGCTGAAGTGGCGACAGACTTTTAAGGAGTTTGGAGTGGGAGTGGTTATGTGAAATGTTAACTTGGTGGAATCTGGAGGGTGGGAGGGTAACAGTTTTATAAGTCTGATGTGCTACAAATCAAGGGACCCCTAGCTTCTCATTTCATTCCCTGTTCCACTTTCTCTTAACATTAATTTCCACAGTTAGGGAACTTTTTGTTCCTAGGCAGCTTGAGGTCATCTCAGGACACGGTTTCCATCTTCTGAGCATGCTGCAGCTACATGACTTGCAGTTCTTGCTCCTTGCCCCTGCAAAACAACTTTGATGCATTGTTATTGATACAATAGGATACAATATGGCCAGTACAAATTGGTCTATGATGGTTACACTTATTGTCCTGCTTACCCCGGGTTCTCTCCTTACCACCTAAATCTATCCTATACAACATCTTTAAAAAATATCACTTTGACCACAATGCCATTTTTCTGCTTGTTAATCTTCAATGGACTCTGCCTGCTTATAGCAACAAATTCAAACACTTCTCAGCCTAATGTTTAAGGCTTTGGGAACCTGGCCTCTTCTAACATTTTCAGTCTCGTTTATAATTATCCTAGCTTCTCAACTCCTCAAACACATTGAAGCAGTTTCAGGCATTGCCCTCCAACATGCCTGCCACACAGCCCTGAGCTTCAGATCCTTGTGCTTTGGCTCCTATGCTTCCATTCCTTACCTTCCACTTTTTCCATGCCCCATTTGTCCTTTAAGAACAGCTCGAATCCCAGATATTTTTGCTCATTTTTCTCCTGGTGTAACATGCCTTCTTCTTTGCCTACCCATGCTACCCATCTTTCAAGGCCAACCATAATTGCTACTTCCTCTTTGAAGTCTTTCCTAACCCCCCTAGCATTCAATCCTTTGTGAAAGGCTACTCTAGGGCCATTAAGCGCCAGGTGTCTGAGCCCTGGGGCTCATGGTTGGATAATATATAATTCCTCATTTCCAGGACAATGTGCTCTCCTCACATTTTTTTTTTTGTGTGTGAGGAAGATCAGCCCTGAGCTAACATCCATGCTAATCCTCCTCTTTTTGCTGAGGAAGACCGGCTCTGAGCTAATATCTATTGCCAATCCTCCTCCTTTTTTTTCCCCAAAGCCCCAGTAGATAGTTGTTTGTCATAGTTGCACATCCTTCTAGTTGCTGTATGTGGGAGGTGGCCTCAGCATGGCCAGAGAAGCTGGGCGTCAGTGTGTGCCTGGGGTTCCGAACCCGGGCCGCCAGTAGCAGAGCGCGTGCACTTAACTGCTAAGCCACAGGACCGGCCCCTCTCCTCCCTTTTAGTGCACCTATTGCAGTTATTGCCCAGAGAACTGTCTTTTAATATTACTCAGGAAATTTCTTTTGTTTTGAATTGCCAATTAAATTTCTATGATTTAACTTTTTAAGAAATGACTTATCTTTCCCAGTTATGTTGTAAAGACTTTTCCCCCAACGACCTAGTTTAACTGAGAGAGGAGCAGTATACTATTATGTACCACCCATTGAGGTGGTATTTTTGCTAGTGCTTCTCATAGTGTGACAGGTCTAGCAGTCCATTTTATGTGGCACACAAAAGCCGTGATTTTACAGATATTCTTGCTTAGGATAAAGTAGACAGTGTTCATTTAAGTTTTTTTTTAAAAAGTGAGTTGATTTAAATAAAAAATACTCAATAATAATGGTTCAAGTGATAGTTATGGCAAAAACTGTAGAAGTGGTCCTTCAATGACTGAAATGGCATTATATGATATCACATTTATTTCTCACAACAACTTTGTAAATTAGAAACTGAAGTCCAGAGAAGCATTGGAACTTATTCAAGTCGGAAAGCTCATAGGTGGCAATGCAGGCTTCAGGTGGAGGTACCTAGGTCTCTGACTAAAGCTCTTCAAATTTCCCCTTCACCATGATGCCCTTTTGCATGTGGGAAGATTTAGTTTAATTACTTAAGAGTGTGTCTGATTTGTGTCTTTATACCCCACCTCATCTCCTCAAAAAGATTTACTTTCTAAATTAAATTCTTCACCTCCGGAAAAACATAAGGGGCACCAGAATTTGGCGTATTTCTAAGCACATTTATAAAATATACAAGGAAAAGGACCCGATTTCCTGCCTGGCTGAGTGAAACATTAATTCTTCACCTTGGTACCTCAACCTACAGCTGTAATAAGGGCCGTTATGCCCAAATAGGCCCTTAAACGGAAGACCTGCTGAGCAGAGACCCACTTTCCCAGCCCCGCGTCAGCTTTTCTGCCAACTGACCAGGCGGAAGCAGCAGCAGGGGAGGAGGGACTGCAGGTAGGTGGGGAGGGGATCACTTTGAAAGCCCTAAATCCCTCGCAGGGAAGAAGCAGCTGCTCCTTGTTTTTTTAACATCTGTCCCATCTGTCCCCGGCTGGATCTCACCCTCTGGAGGCTCGAGCTAGCTAAACGTGGATACGACAAGGAAGCATTTCTGAAGGCTGGTTGGTGAGTGGAAATGAGCATAATTGCCACCCAGAAAGTCTCTTCTATTGAGAAGAGGGCCGTTGGGGTTCTTAAAGAGGATGGCTACCACCTTCCTTCATTTTTTCTCACAAAACATACAGCTGTAATTGACGATGAGTCGGGATTTGTAACATCACCCAAATCGGACTGTACGCCCTGAGGATATTATTTCACAAAACAGAGGTACTCTGAGAGCCCAGTTTTTTATTTTAACCTCCAGGGGAGCCACAGGCTGCTGATTTGGGGGAGGAATAAATACTGCACACAGTATACCACCTCTATGGTAGAACAAGCTGTGCGTATCTCGCGCGTGTGGCGTTTATCACATTTAACAGTGTGTTGCTTGTATCTGACTCTCCTGCCAACACGGTGCTCCTCGAGAACAGGGACCTTATTTCTATTCAATAATTTCCCCCTGGTATTGAGAACCGTGACTGGATTCTGGCAGGCATGAAATAGACATTTATGAATGAATGAACGTTAATGAACAAAACATAAAGGAACAGGATGATTCATTTGGTTCTCCGAAGGCGGGTATGGAGGGAGGGGCTTGGAACGAGTGGCCAAGCGAGGCACAGTCCCAAACGCCCACAGCTTCTGCTCCGGTCACCACAGAACCCCGTCTGCTAGCAGGTGCCCTCACTGGGCCCAAAACGAGGCTGCGCGCGCCTGAGAGGCCCCGCCCCCAAGGCGCGGGCGCAGCCACGCCCCCTTCCCGGTCATTCCCTCTCCGAAGTCCGTTCCACTCCTGTTACAGGATTAGGGGCGGGGCCAGGAGGGCGCAGGCGCAATGGGCGGCGGAAGTAGCGACTAGGGAAGCAAGAGGGAGAAGGCTTGGTGCTTTGCGAAGGGCGCAGCGCTCCTCCTCCACTTCCTCCTCCCGCGGGAAGCTCGGGGTGGCCGCCAGAGCAGCCGAGCCCAGGCTCCTCCCCTCCCCGCCCCCTGCCCGGGAGCGGCCTGCCTTCCACTCCGCCCGCCGAGATGGCGCTCGACCCCGCAGGTACCGGGGCGGGAAGCGGGGGTTGCTGAGAAGTCTCGGCCCGGGTCTCTAACCGCGGGCCTGCGGCTGGGGGCGCCCTGGGAACGGTGCCGAGCTCTGAGGTTGCACCGCTTCCGCAGACGTCCCCTCACGCCCGGCCGGCCGCCTTCGGCTTCTGGCCGGCCCCAGCTCCTTCCTTGCGGTCATAGGTCATCTTCGTGCTCCTTGGGGTTAGGGTTAGGTGAAAGGCATAGGGTTTGTTGTTTAAACTCTTGCCCTTACGTGGCTTACAAACATTTTCCTCCTTAATGCTACTGCTCTCTTCATCGTCATCCTCTTTTTCGCCCCTTTGGGGCACAGAGTCCTTTGAATATCTAGCCCAACGTGAAAACAATTCAGAGAATCCATCACTGTGGCAAGAATCAGTTTCTCTGGAAAGGATCGCGCAAGTCTTGATCCATGTTATTTTACCTTTCATGCCTCCACCCCACTTCCACTTGCAGGGATAGTTTCAGTTCCCCCTCGAATTCCCGTCCTTACAGAAGCTCAACTGCGGTGTCTTTGCTTTAGGCTGTTTATGTAGGAATATAGTTAGAGAAGTTCACTTTTGGAGGGAATGGTGATTAGCCCATTTCTTTCATTTTATGGATATGAAAGGTCAAGGCATTGGGAGGAGAAATGGCTTTAAAACTTTGGAGATTCCGAAATGAAAAAGTCACATTGGTGGCCCTCAAGGACAAGGAAACATATGTGTAGCAGACAACACATTTATTGGACACTTTATTATCAAGCTAGGTATTCTTGATTATCCAGCAATAGTATGTGGGGTAGTAGATACTATTTGAGGCTGAGAGAGGATCAGGGAGTACTTTAATTTGAAGCATAAAAGAATTTCCGGAACACGTAATGATCATACCAGTATTGGGCCAGGTGATGGATCAGACTTTATGAAGTTAACGATTGATCTGGACTTTGAAGGATAGAATTTCCAGTGGTTGGAGTTGGAGAAGAGGGGGCAGCGTGAGCAAGTGTGGAGGCAGTAAAGTGCACTGTGTGATGTTTGGTTGCAGGGTGAATACCTTGATTTCTTTGGTGAGGGTAGGAGGGGTGTAAATGAAGGATGGGTAAGAGACTTACCAACCAAGAGGTTGGAAAGTCGATTGAGGCCTATATAATTGTAGTATTTCTGAGCTGGAGTGACATTCAAAGTAATCTCATACAGATGAGGAAATAGACTCAGGGAGGTTAAAAGCTTCCATATGTCTATATTCTTGAATTTAGACAAGGAAGTTTAGAAAAAAAATCTTCATACTTGCTTCTTACTGTCCAGTTACTCTTAACCCACTCCAATCTTGTGTGCCCAAGGCCCCACAGCTAATTGCTGGTAGGGCCAAGTCTGTGTAGAACTCAGATAATTTCATCTCCAGTCCAGTGCTGTGGAGATGCCACCACTTGAATATTTATTGATTAAACAAATACTTGAGTGCCCATCATATGTCATGTATTGTTCTAGGCTCTAGGAAACTAATAGGACAAACAAGATCCCTGCTCCAAATAGAGCTTGTAGTCTAGTGGTAGAAGAAAGAAGGCAAACACCCCCGCACCCCAGACACACACACTTTTACAGCTTGTGATGAGCGGTATGAAGAAAATAAGCAGTTTCATGTGGTAGATGGTGAAGAGAGGACTCCTTTAGGTAGCGTGGTTGATGAGGAGCTCTCTGAGGAAGTGTCATTTGAATTGGAATCTGCAAGACTAGAGGAAGCCGTCATGTGAAGAGGTGGGGAAAGAGTATGCCAGGCAGTCGAAGTAGCAAATGCTTAAAATATTTGACTGGAGTGAGGGCCAGAGTGTGGAGGAGATTAAGGGAAAGATATTGGGAAAGTAGGGAGGAGCTAGATGCCGCAGGGCCTTGAAGGCTCTGATGAGAAAGCATTTGGACTTTTTCTGATGTTATCAAAAGCCTTTGGAGGCTTTTAAAGAGGACAGTGACTTAATTTATGTGTTTACTACCCTGGCTGCAGTGGTAGCATACATTGTGGAGGGATCCTGAGTGGAAGCAGAGAGATAGGTTAAGAGATGGTAGCAGTAGTCCAGGCCACATATTTTAGTGTCTTGGCCTGGGATGGTATTAGAAAAGATAGAAAGAAATGTAGAGCTTTGATAGATGTTTTGGAGGTGAAATTGACAGGACCTGCTGTTGCATTGAATAAGGGTAGTGAGGGAAAGGGGGGCATTAAGGATAATTCCTAGGCTTTTTTCTTTAGCGACTGAGTGGATGGTGATGGTCACATCTAACAACATGATCATTGGAAACTTCAACAAAAGCAGGGATGGAAGCAAGATTGGAACGGAAAGTAAGAAAGTGGAGTCAGGAAGTGGGAAGATTTTTAAAAAAATTTTCTTGTCTCTTTAAATTCCAGAATACAAACGTATTGAAGTCAGCTTTTTTTTTTAACTTCATTTTTGTTTGGTTCATAAATTGAAGCATAGGTTCATGTTTTGATATTTCTCTTGCTTTTTTTAAGTCCACAATGGTATGTTTCCAACTGAGTAGATGTGTTTCTGAGTGGATGAGTAGATAGTTATGCCAAATGAGGTTTATATAGCGAAATCTGTTTTCCCATTGGTTTATATTAGTTTTTTGAGATCTTTATACAAGTTTGATCTTCATTTGGCAGCAGCTTTTAACTAACTTTGTAGAGTCCGTTCTTCTCATGAAACTCTGAACCCAACAATGAAATGCACGTTACATACTTATTTTTATGTGTAGTTTTATTTAAACTGTTTTCCTTTTTGTTAATGTAGAGGTAATAACAGCATTCTTCGTAAGTTTATCAGCCGTAATTATGTTTGTTATTTTCTCTTACTACTTGATTGCAGAGAGAAAAAGCCGGAGAGAGTGTCTAACACCCAGGAAAAGTGGCTGTGGAGAGAGGTTAAATTTTTAAAAAATACTGGCGCCTGGCTTGCACTCCCAGTTATTCAGATTTAATTTGCCCAGGCCTCTGACATTTAAAATATTCCATAGGCAGTTTTTGATATGCAGACAGAGTAGAGGAGAACCACTGTTCTGAACTCTCCCGGTTTTATTGATTTGTCCTTCAGCTTTGTTTCCTTGTAAATTTAATCTTCTCTCTATTCCCAGTGGAAATTCTCCCTACATCTTTAGCCATAAATGGGACCTGTGATTGCATAGTAATGATTCAGAAATATACAGTATAGCTCATTCTCCTATAATAGGACTTAAGCATAGTTAGTCTTATTCCAAGTTATAGTTTCTTTACCAATTTATAACCCTTTCTACAAGTATTATGTATTTTAAAAATCCGGTCAAACTTAGGTGATTGGAAATTTAAAAGCTGGTTTATTTTGAATGTATAATCCATGATCATCTATAGAAATAATGTTTAAAGTGGTGCTTCTTAAAGTAGAATTTTCAAAAAGGTAAAGTTAGTACTTATGCAAATAAAAAATGAATATGTGTTGAAGACTTGCAACTCATTAGTTAGTGAAGGAACCAGTAAAATGTAAAAAACAGTTCAAAAAGCCTTTGAGAAGCTAGATACATAGTTTCATAAATTGCTGGCTTGAGATAAAAACTGGTTAATTTACAACAGTGCCATGAACTAATCTTTGGGGTTATCTTTTCCATTGGTCAGAAATTATTTCTGTCTCTATTTGACAGAATTCTAGAAGTTGACCTCTGCCCCTAACAAGTTGTAAAACAGCCCAGTAACGGAAAGTCAGCCCAGTGCTGTACTCAAAGAACACCCAGTTAGGCCTTTGCTATTTGTACATTCCAGATACATTTTCTGACATGATTGCTTTCCTAGATGACAACCCCCAGGAGTCTGAGCCTGATAGTTTTGATTTCTGATTTTCTAAAACACTGGAAGATTCCTTTCTCCTGTCTTTTTCTCCTACCTTTCCCTCTTTTGGTGGCGTAGGAAGTTTCCCTTCCCCCTGTGGATTAGTGTGGATTTGTTCTCTACTTTTGCATCGTGGAGCAGTGGCAGCATTAGAGGTTTCCTTAATCAAGGATGTATGTGAGTGCCCCTCCACTGGTATTTTCTTCCAGAAATCTAATAAGGGGAAGAAGATGGGATAGTAATAGGGCCCAGGGGGTAGGAAGTGGGGTCAGGAATTTCAAGACAGTCCATGAGTAGACATTTAAGGTGTATGTGTCTTGGGAGGTCGTCATTATGGTAGCTCTTGGAATATTTGGGTTGCAGGGCTTCTTTTAGTTCCTACAGAGATGTAGGTAGATTAGCTTTAGAGGTCTAGTACTTAATGCTAGCACTTATATTTACTGGAAATTTTTACTTTTTAATTTAGACATCTAAACAGATTTGAAGAATCTTTTTTTCTGAGCATTTTGTGATTACTATGTAAAAGGTTATGTAGTTATTAGAAAATTTTGATTTTATTATTGCTTCCATATCTCTACAGGATCTTCTTGGACATCAATTATATTGGTAGCTCAGAGCTAAAATCTGTTCAACTTCTACATTTTATATATCTCTAAACTCAAAGTGTGTTCGCTATAGAAAATACATTGTTTTTGTCTCATTAGATTAATTTAACAACCCCTAATGGTTTGCTCTCTGAAATTTGAAAAACACTGGCTTAAGCAAAGAGCATAAGAAAGAGAGAAGAGTTGAGATCAAAGAGGAGTGTGTTCCGTGGCAGTGGAGGGGTTTGAGTTGTGAATCATGAAATGTGCTGTAAACCATTTCAAGGAGTTTAAATTTTATGCTAAGAACAATGGGAAGACATTGCAAGTTTTTAGGCAAGGGAGTGACATGTAGAACTTTCCTCATTTTGTGTTTATGACTTTTGATTAGATTGGGGTTATGCATTCTCAGCCAAATACTGCACAAGTGGTGATGTGTCTTTCTCAGGGTATCATATGTGGAGCTCATGATGGCTGTCTGTCTCTCATAGGTGATGTTAATTCTGATCATGCAGTCAAGGTCTTGTCCCATTTCTTTGCTATGTTTTCCCTCCCTTGCAATTAATAAGTAATCTGTGGGGAGACCATTTAAGACTATGCAAATGTCCGTTCCTCATCAAAAATTCCTCTTTGATTTAGCATCCATCGATGATTTTTGCCTTATTCGGTCTTTCCTATGATGGTTGCAAAGTAATGATTTTCTGCCTCCAGCATTCTATCCGCGTTTATTAGATGGTTGTTGACATTTTGCTGTAAGCAGGAGACCACTTGTTTCTTGTTTATTTATTTCTTTATAGATTTATTATTGGTATGGACTCATAGAATTCCTCTTTTTTCAATGGTTTATAATTTGTTACTCTGTGTAATTATTTGGTGCTCACACTTCCCCAGATTTGGCCAGTGAGAGTTCCTTCTGGGTCCTTGTGATGTGCTTCCATCATTTTTTTGAGCATTTCCTTTTTCTGTCACACAAAATGTCCCTGGCTCATCCTGTACCTACCCTGGCCCATCCACAGAATTAGTCATTTTTCTGACAAGCTCTGCTTCCTTTTATTTGGGCACAGTATTAGAGAACAAGATCTGGGCGCCAGGTCTGAGTACCACTTAGGTGTTTTACATGCAAGTGATTTATGAATGGAGTGCTCTTAGGAAAAAACCTGTAAGGGAGCGAGGGGAATGGAGAGGGAAGGAGAGGAGGCTGAGCAAGGATGTGGCTTCAGGGAAGGCCTGTCTCAGCCTAATCAGATCTGGTGCACAACCAAGTACAAGGTTGGTCCTGCTTTGGAGGCAAGGGAGCTGGGCCTTTGTGCCATCTGTCGGTCAGCGCACCGCAGGAGCTGGGAGAGGGGACAGCAGCAAGGAAAGGTGCACAGTGCTGCCGTGCCCTAGGGCAGTCCTGAGAAGGCTGCAGGTGTGAAGGCTTCGACATTCTCTCCTATGGGAGGCACGAAGATGCTCTGCTACGGGAGGGGTGCAGGAGGGGTCTCCTAAAAATAACTGATTCCAATCTGTTAGGAACCTTAGTTTGAGTAATGAGAGTTTGGATAGTGATGGGTCAGGTAGGAAGGGGTACTTGCACAAATATATACATACACAGGTGTGTGTACTGCATCTAGTTCTAAAGTATCATGGGGTTGTGGTAAAAAGTTTGAATAACATTGGCCTAAGATATATCTAATATATGCCAAACTGTGCTTTGTTTTTTTTTTTTTTTTTTTTGCCTCTAGGCCATTTGATGCTGTTTCTTCTTTTTGGAATTTTCCCTGTCTTCCCCGTCCCCAAATCTGTGTAATTCTTGTTCATTTCTCACACCTCACTTTAAAATCAGTTTCATAGGAAATTTTCCCTGATTGTCACCACCTCTCAGTCTTTCAAAAATTAAAAAAAAATTTTGGAATAAAAAAACCCCCCAAATATCAAATAACCTGTGTATAGAGTTTCTTTCATTCTAGATCTGGAGTTTTTTCCTTGAGAAATAAAATGAAACCTACAGATGTGATGTGTCTGTATGTATCAAATAATTTGAGAGATGAAGAAAAACATGATGTGGAGAATGGGAATATTCTATCTGTGTAGTAAAGAGTAAATATTTTTCATATGATTTCACCTCTTTAAGTTTATTAGAGACTAGATGATTAGAAAGGATAAGCCAGTTAATTACACCTAGAGAGTAAGAGATTGCCCACCAACCCCAGGGAGGCACTGTACTGTTATGGAAATGGCACTGAATTGAATTTAGGAGTTAGTAGAGCTGACTTCTTGTTTCAGACTTTGCCATTAACCTCAGGCCCTTAAAATATTCTAAGTGGAGTAATCTGAGGTTTGAAGATGAGGGGTAGGGAGAGTGAGCTATGTCAGATAACTGCTAAGGCTGCATGAAGCCTTAAACTTTTATGATTCTAAATACTTGCAGTTGGTCCCAAGAGGTTCTTGACTCAGCACAGCAAGTTCACCACAGGAAAAAATAACTTCAAGTTTTTGTTTCATTTACTGGACTGGTATTGTTATTTTTGTAGAGAGGTGTTAATAGCATATTTGTAGAAATCTCTAGGTTTATAAATGTCATAAATGCGAGAAATACTACCTTATAGTTATATAAGAGGACCAAACAAAACTGTGCCCAAGAACGTTGATACCCAAAGTAACCTTCTCCCTCACCATCCCCGATTACATTTTTACATTTTTAAATATGGACATTGAGGGGAAAAAATTTTAAGAATATGGTGTTTACTATCCTACATCATGTTTTTGCTAAAGAACTGTTACCGGGAGGTTTTTACAGATCAAAGGATATGTTAATTAACTAAGCATGATTAATTGAAATACAGAGTTTCAAATGTTTATGCTGCAGAATAAGGAACTTTGCCTGTCTTACTCATCTTTGTATATACAATCCCTAGCGTGGTGATTGGTGCATAAGTAGGTGCCTAATAAATATTCATTAACAGAATGAATATCTGTAATTATCAAACATTGAAACTCTTTTAAATATATCTATCATTTATTAAACAGTTTTATTGCATATTTACCATATGCTAGGAGTTAGAGGGAGTTATAGAGATGAATTAGATATGGTCTTTGACCTCATTAAACTTAAGTTTCATACAGTGGTTCTTAATCTAGCTGCATATTAGAATTATTTGGGGAGGTTTTAAAAATACCAATGCCTGGGTTTTACCCCAGCATTTGTGTTTTAACTTGTCTGGGGTGGAGCCCAGGCATCAGAATTTTATAAAGTCCCCTCAGGTGGTTGTTAAATGCAGCCAGAATTGAGAACATCTGTACCAAAATCAGTCTTAGTCTGCTGGGGCTGCCATAACAACATACCATAGACTGGGTGGCTTATACAACAGAAGTTTATTTTCTCACAGTTTGGGAGGCCTGGAAATCCAAGATCAGGGTGCTGGCTGATTCAGTTGCTGGTTCTTACCCTTCTTATAAGGCCACCAGTCGGATTAGGGCCCTACTCATATGCCCTCCTTTAACCTTAATTATTTCCTAAAAGCCCTGTCTCCAGATAACAGTCATATTGGGGTTTAGGGCTTCAACATGAATTTGTTGGGGGACACACACAGTTTAGTCTATAGCAACCACTGATGTATCAGGAGAAGAAGATTGCACAGATAGTGTGATGTGATGTGTTCTAAGTCCAGATGTGATTAGAGCCATAGCATTGGTGCATACAAAATCTTGGGGTTAGAGGAAGGAGAAATCACTTTCAGATGCTGGGGTCAAGAAGAACTTTGGGATGGAAGAAGTGTTGAGTTTGTTTTTAAATAAAGTAAACTTTGATAAGAAAATAAGAGGTAGAAGATGGAAAATAAAGACAAAAGACTGAGATGGAGTTTGACTGTACCCGTTATTTGCTAGGTAACGTTGCAAGATTGCTTTGAGCTCTCTGAGCCTCAGTTTCTTCATAACCTGCTCCTGCGTGTGATGACGTTTGTAAAACAATTCCTTCTACCACTCTTTCCTTCCTTTGGCAAATATTTATTGTGCTCCTTCTTTGTACTAGATAAATTTAAGTTGTTTTTTTGGGTAAGGAGGATAACATAATCACTGGAATGGCAGAATGAAGATTTAAATTGTAGAAATTTTAAGTTGAAAGTGCAGTGTTGGTGGGACTTGGAAATTACCAACAGATGCTTGGAAATGTGGCAGAGTAGTTGGAGATGGAGACAAGCACTGAGAAGTCAGCATAATAAACACCATCTTTAAAGACAGAACTGTGTGGGATTGCCACAAGAGGAATAGGAGCGGATCTTACCTTGGAAGCATTTATACTTTTTCTAATATTATTACCATTGTATAGAATATTTTTGAAACTCCTTTAAGAATTTGCCTTCAGCCTCTACAGTACATTCGTCTTAATATTCTCATTTTGGCAAATTTTTGTTCAGAAAGTGAACTTGACTTTCAGCCAGGTTAGCCAAAGGCAGTCTGGTGAGGGTGGTAGATGATCATCCTGGGAAAGGCTACCCCCCAAAAAAGTTATATTATGGAACTGGTTTTCCTGTTAACTCAAACTATCTCTGAAGGCCATACCAAAAAAGATGTGAATGATTTGAGCAAAGGTTGAATTTTTGAAATAAATGAATAACCTCTCAATGTAAAAATAATTACCTCCCTCCATTATGAAAGTGATACATGTTTTTTATGAAATTCTATAAAATATTGTAAGATGAAGAAGAAGAACCAGTAGAGATAGGGTGGTCATAGATTTGAGAATAGTCTGCCATGTTGTAGATGTATATCAGAGAAAAAATAAATCGGTTAGGCATATATTGCTGAGAAGGCACAGTCATGCTGTCATTTATTCCTTTCTCAAATGTCTACTCCTGTCTCCCATAACACTGCTGATTTTCGATTAGATATCAGTGGGAAATTGTGCTTGTAGGAGAAGATAGTCTTAACGTTTTACCAAATAAAGTAAATGTGAAACCTTTTCATTTAAGAAATTATGGTCACAATGGAGATTGCAGCACATTTCTAAAATTGGCCTGTCTTATTGCATAAGTTGATTTCCTGCTTTGGTATGCTTTTAGATTTGTTGTCCTTCTCTGGCCTCATCTTGGTTAAAGTAATGTGGGTGGAAGAGGAAGTTTTCACATGTAGCAATCTGCAGAATCTGAGGTCCAAGAAATAGGTGCTTTTGGGAACTGGGCACGTCTAGTGTGAACTAGGTATTTATTAACAGTGAAAGCTGATAGGACAAAGAAATTTACATGAAGCATACTGTCATGGGATATAGGTGGCATTTGAGCCAGAAGCTAAGGAGAAACAGGCACAACTACCTCGTTGATGTGCTCTCCGAATTTTGTAAGAGTTTGAGCTTATAAAAAAAATTAGATTGTTACTGATTGAGCTAATATTTGATGTTTACTCTCTTTGAAGGTATTTTTCAGCCAACTGACAAATCACTCCTCTTGCTTTTTTTTTTTAATAATTTTATT
The DNA here is from genome assembly GCF_057802395.1 of Ceratotherium simum simum. Lineage (NCBI taxonomy): Eukaryota > Metazoa > Chordata > Mammalia > Perissodactyla > Rhinocerotidae > Ceratotherium > Ceratotherium simum. Next base: position 32,839,532 of record NC_141904.1, read on the forward strand.
TATTTATCTTTTCCCCCAAAGCCCCAGTAGATAGTGGTACATCATAGCTACACATCCTTCTAGTTGCTGTATGTGGGACACGGCCTCAGCATGGCTGGAGAAGCGATGCGTCGGTGCGCGCCCGGGATCTGAACCCGGGCCGCCAGCAGTGGAGTGCGCGCACTTAACCGCTAAGCCATGGCTCTGGCCCACTTTTTTTTTTTTTTTTTTTGTTAAATAATTTTCTACATGATAGGAACCAGAGAATCAGAATTCCATTTAAAATGAGAAATGTGAAGTTGTGAATTTTGCTTATTCAAAATGATGCTTCTGAAACAAACAGTTGTTTCCGTGCTTCAGCTTAGCTGTGGAAGCTCACATAACCTTGTTTGCTGAAATTCCCTGAAATAGGCCACGGCTGCATGTGTGTAGTAGTGTCGGGGAAGAAGATTTGGGACCTGGGTTATATGATCTTGACATTGCCACTTTATCAGAGGCTTGGGTTATTTCACCTCTGTCGGCCTCCACTTCTTTACCTGCAAAATGGAATCAAAATACTTTTCTGAGAGGGCTGATACGAAGACTATAGGGCGTTCATTGCCCTCATCTTGAGGTTTCACAGACAGAGGCAGGTGGAATATTGGTGGGGGGGATCTCTCCTACTACTGATTTTCTTTTTTGTTTTTGTTTTGTCAGTTCAAGTATGGCTTGAAAGAAAGAAGGTGAAAGGAGCACTAATCTTCACTGTCATAATTTTCCCAGTCTAAGTACCTCTGCCAACCCCAGCCCCCTTCCTCATTTTATGCTATAATTATAGCAAAAAGGTATGAGCAGGCTGGCAAGAACATGAAAATTGGGCAGAAGCATCCATATCTTTGTGCTGCTGAGAGAACTGGAGTCTGCCTAGCTTTCTGGTGTGAAGCCCTTAGTGTGACTGTAACAATTGAGAACTCCAGTCTTATTGTTCTGTACTTGATGCCTTCTGCTGGGGCCCTTCATTTTGAGACCCTTGGATAGCTAGTAAAGAAGAGGGACCTAAAAATAGAAACTGTTGCTAATGAGAACACTATTGCACGTTTACTACAAGCATTTTTCTTGCTTTTCCTCCAGAGTAAACAGTAGCATGGAAATGTCTTCAGGGGCAAATAAATGTAACTAGGAAGTTAAAAAAAAAAAAAAGTAGCATTATATCTAAATAAGAATCAAATTAGTTAAATTAGAACATATTAATTATTGAAAAAGCATACCTTGCCCTTTTGGTGTTATTTCTTTCCAATGAAAGATTATGTTCTATTCTGATTTGCTTCACTGTTATCTTTGTGGATTCATCGCAAGTGCTGTTGTCAGTAGCCGTATAGTCTAGTACTGCCATATTGCAAGAACACGTGAGCCCCAAAGCAAAATCTGAGCTAACAAATTCAGCCAGTGAAAAAGGTGAAAATTGACTTTCAGGTGATGATAGAATGTTGAGAAGTTAGAGCTTTGGAAATTTTCCCTGGTGGTGTTATTCTTATCTCAGTATAAATTCATGTGACTATATAGTAGCAAACTCTTAAAATTTGATTTTTGTTTTGCAGGCTCTTGTATGAATGTATAACATATATGCATCACATTAACATTGAGGGAATCACTGTAATTTTATGAATAAAAAGTGCCATATCTATGATATTTGTAGTGTTGAAGATAGCTTTGAAATATGTATAAAATCACAGTTAGTTAATAATTGATATGTAGTGGTTGGTATGCTACCAGATGGAAAGATCTTTAGCAGAAGAAAAATATTTATATATTTTTAAGACTGTTATTTCTGATTTAACACCAAGAGTTTGGAAAATTTAAATCAGTATTCATGTGATTCTAGAATTGTTTCTTTGCCCTAGGAGGTTTTAGAAGAATGATCAGAAGAAGTTCTTGCAAGCCATTTAAAAAAATATGTTTACATAGGAATATTATAACCTAGAATTAATAATATAGGTAAATATCTATTATAATTTACTTTGGAAAAATAGTTCAATATTACAAAGCTATGTCTGTATTCAAAGAACTGATCCAAAAAATTATTGCTTTAGTTATCTAAGACCACTGCAAGATTTATAGAGCAAAGAGTAGATTCATCAGGACACATTACAAATAAGTTGTGTAGATTAAAACTATAGAAGTGAAAAGAAGAGGTAACATTTTGAAGTTGATTTTATAAAATAGATCAGTGTATCACAATATATTTTCCAATCTGTTCAGTAATTATACTGTTAATTATTCATGCCTAATTATGATTTATGCTGTAGACAAGGAGAAAAGAAGTGTGTGGAGATAGTCCCAGTTTCATTATTTTCTCTTTAAGTAGACATCAACTTTCCACTCCACAGGATATTCCACGGGCATTTCAAATTCAATGTGTCCACAACTGAATTCCTCTCCTACCTGGTGTTTCTTTTTTATTCCCTATCTCAATGAATGGTCACATCATTTCCCTTGGAGCCAGAAAACTGGGAGCACGCCTTGAATCATGCCTTTTCCTTAGTCCCTTCAGGCCCCCCCGATCTTGTAGGGCCTCCCTCTCAATCTGTCCTTTTCTCTCCACCCGTACTTCCAGTTCCTTGTATAAGCTCAGTGTTCCTTTTCTCATTTTACAGCAGTTCTGGCAAAGCTAAGGAAAAACAGGAGGGATAAATCAATAGTGTAGGCCAGAGTTTAGCAAACTATGGCCCTGGGCGAAATCTGGTAAGGCCTGCAAGCTATGAATGGTTAGTAACATTTTTCAAGAGTTGTTTAAAAAAAAAGGAATATACATGACAAAGATGGTTTGTACCCTGAAAAGCTTGAAACATTTACACTCTTGTCCTTAATAGAGCGAGTTTGTTGACCCCTGACATAGGCAATGAAAATTATGAAATTTGGGGTATAACTATAGATGTGGTAAAGAGAAAAAAAATCATGTGAACGTCTTCATATCATTATTTTGAAAATTTAGATGAAATGGATAGTTTCCTTGAGAAATATAAACTTACTAAAACTGCAGCTGCCTCAAGAATGAATAAAAAGCCCTTAGAAAATTGCATCAGTAGTTAAAACTCCCCTTGTGTCTGTATGTCTCTCTCACACATGTACGCATACATACTCCAAAACCCAGGCCCTGATAGGTGGTGTATCAGTCAGGGTTCCACCAGAGAAACAACCATATATATATGTATATATATACACACACATACACATACATATATACATGGCAAGATATTGGCTTATGGGATTGTGGGAGCTAGTTGGGCAAGTCTGAGATGTGTAGGGCAGGGCAGGCTATCAGAAAGGGCAGTGTTGGAACTCTTGGTCATGAGCTGAAGCTGCAGTCCACAGGTGGAATTCTTCAAGAAAATCTCCTTTCTGCTCCTAAGGCTTTTCAACTGCTTGAATCGGGCCCACCCAGATTATCTAGGATAATCTTCTTTACTTAAAGTCAACTGATTATAGACTTTAATCACATCTACAAAATACCTTCACAGCAACACCTGGATTAGTGTTTGTTTGAATAACTGGGGACTATAGCCTAGCCAAGTTGACCCATAAAACTGACCATCACAAGTGTTTTCTACCAAACTTGCAAGGAACTGATGATAATCTTATTTTATACAAAGTGTTCTGGAGAATACAAAGGAAGAGAAAGGTCCTTATTTATTGTTTAAATAATGTAACTTTGATAACAAAACAACATAAAGAGAGGAAAGTCGCAGGCAAACCTCAAGATGAAGATTACGAAAATTCGAAACAAAATTTGAGCTCCCAAGGCAGAGGTGCAGCTAGTTACTACTCACCATTTTTCTAAAGGACATAGCCAGTAAGAATTAAAAAAGAAGAAAGATGCAAAGCTGTCTCTATGATTGTCTACCTAGAAATTGGAAGAGAATCTATTGGCAAGTTATTAGAATTAATGAGAGTTAAGTAAGGTTGTGTTGGTTGTAAGGACTATGTAAAAATTTAGTTAAATCTATATACCAGCAATAAACATGTTGTTTATGAAAAGATACATTTACTGATAGAAATAAATCTAATAAAAGATGAACAGTATATTTAAGAAGAAAATTATAAAACTCACTGTCTACTTAGTTATCTAATTTCTGATAGTTATGGGTTAAAGTCATCCACTATAAGTGCAGATTTACATAATGTTTTAAAGCTAACATTATAAATTGAAGTAAAATATACAGTGAAATTTACAGGTCATGAGTTTTGATAAATATATACACCCCAATAAAGACATCTCTGAGTACCCTTCTCAACTCTCATAGATAACCAGTCATATAATTTTTATCACCATAGATTAATTTTGCATGTTCTTGAATCATGCAGTATGTATTCTGTGTCTGTCCTTTTTTTCTCAACAAAATTTTTGCATGTTGAGTGTATCTTTTGTATTTGGTATTTTGTAGGTATTTTGAGTTCATTCTTTTGTATTGCTAAGTAGTATTCAGGTGGGCATTTAGGTTGTTTCCAGTTTTTGGCTATTATGAATAATGCTTCCATAAACACTTGTACAAGTTGTTTTCTAGACATGTATTTTCATTTATCATGGGTGAATTAATACCTCGGAGTGGAAAATAGGTTGGGTGTATATTTAACTTTTTAACTTAACAAGCAGTTTTCCAAAGAAGTTTATCATTTCACACTATCACCAGCAGTATGTGAAAGTTCCAGTTGATCCACATTCTCCCTAACATTTGTTGTTGTCAGTGTTATTAATTTTAGTCATTCTAGTAGGTGTGAAATGATATCATGGGTTTCATTTGCATTTTCTTAATGACTAATGATTCTGAACACCTTTTCATGTATGTATTTACAATTTGTATATCTTCTTTTTAAAGTGTCCATTCAAGACTTTTGCCCCTTTTTTGTAGGGTTGTTTATATTTTTGTTATTAATATGTAGGAGTTCTTTATGTATTCTAGATTCAGATCCTTTGTCAGATATATATAGTGCACACTTTCTCCCGGCCTGTGGCTTTCCTTTTAATTTTCTTAATGGTGTCTTTTGATGAACAGCATATTTCATATTTGATAAAATCAAATTTATAATTTTTTTTTCCTTTCTGTTTAATGCCGTTGTGTCCTCTTTAAGAAATCTTTGTCTACTCCAAGGAATTGAAGGGTTTTTTTTGTTTGTTTAATAGTTTTAGTTTTTACATTTAGGTTTATGATCTGTGGCAAATTAATTTTTGTGGGTTCTGTGAAGTGAAGATCGAAGGGTTCAGGCTGATTTTTTTTTTCATTTTATCCAGGTCTACCACCATTTGTTGAAAATACTTTTATTTCTTCATTCAGTAGCCTTGATGCATTTGTCAAAATAAATTGACTGTATATATGCAGAAGTATTTCTGGACTCTATTTTGTTACATTAATCTGTTTGTCCTAATTATGCCAATACTAACCCACCTTGATTGCTGTAGCGTGGTACTAAGACTTGAAATCAGGTAGTACAAGTCATCCAAAATGTTCTATTTTAATGTTGTTTTTGCTATCCTAGGTCCTTTGCTCTTTCTTACACATTATTAAACTTTTTTATTATAGCTTTATTTTGAAATAGTTTAGTACATCAAACTGCAAAATCGAGCAGTTTCCATGTACCTTCCCCCCAGCTTTCCCTAATGATACCATCTTATATAACCATAGTACATGTCTTCAGTGAGTGTGATATTGCCCTGAAAGGGGCCAACATTGGTGTTGAGGGAGAAAATAATCTTACTCTTTTAATGTATAAAGCACTGTTATGCATGCAGTACATAAATAGACAATATGTCTGTGATATTAACATTTCATGAGGGGGCATGGGGAAAAATTTCTAAAAAGCCTCCTTTAGGGGCAAAAATGTTGGGCCACACTGCTACAATTCATTGTAACTAAGGAAACCAGAAATTGGCATTAGTATACTACTAACTCAGGTACATATCGTAGTTGAATTTCACCAGTTTTTACATGTATTGTGTGTAGTTTATGACATTTTTATTACATGTGAAGACTCAAATAGCCATGATCACAATCAGCATACAGAACTGTTCTATCACCACAAAGAAAATCTCTCACATTTCCCCTTGATAGTCACACTGCTTCCTCAGCTCTGACTACTGGCAACCAACGATCTGTTTACCATCACTCTAATTTTGTCACGTTAAGAATGTTATGTAAATGGAATCTTGCAATATGTAACCCTTTGAGATCGTTGTCTTTTCATTCAACACAATGCCTCTGAAATCCATCCAAGTTGCTGCTGCTGTTGTATATCAACAGTTCATTCTGTTTTATTGCTGAGTAACATTCCATTGTCTAGATGAACCACTGTCTATCCATGCACTTGTTGAAGGACTTGTTGGGTATTTCTGTGTTTTGACTATTACAAATAAAGCTGCAATGAACATTTGTGTACAGGTGTTTATGTGAACATAAGTTTTCATTTCTCTAGGATAAATCCTGAGGAGTGTATTTGCCGGGTCATATGGCAAGTGTATGTTTTACTTTACACGAAACTGCCCAGTTATCTTCTGGAGTGGCTGTACCATTTAATGTTCCCACCAGCAATGTATGAGATATCTGGTTACTCCGCATCCTTGTTAGCGCTTGGTATATCACATTTTTTTAATGTTAGCCATCTTAATAAGTCTTCAGTGGTATCTTTTGTAACTTTAATTTGGTGTTGTGTCTAGTGGTGTTGAGCATCTCTTCATATGCTTATTTGTTATCTGTATATCTTTTTTGTTATTAGTGCCGTCAGGTTGATTTCCAACTCCTAGCAACCTGTGTAGAGCAGAGTGGAACCCTGTCTGGTATTTTTTATGTACTGTCTGTCTAAGTCTTTTGCCCATTTCTAAATAGATTATTGTTTTCTTAGAACTGTCGAATTTAAAGAATTCTTTATATATTCTGGATAAAAGTCCTTATGTCAGATAGGAGATTTGCAAATAATTTTTCCCATTATGTGGCTTGTCTTTTTATCTTCTTAACAGGGGCTTTTGCATAGTGAAAGTTTTTAATTTTGATTAAGTCTAATTTATCGATTTTTTTTTTTCTTTTGTGGATCATGAGTTTGGTGTCGTATATAAGAACTCTTATTAACTCTGGGTTATGAAGATTTTCTCCTATGATTTAGAAGTTTTTTTCCTTTAACTTTTTATTTTGAAATAATTATAGACTCACAGGAAGTTGCAAAAAATACTATATAGAGTCTAATGTGCCCTTCACACTGCTTTCCCCAATGGTGACATCTTATATAACTCTAGTACAATATCAAAAGCAGGAAATTGAAGTTGCTACAGTATTGTTAACTATAGATCTTCTCAGTTTTCACCAGTTTTTATATGCACACGTATTCGTGTGTGTAGTTCCATGCAATTTTACTCCCTATTCCTGTTCTTAGAGGGAAAGCACTTAGTGTTTTACCATTAAGTATGATGTTAGCTGTAGGTTTTTTGCAGACACTTTTTATTAGATTCAAGAAGTTCCTTTCTATTCCTAGTTTATTGAGAGTTTTGTTTGTTTTTAATGAGTGGGTGTTGAATTTTGTTAAATGTTTCTTTTGTTTCAATTCATGTGACTGTAAGATTTTCCTTTTTTAGACTTATTCATATGATAGATCACATTGATTGATTTTCAAATTGTGAACCAGCTTGCATCCTTGGAATAAACCCAACTTGATGTGGTGTATTTTTCTTTTTATATATTGCTGGATTGGATTTGCTGATATTTTGTTGAGGTGTATTGCATCTATAGTTGTGAGGGATGTTGGTTGGTGTTTTTTTTTTTTTTTTTTAAGATTGCCTTTGCTTTTGGTTTCAGAGTAATGCTGGCCTCATAAAATGTGTTAGGAAGAGACTATTGAATTGGTGTTATTTGTTCTTTAAATATTTTGTAGAATTTGCCAATGAAGCCATCTGAGCCAATTTTATTGATCTTTCTGAAAAAACAAGCTTCAGTGTGATTATCTCATTTGTATTTCTATTGTCAATTTTATTGATTTCTGCTCTGTATCATCTTCTTCTGCTTGCTTTAAGATTCATTTTGTCCTTTTTTTTACTTGTGTCAGGTGGAACCTTAGATCATTGGTTTGAGACTTTCTTTTCTATTATGAGCATTTATTGCTATAAATTTCCCTGTAAGCACTGCTTTAGCTTTATCTTACAAATTTCGATGTGTTGTGTTTTCAGGTTAATTTAGGTAAATGTATTCTTTTGTTTCCCGTGATACTTCCTCTTTGACCTATGAATTATTTAGAAGTGTGTTGTTTAATTTCCGAGTCTTAGGAGATTTTCCTGTTTTCTGTTATTGTATCTAGTTCATTCCAATATAGTCAGAGAAAATACTTTCAATTTTTCAGTATTCCACTTGATTTATCTCTAGTGTTTTTGAATTTATTTCTTAGTTTTTAGTGGTTGCTCTAAAGATTACACACATAGTTTATCACAGTCTACAAGCATCAACATTTTATCATTCAAGTGGAATGTAGATTTCTTACCACCCCCAAAGTCGCTTTACCCTCTCCCCTTTATGATATAGTTTTCTTTAATATTACCTCTGTATACATTGAGAATGCTATAATTTTTTCTTCTGTCAAAAACAGTTTTTAAAACTCAAAAAAAGGAGAACAGTTTATTACATTTACCCTTTCTGTCACCCTTTCTTCATTCCTGTTGTTACTATTTCCTTCCTGTCTGAATAGCTTCCTCTAGCCATTCTTTTAGAACAGATCTCCTGGCAAGAAATTACCTTAGCTTCCCTTCCTCGAGTTGTCTTTATTTCGTTTTCAATGCTGAAGAATGTTTTTGCTGGATATAGAATTCTTGATTGACAGTTCTTTTTTAATAGTACTTAAAAATATTATGCCACTTCTTTCTGGCCTCTGTGGTTTCTGACGAGAAATCCTTTGTCCTTTGAATCTTTGTTCTATATTTTTCTCTGATGCTTTGAAGATTTTTCTTTGCCTTTCATTTTAGAAATTTGATTATGATGTGTATGGGTATGGGTTTCTTTGGGTTTTTATTATTTTCTGGAATTTGTAGGTTTATGTCTTTTGCCTAATTTGCAAAGGTTTCAGCCATTATTTCTTCAAATATTTTTTTCAGCCCTGCATTCTTTTTTTCTCCTTTTCTCAGACTCTGGTAACATGGATGATAGATCTTTTCTTTTTTGCCCCACAGGTCCTTGAGCTTCAGTTCATTTTTTAAAAGCTATGTTCTCTCCTTTTCAGATCGAATAATTTCTATTGAATTATCTTCTAGTTCTCTGATTTCTTATTATATTATCTCCATTATATTTTTGTATATTAATCTTATATCTGGAAACGTTTCTAAACTCACTTATTAGTTCTAGAAACTCTTTTGTAAATTCCATTGGATTTTCTATGTAGATGATCATATTATCTTTGAATAACTACAGTTTTAATTCTTCCTTTTCAATCTGGAAGACTTTTATATAGTTTTGAATATATATATATATTGCATTGGTTAGGACATTCATTATTATGCTCAATAGAGATGGCAAGAGCAGTCTTCTTTATCTTTTTTCTATCTTAGGGGAAAACATTCAGTATTCCACCATTAAGTGTGAGGTTAGTTGTGGGTTTTTTCTGTAGATGCCACTTATCTTGTTGAGGAAGTTTCCTTCTGTTCTTACTTTACTGAGAGTTTTTATTAGGAGTGGATGTTGGATTTTTGTCAAATGTATTTTCCGTGTCTATTGTGATAACCATGTGTTTTTTTTTTTCTAATTTTTCAAGATGATGAATTACATTTATTGATTTTTGAATGTTAAGTGAACCTTGCAATCCTGGGATAAACTTCACTTGGGTATGAAGTTTTATCCTTTTTTGTATTGTAGGATTCAATTTGCTAATCTTTTGTTAAGATTTTTGTATCTACATTCATGGTGGAATATTTGACTGCAGTTTTCTTTTCTTATAATGTCTTTGTCTGGTTTTGGTATCTGGGTAATGCTGACTTCACAGTGATTTTCTGGAAGAGTATGTATGGAATTGGTAGTATTTCTTTTGTAAATGTTTGGTTTAATTCACCAGTAAGGCTATCAGGGCCTGGAATTTTCTTTGTGAGAACGCTTTTAACTACAGCTTCAATTGCTTTTATAAGTACAGGACTATACTGGTTATCTATATCTTTGAGTAAGCTTTGATTATTTGTGTTTTTCAAGGAATTTGTCCATTTCATCTTTATTGTCAAATTTATTGACCTACATTTGTTTATACTGTTTTCTTATTATCATTTAAAAATGTATGTTATTTCTGATGTTTGTGACCTCTCTTTTTTTCTGGCTAGTGGTTTATCAGTTTTAATGATCTCAAAGAACAGGCTTTGGTTTTATTGCTTTTCTCTATCATTTTGTTTGTTTGGTCTGGTTCTATTTCATTGATTTCTGCTTTGATCTTTATTGTTTCCCTTTTTTCTTGTTTTCTTTGTGTTTAATTTACTCTTTTTCTAGTTTCTAAAGGTAGAAGCTTAAGTCATTGATTTAAGACCATCCTTCTTTTCCGATGTATGCTTTTAGTGCTACAAATTTTCCTCTAAGTACTGTTTTAGCTTCATCACACAAATTTTGATATGTTGTATTTTCATTTTCATTCATTTCAAAATACTTTCTAATTTGTCTTTTAATTTTTTCTTAGACCTATGGGTTTAAGTCTCTTACTTAGTTTCCAAATATGTAGAAATTATCAAAAGATCTTTCTGTTACTGATTTCTAATCTAATTACATTGGTGTCAGGGAACATACTTTGTATGACTTGAATTATTTTGCATTTATTGAGATTTGTTTCATAGCCCAGACTATGGGTTTTCTTGGTTAATATTCTGCTGTTATTGAGTGAAGTGTTCTATAAATGTTAGTTAGGTCAAGTTAGTTGATGATGTCATTCAAGTACTTTATACTTTTAACATATAAATTTAAATATATGTTTTTCTAATATGCTTTATATATTTCACATTTGTACATCATGGATTCATTTTTATTTTATCATACTACATTATCTATTACTTCTTGTGGCAGATTTTATTTTACAAGGAAGGTCACAACATTATCTTTCATCCTTCATTCTCTTCTGTAATGTGGCCTTGCCACAAAGAATAGAGTCTTAACTCCCTTCCACTTGAGTATAGGCTGTCCTTAGTGACTGGAACTACAATGTAACAGGAATGATTCTGCATGGCTTCCATGACAGGGTCAGAAAAGGCCGTGTCGCTTTCACTTGGTTATCTTAGAATGCTTGCTTCTCAGATTGCTTTTTCTCTTAACCTACCTGCCTTACTATGAGAAGCTAAATCAAATGGAGAAGCCATGTACAGGGGCTCTGGTTTACAGTCCCCTTTGAGCCTGTTCTTCAGCCATTCCAGCCCAGATGTCAAGTACATAAGTGAAAAAAGTCATCTCGGAACTAAATCCACCAGCTCCAGCTTTTGCAGCTGTTGAAGTCAATGCCTATCATTTCAGTCTTCCTGGGTGAGGCCCCAGACATTGTGAAGCAGAGAAGAATCGATTCTGCTTTACCTTGCTGCATTCCTGACCTGTAGGATCTCTATGCAAAACAAAATGTTTATTGTTTTGAGTCACTAAGTTTAATTAGTGGCTTGTCACACAACATTAAGGATCATTTCTTTTTCAGTAAGGTGTGAAGGTGGTAAACTTTTTGGTATCTACGTATCACTCAAGTTGCTCTAGAATTCTTGGATATAAAGTAATTCTCTCTCAGAACTTTGAAGTTATTTCTCCATTTGTCTTCTTCTATATCTTACCAGTGAAAAATGATATACATCTGATTCTCATTCCTGTGTGTGGGTAATGTTTTTTCCCTTTTGAAGCTTTTAGGATTTTTGAGTTTGAGACCTTTCATCGAAGTGCATTTAGGTAATCTATGATCCATTTCTATCTGAGGATTCATGTCTTTTTATTTGCCTCAGTATATTTATTATACTTATTCTAAAATCTTATTTTCTTTACTCTTTTAACTTGCATAGGAGTTGGTTACTTCTTGATTAATTACAGTCAGTTTCTCTCTTTCACTGTGTTGTCCTTCATCAAATTTAGGTGATTCTTTGCTGTTTTTTATTGAGGTATAATTGACATATAACATTATATTAGTTTCAAGCATACAACATAATGGTGCAGTATTTGTATATATTGTGAAATGATCACCACAGTAAGTGTAGTTAAATATCCATCACCATACGTAATTACAAATTTCTTTTTCTTGTGATGAGAACTTTCAAGATTTAATCTTAGCAACTTTCAAATATGCAATACAGTATTATTAACTGTAGTCACCGTGCTGTACATTAGATCCTCATGCCTTATTTATTTGATAACTAGAAGTTTGTACCTTTTGACCACCTTCATGTATTTCACTCACCTCATCCCCCACCTCTGGCAATGACCAGTCTGTTCTCTATATCTATGAGCTTGTTTTTGTTTTGTTTTAGATTTCATGTATAAGTGAGATTATATGGTATTTGTTTTTCTCTGTCTGACTTATTTCACTTAGCATAATGTCCTCAGGGTTCATCCATTTTGTTGCAAATGGCAAGATTTCATTCCTTTCTATGGTGGAATAATATTCCATTGTGTCCATTCATCCATCGATGGACACTTAGATTGTTTGCACATCTTGCCTATTCTAAATAATGCTGCAATGAATATGAGGGTGCATATATCTTTTCAAGTTAGTGTTTCTGTTTTCTTCTGGTAAATACCCAGAAGTGGAATTGCTTGATTATATGGTAGTTCTATTTTTAATTTTCTGAGGAATCTCCATACTGTTTTCCATAGTCACTCCACCAATTTATATCCCCACCAACAGTGCACAAGAATTCCCTTTTTTCTCCATCTTTGACAACACTTATTTCTTTTTGAAGAAAAGAAATTTTTTTATGTTTTAAATATTTTTATCTTTTTGGTAATAGCCATTCTAACAGGTGTAAGGTGGTATTTCCTTGTGGTTTTGATTTGCCTTTCCCTGATGATTAGTGATGTTGAGCACCTTTTCTTTTTTTTTTTTTAAATGCAACTCAGATCTATGTCTTTTTCTTTTTTTTTTTTGAGGAAGGTTGGCCCTGAGCTAACATCTGTTGCCAATCTTCCTCTTTTTTTTTCTTTTTTCTCCCCAAAGCCCCAGTACATAGTTGTATATCCTAGTTGTAGGTCCCTCTAGTTCTTCTATGTGGAACACTGCCTCAGTGTGGCTTGATGAGTGGTGACTAGGTCCACACCCAGGATCCTGACCGGCGAACCCCGGGCCGCTGATGCAGAACTCGAGAACTTAACTGCTACACCACTGGGCTGGCCCGTTTAGTACCTTTTCATCTATCTATTAGCCATCTGTATGTTTTCTTTGGAAAAATGTCTATTCAGATCTTTTTCCTATTTTTTAATTGGATTGTTTGTTTTTTTGCTAGTGAGTTGTATCAGTTCTTTATATATTTTGGATATTAACTCCTTATTAGATATATGATTTGCAGGTATTTTCTCCCATTTGTTAGATTGCCTTTTCATTTTGTTGATAGTTTCCTTTGCTGTGCAGAAGCTTTTTAGTTTGATGTAATCCCACTTATTTATTTTTGCTTTTGTTGCCTTTGGCTGTTTTGTTGTTGTTGATTTTGTTTGCTTTTTGAGGTGCCCTGTTACCCTCTCTGCAAATACTATATCACTTCATAGCTGCCTGCATCCAGAGGTTGTTGGGAACCACATAGTACTGGGAAAAGTTTAGGGGTTCCTGGTCTTCCTAGGTGTCACTAGATACTAGGAAACTTCTTGACCTCTTGGGGATAAATACTTATATTTACTTCTTTTGCTCATGGTCTCAAGGAAACAGAAGAGGTGATCCACTTGGCTCCTACTGAGGTATTTCAACCAATAGTGGTTTTTTTTTTCTCCAGGAAAGTCTCTTGCTCCCCATTTTTACTGCTATAGAGGACGGAGCAACACCAACTTTTGGCATCATTTGTTTCCTGGGGAAAAACTCTGTGGGAATATGATTACCTCCTATAATCTCACCTCATCTGTCTTTGTCTGTCAGATTCCTGGTCATTTTGGCTCCCTGAGGACACTTACCCCTTTGTTTCTCATGGCTCTTTAGGAATTTAAGGAACAGATAGGACCCTGGAGCAGGGTGCTCAGTCTACCATCATAGTCTATTGTGGTAGTTGTGTTTAAAATGCACAGAAATTTCACGTGCTTTGTTTTTATGTGCACCTATAGTTCCACTTTTTCTTCTGCCAGTTCTCTCTTTCTTAGGCTACTCTTAGTAGTAGCTAGAGAAACTACTCATGTGTCTCTTAATCTTGGATCTCTTTATCTATCCTTGTATCTCAATATTGATTAAAATCCTCTTTTTGTAGATTATATTAAGAAGAAAAATGATAATGTTTTAGTCTGTGACTTTAATTTTGACAAAACTAAATGGAATATGTTATCAAATAAATGTGTTGCAATATAGTTTGCAGAAATTTTTAGAAAAATGTTGCATATATCTTTCACATTTTTTTCAGTTATAAAAAATATATATATTTAGAATGATTTTCAGTGGCTAAAATAATCAAAATTTTATGAGGTTATGAAAGAATCAGTTTTTAATATATTGGCTTAGAATTTTATTTTACATATAGGGTTTATTTTCCCCCTAAACTGGTGATTTACTTGAGACTTTACTAAAGATCTTTTTTATTTTTCAGAACAGCATCTCAGACATGTTGAAAAAGATGTTTTGATCCCTAAAATTATGAGAGAAAAGGCCCGTGAAAGATGTTCTGAACAAGTTCAAGGTAAGATCCAAATATTCATATAAAAATCAAATTCATTTTTTATAATATAATCTGAATTTAATCTTCAGCCTCAGAGTCAAGTAGTCAATGAATTAATATGTATGAATTTCTTCTCACCTTTTCACAGAGATACCAGTATTTCAGCTTTCCGAACTTCCAGGTGGTGTTCAATTCATTTACAGTTTAAAAATATTCTCCCTAATTACTAGTAAAAAACATTTTTTCCCTGAAGTATAGTTACATGTAGAGAAAAACTTAGTGTGAGTATTTTGGAGAAACAAATTATTCTGGTGATTTTGATAGGGAAAAAAGAAACATCAGATGTAACTTGTACCTGTTTTTCATCTATGACTATATTAATATAGATATATATTCTAAGATGATTTTCTTTGGTGTCATTGTCTATTACTGAATTGTTAATGGAATCCCAATAGTACTTAAAATGAGTCTAGTTTATTTTTTTGTATTTTGTGTTTCTAAGTGAAAGGTATTTATATAAATGCATGCACTAGGCACCCATATATGTGTGTTTTCTTTGGAAAATGTGTTGGTTTTTCTTTTCTTCTTCTTCTTCTTTTTTTTTTTTTTGCTGAAGAAGATTCACCCTGAGCTAACATCTGTTGCCAATCTTACTCTTTTTGCTTGAGGAAGATTATCACTGAGCTGACATCTGTGCCAGTCTTCCTTTATTTTGTATGTGGGCTGCCACCACAGCATGGCCACTGCTGAGTAGTGTAGGTCCACACCTGGGAACTGAACCTGGGCTGCTGAAGTGGAGCACGCCGAACTAACTACTAGGCCACAGGGCCGGCCTCCTGGAAAATGTTTTGTAACATGAAAATGTTTTTAACGTGAAATACTCCTGTATTCTGTATATCTAGAGATATATTATTGAATATGAAACATTATAATGAAAATGTAAACAAAGCAGTGGGCGGTAAAAAATGAGGCCATAAATGATAGTAATTAGAAAAGCAGATGACGGTATTACTACAGAAATGTCTTTTTTAAAAAAAAATCTACCTCTTGTAATGGCCAGCTAATAAGAAGTAGTAGTAAAATTTTGCTGATGTAGACTATTTTCCTGGCTCCCCTTAACTTTCCCCTATAGTCTTCTTTGTTGAAGGAACATAATAATTTTTAGTGAGGATAATGGGCTGCATTCACACTGCAAGTTTCTTTACAGGGGAGCCAGGCTGTGTCAACTGTAGTTTCAGGACTGTGTCAGTAACATTTGGATGCTAGGAACATTTCTGTCCCTCTGATGCTATCTCCTTAGCAAACGACCTTTGCAATTGATAGATGGAGGCAATAAAAGAAGAGTAGGTCCTCAGACTTGACATTGTGTGATGGTCATTTCTGTTTCTTAAATTAAATGACTTATGACATAGTGCAGTTTTAAATCCAATCATATATTAGATTTAAATTAAATCATCCATAAATAAATTTATTAATAAATTATTAACAATTTATTAGATTCATTCTGTGGTATGACTCTTGCTTTTACTATGAATTAGTTGTTTAATCAGAGTATCTTCCTTCCACCCCCACCCCTGGGTGTCAGGAGAAATGAACCCATTGGCACCTGCAGAGAGGGTTCATTGCACATCCGGCATTGGCAGATGTCATGCTAATAGTCTCTAGACATAATCCTCCACCTGCCTCAGAGAACTTTAAAAAATATGTATCCAGATTCCAGTGAGGGAGGGTAAAACTTCAAAATGGATAATACATTTTATATATAAAATGTATTATATAAAAACCCTATAAAAAGTTATAGGGTTAACTTTTTACTACCAGAAAAATTTACTTATTACTGCTGTATTGGCCTAAAGTTATATATATGAGTTGTATTTATGTTGTTTTGCAATACACTTTTCTGATATCTAGAATGAAAGAAAGCTAGCTAACTCAATTATAGACTGAGTTTTTACTCACATGATTCAGATGAAAATGCAGAATGATTATATGGCTTTGGGTTTCATAACTGCTTTTGCTTACTCTTAGATGATGAAACTTTGTTATAGTTTTTGAAATGAAAGAAATAGAGTGTAACTTTAATATTTATTTGTTTGTTGCACAACTACTACTTGGTAATGGTACAGAAAAGAAAATGTTTAATTTTCACTTCTGTGTCAAAAGTTAAGTTGTTTAGGATGTTGACGTGGTGGTTAAGTTTTTGTTTTTTTGATGTATTTAAAATCTTCTGAAGACTGAAAGCATCTTAAAATTTCATATCCGTTTGGGTTATTTCAGTGCTTTTGTCCTTATTAGAACATAACAATTGATTTTTGAATATTTGAATTTTTTATAGATAATCATATATTGATTCTTTAGACCATATGGTCCAAAACAGTGTTTTAGAATCTAAAATTGATTATTTTATAAGAGAATAATCCTTGGTCTTTTCCCTGGTTAACCGTGTGAATTAGGAAAGAACATACCTTGGTATTGCTCAAGCAGCAGCAGAACAGCTACATTTAAACTGAGCAATAAGCTGTAATTTAGAATTCAGACACTTCCGTTGTAGTTTATTTACTACTTATAGCCTCTGTTTTATTTAATAATTATAGGATTTATATAAAATCATTATGCACACTAATTGTATAGTTCTTGGATAAAGATATAGGAATTTTAATAAGTGATCTGACTTTCTGCTAAATGCCTGAAACACGATAATGTAGGAAAGCTTTTCTGTTTGATTTTTTTTTTTTCATGTCATTTCAACCCAGCTGATCATAAGAACTGGGTCAGACTGCCAGCAACTTAGGTTTGTGAAGGGAATGGAACAGCTTTTCCAGGGACAAAGAGAAATGAAATCACTTTCAGTGAAAGAAAGATGCCTCATTATAGTCACCAACAGCAGTTATTGACAGCTACACTTCCTATTAACAAGGAGCATTTAACTAAGAGTTTGGCTGTTGGATCTTTGGACTTGATCTAATTTGCTAGCATTAATTAGTTTCTTTTGAGCACAGACACTTGGTGCTCACAGCTATAGATTTGGAGGGCTAATTAGGATAGAAAATTGAACAGAATGGGGTAAAGCATTAACCTTCAACCATTACCAGCTGGGACACTGATAAAGACCACAGAGTCCAAATGCTCCCTATTGATGTGAAGAGTACCCTAATGAATATCAATTTCAGCCAGGTTGCTATATTCTTACTAGTTCTCTCTTCATTAGAATTTTTAACCAGCTTCCATGATACCTTCATTGTCTATATATACACTATTGGTTTTTACTAAACACTGATTTAATCTGAGTTGTACATTTCACCTTATGTTTAAACACAATTAAAATTTGTCTTAAGTAGCAGATAAAATTTAGAATGTTTCATCGTTATATACACTAGTACTTCTTACATTTATTTTTTATTTTTTTTATTTTTATTTTTTTGCATTTTTTAAATTTTTTTTTGGTGAGGAAGATCAGCCCTGTGCTAACACCTGCCAATCCTCCCCTTTTTTTTTGCTGAGGAAGACCGGCCCTGGGCTAACATCTGTACCCATCTTCCTCCACTTTATATGGGACGCTGCCACAGCATGGCTTACCAAGTGGTGCATTGAACTGGCGAACCCCGGACCACCGCAGCGGAGCGCGTGCAGTTAACCGCTTGTGCCACTGGGCCGGCTCTAGTACTTCTTAAATTTAACTTTTATCTGCAATTACATGATTCTAATTCTACAGTGAATTTTTATAAAGTCACGATAACTTTGCCATTTCAATATAATGAAAACTAAACCCTAAAACAAGAAAATCTGAGCTTTTGGATGACAATTAAGCAATGTTTGTATTAAACTGGTCAACTTGAGAATCTGTGTCTTTAGATATACTTTTTTGTTTCCTTTTGGAGAGAAAAATAGTGCTCATCACCTTTTCTTTTGGAACTTAACTTTGATTTGATGAGTAAAGGTAGCTTGACTTAGAGATTAGATACAGAATTAAGAATCCTGATCTTACTATTACACAAACTTTGACAAGATTATAAACTCTGTTGGTAGAACATATATCAAAAGAAAAGTGATTGAACAGTTGATTTAAATAGAAAACTCAACTTTTCTTTTGTCACTGATATTATTGGCAGTGAATGGAGCTGCGAAAATAAATGACCAAAGTATATTTGTAGACATTAACACAATGAACGCTCAGTACATTGGTAATGGAACTGAAGGAAAATTCTAGAATGGCCAATCTTTCTCTCACTCCCTCCCTCTCATCCCCTCCTAATCTCTCAACCTCCCAAAAGCCCAAACAGAAATCCCCTTCCACCAAGTGTATTGATGGAATCATTGCTTTTTCTTGGATCTGGGAGTTACCAACTTGTGGTGTTTTAGGAAGATGGTTTGATGACCTCTGGAGGTTACTTTCCACTCTGTGACTTTTTCCATGTGTTTGACTCTTTGCTGACTTAATGATTTATATTTTTTATGTTAGTAATATTTTTAAAAATATTGTTTGTCATATATATTGGTGAAGTATGTATTCTAGTGTTATAAATTTTTCTTCTGGAAATAGAGCCTCCATAAGAGGAAGAGTCACTGGATTGCAGTTTTGTAAAAATTCTTCATTACATTTCTTTGCTTTTTTGAATTACCTAGTTGTCGTTTGATATAGAGTCTAATATGTTGAATAATGAAGTTTGCTTTAAAAATAATAATAACCTTTTTTTCCTTTTGCTGTGACAGATCAAGACCAAAAAAGTACTTTGTCTTCAGGGATGGCCTGGAACTTTCTTTAACCTAGATACATTCTCCTACTCACTGACTCCTTTCATCTCTCGGGCCTTCTTTTATGTTCTTTTATTGTTTCTTTTGTATCAGTGTTTTCTGCTGTAGTCTTTTTGATCTTTTGGCCAATAGGTGGAGTTAGTTCTAAAGGAATTGTATAAAGTATAAGGAAGCATGGATTGTTTCTTTGAAACGTTGCAGAGCCGTAGTTAAATAACACAGAAGCTTGATAAAATGCCTGCCCTCTTCTATCAGTCACACACAACTGAAGTATGTTACATTTTGCCAAGTTCCAAAGGTATGTGAATTGACAAAAAAGAAAATCAAATTAAGAATGCTTAGGATATTCTTTAGGATGTTTGCAGGCAGAGAACTATCAAAACATCATTATAACAAATTGGAGGGCTACAGACTGTAAATGGTCAAAATAATCAATCTATCCAACTGTGTTACTTGAACCTGCCCAAAACTTTTCATTTGTTTGAATTGTGCCACTATTATCACACATATTTTTGCCATTTAATCAGTTCACCAATGTTAACTAACACTGAAGTGGAGACTCAACACATCTTAGGAGTGGTTTGGATATATTAGGAGGATAATATATAAAATCACCAAATATGATGAATATCTGATATGTGTAAGAGTATGTGATGTACCTTAAGAAATATAAAGAGATGTAAGACACAATTCCTCTTCTTTGCACCTACACTGGACTGCATTGGGGCTCCCCAAGACCACCCCTGGGTTTGGTTTGCTAGGCTACCCCTGATTTGCTAGGAGGACACACAGGACTCAGTAAGTAGTCATACTCATCGCTAAGATTTCTTACAGCAAAGGGATACAAGCAAAACTGGCAAAGGGGAAAGGTACATAGGTTGAAGTCCAGAGGAAATTAGGTGCAAGCTTCCAAGATTCTTCCCCCAGTAGAGTCACTCAGAATGTGGTTAATTTCTCCAGCGCTGAATTGTGACAACATGTGTGAAATGTTGTCTACCAGGGAAACTCATTAGAGACTTAGTCCTCGGAGTTTTTATTGGGAGTTGGTCATGTGGGCAGCTTCTGCACATCATGTACCCCAAATTTTAGACTCCCAGAAGGAAAGCAGATGTTCAGCATAAACCATATGGTTTTCACAAACAATTTAGGCACAGTGAGCCACTCTTACAATTAGAAAATGGTGGGAACACTCCCAAAATCCAAGTTCTCAGATACCAGCTAAGGTTCAAGCTTGCAAGCAGACCTTTCTAAGGATAGCAGTATCAGGCCTGCCATGTTAACTCTTTTCTGCACATGGACATACAGTCATGTACTACATAATGACATTTTGATCAACAACAGTCTGCATATGTGACAGTGGTTCCATAAGATTAGTGCCCTATAGCCTAGGTGTGTAGTAGGCTGTACCATCTCAGTTTGTGTAAGTACTGTAGGGGAGGAAGAAATTTTCCTCTACCCTTCTAGGTTCTTCTGTCTGGTCTAAGAATTAAATTGACATGAGACAGATTCATAGGAGAAAAACAAACAAAAGCTTAATAATATGTATACATGAGAGAAATCCAAGAAAACTGAGTAATTCTTGCCAAATGGCCAAAGCCCTCACTTTAAATACCATCCTCAGCTAATGACAAAAGATGATGTTGGGGGTGGGGAGAGTCAGGGACCTCAAAGGGAAGGAAGGCAATTCATAGGTACATGAAAAGAAGCAAATGTTTGGAAAACAAGTGTTTGGCCACACAGAAACAGAAGAACACAGAGGGGAGCCCGACAAACAGGCTTTTCTAGGTTTCTCCCTGTCAGTCCCCTAGTTCATGTTATACTAAGGTGATAGCTCATTTCCTGAGATAGGTTTTTTTAATCTGAATTCTTTTATGCAATTGCGGGGAAGGTAACAAGAAAAACTTTCAGTCTTTTGTTGCTTAAAAATAATCAGCCTAAAATGATCCTCATGTTAAAGAGACACATTTGGGGGCAGCAAATTTTGTTCCCCTTCAGTACGCTCTGTGATGTTTGGACAACAAAATCGCTTAATGACTCATTTCTCAGAATGTATCCCCATTGTTAAGCTATGCGTGATTGTAATAAAAGTTAATTAGCAATAGGTATTTGTGTGTGCCTATTGGGCCTGATGTCATGAGTAATAGACCTATATCAATCACAAATACAGCTGAATTATTTTTAAAGCAACTGAACAAAGTATATAATGGTCATTACTCGTTGATTTAGTGGTTCTCAGTTACATTTGTTAACTCATGCCTCTATTGTAGGACTTAATGGCTTATTACAGCAGTCTTGTTTATGAATAATAGAGAGTAATAAAATTATCTATAATTGGACATAAATACTCTTGAATAAAATGGCTAGTTGTTTTCTCAACAGAGAAAGGTGCACCATGTTTTAGTTTTAGAAGTAAGTTAAATCTTTAAATGCTAAGTCTTTGAATAACTAAATTAGCAGGGAATTTTGTCAGGGCAAATGAATTTAATATTTTAAAGCACTAATTTATGTAACTCATCTTTAAAAGTATAAGTGTGAAAAGCCTATATTAGAACACAAAAGCAAAGAATTAATGGCTTGAAACTTAGAAATATTGTTAAAATGAATAAATATTATTAATATAAAATATGAGTTATAACTATTAGTATTTCATTAACAAGTTTTTATTTTTCTAGTTTTCCTAGAAAAATCAACTTTCAATTATTTTGCTGTAATAGACTTAAATCCTTTCATCTTATGAGAAATTAATCCAAAATTAAATATGGTCTTTAAACAGTATCATGCCCTTATATATAAAATCTGAAAACAAGATTACACTTCACTTAAGCTACTTGATGATCCTTCAGTTATAATTGGCATTCTTTCCAGATAATCAGAGCCTATGACTGGTAAACGTTTTGCAAATAGTCATAAGTAATTATATTTTGACTGAAATACATTCTTATAGGAATCTTGTATGTCTGTTGAAAAAATAATAAAGGGGGAAATTTGATTTGTACAAAACTCTGGATTGCATTAGACTGATAGATTTAGAACCATTTAAAAAATAATCAGTTCTTTTTTGGGGGGACTAGAATTTGCTTCAAACTGTAATGTGTAAAACAGATAAAAGCAGTATTTTATTGTATTGTGCTTAATTTTGTTACATTTACAGAGTCAATACATGAAAACAATGTTGTGTTATTTTCACGAAGCAGATTTTAAATCAGATGTTAGAGACTACAGTTGCAGCCTAGTATATATCTCCTCTTCCAGTTCAGTTTTGTGCTTTACTTTTTTGAGGGATGCAAAATATGGAGTAAATCCTAAATCACATAAAGAAGTAGTTCTAAATAGTAATGAGTTCTTTTGATTTACTCAAAATTTCAGAATATTATTCAATTAAACAGGTATGATAGATATTTTATTCTGAGGCCCATAGACAGGTTTATCTGGCATCATATTTTAATACATTGGTGGTCTCCAGTGTGTTAGCATTTGGTAATATTATTTGCATATATTTTAGTGTTAGTCAATTATTGCATCACTAAAAATATATTTTTACAAAGCAAAAACAGAATTTTCAAATTCCCTTAAGCAGTCTAATGGAACCTTAAGGTTATATGGACCATAGTCATTTGAAAATATTTAGTGAGTATTTTTCATATGCCAGTCACCATTGTATGAACAGTGAATAAAATAGGCAAAAATCTTTACCATTATAGCCCTTACATTTCAGTGAAGGAGGAAGATAAATATAAGTTATTATAAGTAAATATAAGTGATCTGGAGAAAAATAAAGTTGGGTAAGGTCAGTGGGGAGTGCTAGTGTTAGAATGGGGCTGCAATCTTTAATAGGTGGTCAGTATAGGTCTCACTGAGAAAGTGACATTGGATGAAACTCTTGAAGGAGGTGAAGGAGTGAGACATGCAGATATATCTGGGAAGAATGATGGGAACAGAAGGAATATCACATGGAAAGACCCTGAAGCACTAGGTGAAGCTGGCATGTTCCAGGGGCACCAAAAAGGTCGCTGTGGTTAGGGTGGAATGAATGAGGAGGAGAGTGGAAAGTGAGGAGTTCAGCAAAGTAATTGGGGGCAGAATCCTTTAGGGTCTTGTAGGTACTTAGGACTTGTAGGTACTAAGGAGAGAAATGGAAAGATGTCGGTGGCTTAGAGCAGTGGAGTGAGACAGCGTCTGATTTACAATTTAATAGCATCACTCAGTGCTGTGTTAAGACTAGATGAAATGGGGCAAGGGCAGAATCAGGGACGCCAGTTTAAGGATGTGATTGTGACGATCCACGTGACAGGTGATGGTGGACTGGAAGGGTGGTAGCAATGGAGATGATGAGAATGAGCTTTTCCAGGATATATTTTGAAGATAGAGGCAAGAGAGATAGAGATGACTCCCTATCATTTGTCCTAAACAAAAGAGGATGCAGTTGTAGTTAACAGAGATGAGGAAGACTATGTGTGGAGAAATTTTATTATTTGATTTTAGTTTTTGGTCATTGATAGATCAGGAGTTTAGTTTTGGACATGTTAACTTTGATGTGTCTAGTAGACATTAAGTTTGAAACCATTGCATTAGACAGTAGTAAAAATTAATCACTCTTTTAAAGGGAAACAAAGGAATAGAATGTTTTATGCAATTGTAGTGCTTCTGGTATTTTTCTAATATTTTTGTGTAAATAGTGCAAGTTCTTAGTGTACATTTGGTACACATTTTCAACTTGGACAGTGATAGATTGAAAATTCTTGTTTTTATTCCTTGGTTTTCCTTTTAAGAGTCCACATAGACCACTTCCCTTCCAGAGCAAATCATAACTATGCTGATTTGTTAACTCAGCAAACTATACTTGAATACTACTATGTGCACTATATGGTGCTAGGTACAGTGGGGAATACAAGGATGTGGTCTCATACCACAATAAAGGGATTAAATTATCTATTCAGTATCATATGACTTGTTAATATATCAGAATTGATATTAGAATCTAGGTATCTTCTAGCACACTATGAATGAGATCAGTCAGAAAGAGTGCCTAGTATTTGTCCTTTCTAGCTTATGTGCTAGTTTATTTCTAGTTACTACTTTTTAGTTACTAGATTGTGTTTGCTATATGTCATTTATCCCAGACTTCACCAAGATGGAAAACTTTTTTTCTTCCTATAGCTTAAGCAATTTTTAATTTTTATTTCATTTTCTGGGAACATGTCTAATATTGTTTCCTGCAGCACTCTTGGGGCTGTAGCCTTCCATATACAAACTATAGACCCACTTACTCATTAAAAATGCAGTCGTACTCACATAGCATAGTAATTTGAGTTACGTGTTGAACTTAAATGTTTTCTTTAATTTTATAATTTATAATTAAAAATATGTACTTCTTTGATGTTTAGTTTTTACTGAAATTGAAACTGTTTTCTTGGTTTTTGTTACCTTATATCTTATGAAAAATAACATTAAGTAAAATATTGTGTGGTAATAGTTGATTTTATGAAGCATCATTAACAGGTGTAAACATGTTCATATGCTCAGTTTAAAAAAGCATGATATAAAATTATATACATAGTATAATTCTAATTATAACAGAATGATAGATGTGTGTAGGAAAAAAGAAATACATTCAAAATGTAATAATAAACATCTGGAAATATGAGAAGGAAGAAGGTGGATCATAGGTTATTTCTTTTCCTATGTGTAGTTTTTTCATATTCTCCAGAATGAAAAGATTACTTTCTTTAAGTAAACTTTTTTATGTCTTGCGTGCACAAATTATAAGTGTATAGCTTGATGAATCATAACAGAGTAAACATATCTGTGTAACTGTTATTGAGGTCAAGAAATAGAAATTACCAGAAGCCAGCCTTCTTTGTGCTCTCTCCCAATCACTATCCTTTCTTCCTCCCAAAAAATAATCACCATTTTGCCTACAAACTGCGTAAGATTAGTTTGTCCATTTTTTAATTTAAATAGAATCACACAGTATGTGCTTTTTTTTGTGTCGGACTTCTACTCAGCATTATGTTTGTTAGATTCATTCATGTTTTTGCATGTAATAATAGTTCTTTCATTTTCATTGTCATATAGTACCATTATATGACTGTACTATAATTTGTTTATCCATTCTACTGTGATGGATATTTAGGTCATTTCCAGCTTTTAGACAAATAATACGCCTATGAACGTTCTTGTTCATGTCCTTTGGTATCCATATGTATGCGTTTCTGTTGGTTGTATACCTAGCAATGAGATTTCTGGGTCATCTGATGTGTATAATTTCAACTTCAGCAGATAATGTTAAACAGGCTTCCAAATGACTAAAAGTGTATCCAAGTTTTAAAAACAGCATAAAGGGATATGGGAGGAAGAAAGTGGATTATGGGTGATTTTTATTTTCATAAATTTTTTAAAATTCTCCATAATGAACACGTATTTCTTTAAAAAATAAAGCTATAAAGAATCAAATGTTGAGCCAGCCCTGATGGCCTGGTGGTTGAAGTTCGGCACTCACCGCTTCGGCGGCCTGGGTTCGCTTTCCGTTCACTGAACCACACCACCCGTCTGCCAGTTGTCATTCTGTGGCAGTGGCTCACATAGTAGAACTAGAACAACTTGTAACTAGGATATACAACCATGTACTGGAACTTTGGGGAGGGGAAAAAAAAGAGGAAGATTGGCACTAAATGTTAGCTCAGGGCGAATCTTTCCCTGCAAAAAAAAAAAAAAGGAAAAAAAATCAAATTTTTATAATACAAAAAACTATAAATATATAAAAAGTAAAATTTTATGCATGTCATGTACTGTAAACAGAAAGAAAGATCACAAACTAGGAAAATATTTTTCTAACATATGTGACAAAAGTTTGATATTCTTAGTGTATAAAGACTTATTATCAGTAAGGAATAGATCAATATCCAATTTAAAAAATGAGCAAAGGACACAAATTTTCTTTCTAATAAATTCATATTATTAAACACGGAAAATATTTGCTCTCACTTTCAGTGGCTTAATTGCAAACCACGCCCTGTACTACTGTATATAACTCATAAACTTGATATGATTTAAAAATTCATAATGGAAGAGTTCAGTTTCTGGCATGGCCTGATAGCTCTTATCACACACATTCTTCTGCCGAAAACAACTATAATCTATGAACAATATTTAAAAACAACTACCTGAAGGCATTGGAGGGTAAATGGAAACAGATGGAAATAAGAGGGGAGTCAAACATTGAAGGAAGGAAATAGCACTGGGTGAGTCTCTACCCTGTAGGGTGGTTGAGACTCTGACCAGTTGGTGTTTGGTGTTGCTGGTTTGAAGAACCAAGCACGCAATTTAGTGTAACTACAGGCCTTGTAGGTTTTTTTTGAGGGGTGAGGGGAGGGGAAGAGCATAAATCCTAATAAGGAGAGAGCCAGAGAAAAGAAGCCTCAAATTCTGTGTATAAACTCTGCCTGTATCTCTAGCTTAATCCTAAACTACATATGGGGCAAATTCCAAGCAGCTTGGTTAAGGCTAAGAGAACTGAACCAAGATTTGAGCTGCTTCCTGCTCTAGATCGCAGGGGAGACAGAGTTCTGCAGTGTGAGTTCAGTGAAGAAGACGACTGCTGAAATGAAAAAGAAAAAAAAGAATTCTTCAGAGAAACAGAACAGAATCCAAACTTTTTTCATGATATCATTTACAATATTCATTATACAATTGAAGATTATTCAGTGTACATAGGAACAGGAAAATATGACCCATTCTCAAAAGAAATCAACAGAGGTTAACTTCAAGATAACTAAGACGTTGGAATTAGCAGACAAGGATTGTAAATCATGTGTTGTACTTGCTTAAGAATGTAAAGGAAAATATGATTGCAATGAATAAAAAGATAAGAAATCTTAACAGAGAATTTGAAACAATAAAAAAGACCCAAATCAAAATTCTAGAACTGAAAAAAAACAGTATCTGACATAAAAACTGTAGAATGAAAATGACAGAAGGAGTCATGAACCTAAAGATTGATCAATAGAAATATCCAAACTAAAAAACAGAGAAAGATTAAAAAAGATGAAGAGAATCTCATGGGCCTGTAGGACAATATCATAAGGATAACTTTTTTTTTTTTTCGTGAGGAAGATTAGCCCTGAGCTACCATCTGTTGCCAATCCTCCTCTTTTTGCTGAGGAAGATTGGCCCTGGGCTAACATCCATGCCCATCTTCCTCTACTTTTTTATATGTAGAATGCCTGCCACAGCATGGCTTGATAAGTGATAGGTCCGCGCCCGGGATCTGAACCTGTGAAACCCGGGCCACTGAAGCAGAGCACACGAACTTAACCACTACACCACTGGGCCTGCCCCAGGATAACTTTTATGTAATTGGAATTGCATACCTACCAGAATGGCTGCAATTAAAATACTGACAGCATTTGCTAACCACACACCTGCCCAATGACCCAGCAGCTCTACCTAGGAGAAATGAAACTTGTGTTTCCCTATAATACTTATAGTAGCTTTTTCCTGATAGCCAAAAATTGAAAATAGCCCAGGTATCTCTCAAAAGGAGAAGAGAGGGGCCAGCCTGGTGGTGTAGTGGTTAAGTTCTTGCGTTCCGCTTCGGCAGCCTGGGGTTCGCTGGTTTGGCTCTTCGGTGTGGACCTACTCACTGCTCATCAATCCATGCTGAGGCGGCGTCCCACATAGAAGAGCTACAGCTCTACAACTATGATACACAGCTATGTACTGGGGCTTTGGGGAGAAAAAAGAAAAAGAGAAAGATAGGCAACAGAGGTTAGTGCAGGGCCAGTCTTCCTCAAAAAAAAAAAAACAACCATAGAATAAATGCACCTACTGTCCTGCCCTGTTCAGGAGACTACACTGTACTTCAGTTAAAAAAAAGAGATAGACTAATTGTGGTATACGAATACTATTCAGCAATTAAATTGAATAAAGTACTGTTATACATAATAGCAGAGTTGAATCTCAAACCTGTTATTCTGAGTGAAATGTAAATAAAAAAGAGAGAAGTATATACCTTTTAAAAATATTATGTTCTAGAACAGACAACATTTATATGGTGTTCTAGAATACATTAAACTAAAACAATGATTGCATCATTGGGGTGGGAGTGGGACAGGTATTGATTGGAAAGGGACATTAAAGGAACTTTCTGGAGTGATTTTAATATTTTGTATTGTGCTGTTTTGTGTTGCACAGGTGTATACTTTTGTTTCATTGAGTGCTATATTTAAGATTTGTTTATTTCATTGTATATAAATGTCATATCATAAGAAAAAAGTACACAAACAGAACTCTAATCATGTGCATGATGGAGTATTTGTGGGTAAAAAAATATGTATCATGTATAATGTTGATGAGGTTTTGGAGAAGCAGGTATTTACACTGCTGGGTAGAAATATAGATCAGCACAACGTCATGAAAGGGGTTTGTGAATATTTAAAAAAAGTTAACAAAAATTTATAAATGTGGCTTACTCCTGGACCTAGCAGTTCTACTGGTAGAAATGTATCTTAAGGAAATGACTGGAGAAGTGCAATAAAATATGCATTAGTGTGTTCAACATGGCATTATATAAATATGGAATATTGCCAAAAACTTAGATGTCAGCCGAGTCTGATTATAAAAATTATGGTATGGGGAAATGATATACACACATTTGCGATCATAATATATGCATTATTGATATGAGAGACTAGTCATAATACATTATTTTCATTCAGGGGTTTGCAATCTACAGCCTGATGGTCAAATCTTGCCTGCTGCTGTCTCTGCATTTTATTGGAACACAGCCATGCTCATTTACTTATGTATTGCCTGTGGCTACAGCAGTAGATTTGAGTAGTTGCAACAGAGACCAGGTAGCTCACAAAGCCTAAAATATTTACCATATGGCTCTTTACTGAAAAAGTTTCCTGATTTCTGGTTAAATTAAATTAAATTAATTTTTAAAAATATAAGAAGGGCTTACCAAAATTAACTAATTCCATAAATTCTTTAGGAGCGCTTACCATGTACCAAAGCACTGTACATGCACTACACTGTGTATGTAATTGTGACTGAAACGGATTCAGTCCTTGTTCTTATGGAGTTTAAGTGTGGTAGGGGAGATGTTTATTAAATAAATATTTAATTTAAAATTATGATTAATACTGTGAAGAAAGAGCGATGAAGAGATGTTAGAAGTTATTTCTAAGTGTTGGGAATATTGATTTTTAAAATTTGTTCGTTTTCTAGGAGTTTTTTTTTACATTTGCCAATTATTTTTCATTGCATATAGGTAAAGAAGATTGAGTAGCTAACCAGACATTTGCATCTTCAGAAATTTTCAAAACTTTTTTTATGATATTGCTCTTAATTTGCAGAATTTATTTTAACAGCATTCTTATTAAATATTTATTGAATGCCTATCACATGTTCCACATTGTGAGAGGTGTTTTAGAGGCAGAGTGGAAGTATGAGACTTGCTTTTAAGAACCTATTGTCTGGTTGATGAGAGGCAAACCAGGCATACATAAAATAGAATTACACCATATAAAACAATTTATAATAAAATAACTGTATTTTAGTTTAAAAAAAGAAAGAAATGCCAGTGAATTCTGATTTAGTCAGGTGAGACTTAATGAAGAACATGGGCTATGAACCGGACCTTGAAGTATGGCTAATGATTTGGGTAAGTGTAGGGCAGCTGGAAAGCATTTCAGACCATAGACTCAGGATTCAAGACACAGAAGTGAGAATGGGCATGGTTCGTCTATACAGCAGTAAGGAGATTGACCTTAGAAGACTAGTGGTGCATTTGGGGGATAATGACAAATAAAGACTGGGAATCAAGCCTGATTTTGGAGTGCCTTAAAAACCTGAAACAGAAGTTTAGATTTGTTTTCTAGTAAGAAATCAGAAGCATCTGAAATCTGTGCTTTCTCCTGCCTTCTCTTCTTCCCTCCCTCCCTTCCTTTCTTTGCTCCCTCTCTCCCCTCCCAGAAGAAGACTTTATACAAATAGAATTGAAAGACGATTAATTCTGCAACAGAACACAAGACACACTGACAACTTTTCTTTCTAAATTTTGGCTTTCTCCATTTTAAAACTAGAAGCAGTCATTCATTAAAGTGACAGCCAGTGATGTGTGTTTGCCAGTGCTACAGGGACACCCCTGGCTCAGACTGCTGTAGGGTAACCACTGGCATTTATGAAAAGTGTCAGGCTGCTGTGTGAAGATGAGCATTAACCGCAATATGGTCCTGCTACAGAGTTAATTGTGACATAGTCTTTTTCGTTCTTACAGGTATCCTTAGGCACGTATTATTCATTATCTTTTCTAGAGAAATTGATTCATCAGATTTGTCAGATTTTTAAATGTAACATTTTATTTTAAGTCCCCAAAGTAAAGAAAAACCTTCTTTGGTTTAAGAATGGCTAAATAGCTAAACAGCAACTTATTCTCTTTAATGGCAATTGACTTCTGCTTACGTAAACTGAAAGTTTACATTGTCAGGCTGCTTCCCCCCCCCCCCCATCAACACCAGTAGTTTTACTCTGCATTCTAATATAATACCCGTGTCCTTACCTTTAAAATGCATGAGTGAATAATATGTGTACATTAAATATTTTTATCCCTTTGATTCTTCACCATAACCTTAAAACTGGTTTTAAAGATGACCACACTCAAAAACATAGCACAAAGTTAACTCTGAATTCATATTATTAGATGTGTTTTCTTATTTTATTTTATTTTTTTTTGTGAGGAAGATCAGCCCTGAGCTAACATCCATGCCAATCCTCCTCTTTTTGCTGAGGAAGACTGGCCTTGAGCTAACATTCGTGCCCATCTTCCTCCACTTTATGTGGGACGCTGCCACAGCATGGCCTGACAAGCATGCGTTGGTGCGTGCCCGGCATCCGAACCTGGGCCACCAGCAGTGGAGCGCGTTCACTTAACCGCTATGCCACAGGGCTAGCTCCAATATTTTCTTATTTTAAATCTCTCTACTAGCAAAGCTTGAGGAAATCTTACTGGATTTGACTTATTAGGACATATTATCTTTCTATAAGATTTCCAGGTCATCACACACCAGTTCAACTTCCTCTTGACTGTCTGAACTTTGCTGTATGTTTATTACGAAGTATTTCTGTAGTTCAACCCCATACTTAGACTTCCCTGGTCAGTGACATTGCCAAAGAACCAAGTCTTGCATAGAATTTAAGTGATGGGCAGAATCTTTAAATATCATCTTTTCCAGTGTCCCTTATGTAAGAGATTAGATAATTGACTAGCCTTAGGTCAAGCCATAGGTTAATAACAAATACATGATTAGAACCCAGTTCTCTCTGCAATAACATTGTCTCACTCTTTTAGTTGTCTTTCTAGGCCTAGTGGAATTTTGAGCTCAGGTGATTTTATTTTGGTTCTAACTGATTTTTCTAGACAGATAGGAGCCCTTTGTTATGGTGGAAGATGCCTTTATTGGATCAGTAGGAGCAATTCTATTCCAATTTAGTGCAGATTAATGCACTTACAGCCCTTGCTTACTTTTGTCGTCACTCACTTACACAAACTGAACTAGACCGTCCTAGAAGAAGAGTCAAGACTATATTTGGAATTTTGAAACTCACTTTCAAGGCGGCTAGACATTCCCTGAATCCTAGATTGTGTCAGTACAGGGTACCAACTTAAGTTTAAGACACATTACATCCTGTTCTTTGCCTGGTATATCTCCCATAGATTTATTTTATGCCAAGCTCATAAAATTTAAACTTTTGAAAAATTGAATTTTCAGTCATATTGAAGGTTTGACTGACCATACTTTCTGATGTAGTAGTGTGAAAAATCTGAACTGTTTGTTTTTTCTCTTATTTTGACCTCAGGAGACCATATGGTCAACTCATATATGGTTGAGTTTATTAAGGAACTCGTTAATTTCATTAATACCTCATGATTTTCAGAGTGGACCTATTTACCCAATGTCTCAGTGATAAAGGCTTCATGCAATTTCTTCTGTTTTTTCCTTCATCATCTTCCTTGGTCAAATCTGTTCAGATTACGAGATTTAAATCATCATATTCTTACAGTAGAACTTCTTACTCTGCCCTGATGATTGAAGGGCATTTAATTTTCATCTCTCACAATAGGCTGGTGCAGTGGTCCTCAACCCTTGCTGTACATCAGAATTATCTGGGGATCTTTTTAAAAATACCAAGGCACAGGCTCCTCTCCACAAAGAAAGGTGTATTTTTTTTTTTTTTTTCCCCAAAGCTCTTAAGGTGATCTGAATGTGCAGCCAAGGTTGAGAAACAAGGGATTTGCCAGTAGCACAGAATTGCCTCTTAAAGCAGCACATAGTAAAGGGCCATGTGGATTTTACTCTTGTCCTCAGCTTATTTTGTATATCTTAAAGTTACATTCTCTACTACTAAGAGCACTCTTTTTCATATAAACTCTTAAGTTTTTGGTTGATTTGTTGTTGTTGTTGCTGCTACTCTTAGTTTTTTTGTGTGTGTTTTCTCTTTCTTGAACCTTTCTTTCCCTTACTTCCATCTTGGAGGTTGAACCCCAAATTATCCAGGCCAGCCTTCAAGTTCTTTTCCACTGGGCCAAAGATTCTTAGCGAGCTCTTAGGAAATGATGAACTGAGTATGCTCTTGCAGTCTTAAACTTTGGCCCCCTTTTTATTCCATAAATTCTTTGACTACTCTCTTTCCTTCTTTTCCTTCTTTCCTATTCTTTTTTTTTTTTTTTTGCTGAGGAAAATTCATCCTGAGCTACCATAAATTCTATGACTGTTCCCTTTCCCTCTTTCCTGTTCTTTTTTTTTTTTTTTTTTGCTGAGGAAGATTCACCCTGGACTAACATCTGTTGCCAGTCTTCCTCTTTTTTCCTTTTAGCTTGAGGAATATTAGCCGTAGCTAACATCTGTGCCAGTCTTCCTCTATTTTATATGTGGGTCACTGCCACAGCATGGCTGACGAGTGGTGTAGGTCTGCACCCGAGATCTGAACCTGTGAACCCGGGCTGCTGAAGGGGAGCACGCCAAACTTAACCATTATGCCATGGGGCCAGCTCCCCTCTTTCCTCTTCTGAAAATTACTAACCTCATAGCACACAAACTTCACCCTCCTCGGTAGTCTCTCTCTCCTCTGTGTTCCATCAGTACATTCTTTAGTTTGTCAGATTTCACGTGTAGATTCTAATTTGTATGAGCAGAGATTGATTTGTAGTCCTTTTAGATCCCTAAGTCCGCAGGATGTCATGTGAATAATTAGTTTACACATTAGTGAAGAAAATTACTGTAACATGGAGAAAAGCTCTTTAATCAGCGTGTGCATGTATTCTCTGCCCTCACCAAAATGGTGGTTCTTGTGCTGAGCACAGCTAAGAGCCACTGGTGGCATGCCCTGCTGGGAAGGAAGGCCTTGTGTGGTGACACATTCACATTCGAAAACTATTTACGGACTGAGTTAAAATTTTGTTCCAGTTAGTGAGTACATATTAGAGAGTATATATACAGATATAAGAGTTGATCCTTTAAAAATCTTATTTGGGAGCCGGCCTCGTGGCTTAGCGGTTAAGTGCGCGCACTCCGCTGCTGGCGGCCTGGGTTTGGATCCCGGGCACGCACCGACGCACCGCTTCTCTGGCCATGCTGAGGCCGCGTCCCACATACAGCAACTAGAAGGATGTGCAACTATGACATACAACTATTTACTGGGGGTTTGGGGAAAAAGAAATAAATAAATAAAATTATAAAACAATCTTATTTGGATTTTTAAAAAACCACACAATTTATCAAGTTATCAAGTTATCATTGTAATCCTGTATATTGTCCAAGTAAATTCTCAGCTCATTCCATTGTTACTCTGGTGGTATATACATATTAGACTTGTACATGCCCAATTTCTGAGGTTCACTAAAAAAAGGCTGAATCAAATATACCATTGTTGAGTAGTATAGGTTAGTGGCCTTGCTAGCTAGTGTTTTTTCACATTGATACAATAATTCTTTTTTTTTGCTACATCAGTATTTTGAGTGGGCCTATTTGAATATCAACACTTCTACTTCATCATATAGTTAGCTTAGATGGGCAGTCAGGAAACCTCTTCATATTTTTGACTTTGAAGGAATGTTGGTTTTCCTGTAATGGGTTATGTTGGGTAGTTTATATATGGTTAATTGTTATTGAGATTGGATTCTTCACCTTTTTTCCCTATACATTTTAACATGCCATTTAATGAATGTAAAGTTATACAAAGCATTTATATTAAATAGACTTGTTAGTATGTCTTTCCTATCTGCTATGTGGTTCCTACTGAGAGTGTTAATATGCAAGTATTCGTTTATGATGTATGTTATTCAGGAATATGTGTATAAGAATATACCATATACTTCATCTTTGAATTATCACTGTTAAAGAGTACATTCCATAATGGTATTTTTCATTAGTAGGTGGAATATCTCAGTTTTCTTCTTTACGTTTCCCTTTTGTTTTAAAGGAAAAGTTCCAAGGTATAAGGAAGTAGGTCATGGTATCTATAAACTGGTTAGGAACTGAAGTATAATATGAAGTAAAAATTGAAGCTCAGTTGCCCTCTAGGGGTTCAGTTTTAGCACAGCACATGTAGAAATAATTTAATGAGATCTTTTGGGGGAGGGGTAGATCTGCTGAATAGAGGAGCTCTATTTTTCATTTTCTGTTAGAGTGTGACTAGTC
Source organism: Ceratotherium simum simum (assembly GCF_057802395.1). NCBI lineage: Eukaryota > Metazoa > Chordata > Mammalia > Perissodactyla > Rhinocerotidae > Ceratotherium > Ceratotherium simum. Next base: position 32,874,737 of record NC_141904.1, read on the forward strand.
ATCAGCAAGCTGATTTTGACTGTTTATTGCAAGTGAGAACATCCCAATTTTATAAGCTACAGACAGTTTAATTAAACATCCTTTTTGGTTTCTTTTTAAAGTCAGAGGACTTGTGCCAGAATAAGCCAACCATTGACATATATTCAAGAATTATTTGGTGACTAGACCACTAATTTTTTTCTAACACTCGTTTGTCTCCTCACTGTCACCGCTATAGCACTTTTAGGTCAGCTCCCTCCCCTCTTCTGCCCAAACCTAATACAGACCTCAGTGAAGTGGTTTAATCATGAATCTTCATGCTTTCAGGGTGTGATCATGAAATTTTTTTCTTTTGGCTTTAGCACTTATAATTGGCATCTTTGTGTGGATTGGTGAGAATACTTCTAGTTTGAAAACACATTGGCTACTGGCTCTCTAGCCTAAATGGTACCTAACTTTGCATTGCTTCAGGTCCAGTTGATTCTTTTTGGAATCCATCTCTGATGCAGCGTGCTCTACTTTGTTAGACTCTTACTATTTGGTAAGAGCGAGCAATTTTTTTTTCATTATTGAGAATGTTAACTAAACATTGACGAGTAAATGGTAAATATGGAGTTTATTTTGTGTGCAGATATTTAAATGTTTGGAATATTTAAGCACTTTTCTATATCAAATATGAAAATTCACATGGTTATTGATATATTTTTAAAAGATTTGTGTGTATTGTATATATGCGTATGTTTTAATAATGCTCTTTTATTCCCTTTGAAGAAAACTGTAAAACTTTACTCCTTTTAATATGCAGTTTTTTTTCTCCTCTGTAGTTATATTGAGCTTTTCCTTTTTTTCTTTTCCTCATGGTTATGGAAAAACCTTGATTATTAACGGTCAGAACCTATTTTTTATCATTAATTTATAATTATTTTAAAGTTCAGGCTTTATTAATTATTTTAACATCTGAAAACTCCTATTGGATTTTGGTATATATTAAAATATTGGCTGTGATATAGATCTGTGCTGTCCAGTATAGTGGTCACTAATCACATTAGCTACTTAAGTTTTCTTAATAGCACTAGCCACATTTCAAATGCTCAGTAGCCACCTGTGGCTACCATATTGGATAACACAGATATTGATCATTTCCATCATTGCAGAAAGTTCTGTTGGACAGCGCTGGTATAGACATAGGAATCATCTTCAGTGTATTTAAAAAAATATCTTACTACTGGTAGTTTCCTGTGTAAAATGAGTTGAAACATGGAAACATATGCCGTTATATTTTCTCCTCCTTTATCAAGAGAATATTTTGGAAATAACCATAATTGAAACTAATCACATATGAAATAGTTTTACCTTTCTATTTATCTTAAAGATCAGCATATATTTCTGATTATGAGCTAAGTGATATCAAATGTTTAAATAAAAATTACCTATTTTTGAAATATGTAAATACATCTACTTTATCTTCATCTTGTTTTAGAAATGTAGGGAAATCCTGTGTTTTTTGGAATATAGTTAAACTCTATTTATCTTTACATTGACTTATCCTGCTCTTTCCCATTACTGTAAACGTAACATTAAATGTTGAATCTTTTTTGACAAAGTTTTAGGTCTTACTCAAGGAGCCAATTAAAAATTATTTTAGATTTTATAATTACTTTTAAGGGAGAAATCCAGAGTTGCAACTGCCATTTTGAATGTGTTGGAATATTCAAACAAGGAATATAAACATTTTAATCATGTTTGAGAGGAAAAATAAGAAAGCTTTAGCTGTTTACTCAAAAATGTAGTGTTTGTGTTGTTAAAGAGGATTATGATGAATATGTTTCTATGATAAATCTATGAAGCTTCATAAATTGTTTTCTTGCTGACTACAATAGTTTTTTAAAATAATTTTTACTTTTATGGTTTCCAGTTATTGAATGTGCTCACAGATGTTTTGTGGATAATTATAATTGTAAAATTATCTTTGGAAGTAAATGAAAAAATGAACGTTAAAATTTGTAAACTGTAGCATTCTTTATAAATGCATAAACTTATCTTTTAAAATACCTAACATGAAATATTTGGTTGGGAAAACCATATCAAAGGTTTAAGAACATATTTCAAATCAGATTTATTTGTATTGCTTTTATTTTCTTTTTAATTTTTTGGTGAGTGTTTTTTTCAACTACATATATTTAACATAATATTTTTTAATTTTTGTATTCTTTTAGGTTGTTTTTAAGTTTTTTTTGAGTTGACTCGTGCAATTTACAGAGCAATATTAATTTAGAGTTAAGTTTTTATATAGAAAAGTCTGCAAATGCTCTAGAAATTTTGAAAGAATGTTTTAGTTAAATTGCAAGAATTTAGGCAGACATTTATGCAGCAAACAGACTTTTTAGCTAGGGTAGATTTAGATCGCTTTTTTTTTTTTTTAACTCACTTTATCTTATTGAGTATTGGGGAAGAAATAGCCTATGAATTGATAACATCTAAATTATCTGTATATTTATAAAATATCTCAAATAGGAGTTAAAACATGAAAGCTGAATATAGTACAAGATATTTGTGGGATAGTGAGCAGATTAGCCTAATTATGTAGGACTAATTGCAGTTTAGGGTCATGTTTTGGTGCTCCTTGAAAGCCAAACAAAGAAGTCTAGAAGTGATATAATAGAAAACAAGAATTTCCGTGTAGCAAAGATTATTATTTAGGGGAAATTCTGTGATCTTAGAAACTTAGCATTAGATGGAGCCTTTGAAGTTAAGTAGTCCCAGTTCAGGAATCTTTCCAACAAGAAATATCTGAGACTTTCCATTTTCAATATCTCTGCCCCAATTCAAGCTTTCGTTATTAACTTCCCTCTGCATTTTATTGTTAGTTTTTTAGAAAAATAACATTCTTTTAATAAAAATTATAAATACTCAATTTATATAATGTAAGGAATATGGAAAAGATGAAACCCTCTCCAAAAAATTACTCTCAATCTCACCATTCACAAATACAGATATCTCTCTGTGAACATATACAGATGGGATTATGACATACATATTATTTTATGCAGTTGACTTTAGCAAAACAAAACTAAACTGAAAGATTTGCTGAAGTTGAGGTAAAATTTTCTTCATAAAAGGTGTATTACTTCTAAACTTGCCTCAGATTTTAAGAAAAAATTATATAAAAGCCATTGATAAGTTTCAGTCGTGTTTTTTTTAACTTCGTATTCTAATTTTGGGCTGTTTTGATTGATTCCTTGCTTTGAAAGTATGATTATATTTCCCCCACATCCTCTCTTTTAGGTTCCAGTTTTTGTAAGTTGTATTTTTGCACTGTCACAATTTATGATACTTATATTCTTGTCTGTAACCATAAGTTTAGTGCCTGCTACATCACGGCTTCTCGTTATTTCTATGTTTTGACCTGTTGCTTGATTGGCTAGATTTCTCTGCTGAATAGTATATTTAAGAAGAGTCTTTGCGTTTTAGAATCCTTGATATATATTGTGTTTGGAAATGACTACTTGTTGCTTTATACGTGTATGACATACAGGGTGGGTATAAAATCGTCGGGTCATATTTTCTTTCCCTCCGAACTTTGTACGCATTGCGTTAGTATTTTATGTCACTGAATGTTGCCCTGGGAAGTCTGAGGCCAGCCTGATTTTCATCCCTGCCCCGCCTTGTAACCACCCTGTTGTAGGTGATGTTGATTTTTCTGTTTGGATACTAGAAAAATTCTTTATCCTTGAGTTTGGTGAGTTAACTAGGATATATCTTAGGTGTTGATTGTTCTGTAGCAGTTCTCTGTGGAACATATTATGTCCTTTTGATTTGTAGATTCAATTCATGTCAGAAAACTTTTCTTAAATTGTAATTTAAAATATTTTTTCTTTTCCTGTTTTTGAATTCTCTACCTCAAAGATACCAACCATTCTTGGAACTTTGAAACAAAGATTAACACTTGATGTTATTTGCTACATGACAAATTACCCCAAAACTTAGTAGCTAAAAACAACACACATTTATTGTCTGACAGTTTCTGAAGGTCGGGAATCCAACATGACTTAGCTGGGTCCTCTGCTTCAGTCTCTCAAAGGCTGCAATTAAGGTGTTAGCTCAGGGTCTGCAGTTGTCTAAAGCCTTGACTGGGGAAGGATCTCCTTCCAAACCCACTCACTGGTTGTCGGCAGGATTCAGTTCCCCCACAGGACGTTGTGCTGACAGAGGCCACTCTGTGTTCCTTGCCACATGAGCCTCTCCCAGATGGCAGTTTTCTTCATCAAAGTATGCAGGCTGGGAAGGTAATAGAGAGCATCTGCTAACAAGACATATCATGATCGTTTATAACCTAATCACGGCAGTGACATCCCATCTGCATTGCCATATTCTTTGGATAAAAGCAAATCACTTGGCTTAGCCTACCCTCAAGGGGAGTGGGTTACACAAGGGCATGGAAACCAGGAGACTGGAATCATTTGATGCCATCTTAGAAGTTGCCTACCACGCCTTGGTTTTCTCTATGTTGGCATTAACCTTTTTTTTCCTCTATATATACTGTGATTATCTTAAATCTCTTTTATAAAATCGCTCACTTGAATTTTAGCTGTGTCTATTCTATTCTTTTAATATTTCTAATATATTTGTTAGCACTGTTAGGGATTTGTTTTGGTCTTCAACTTATATTTTTATCTCCTCTTTCATCTCACTCTGTTTTATCAACCATTCCTTGAAGTCTAGGTTTCTTGATTGTATGTTTTTATTAAGTTCTTATATAGTGTGACATTTGAGATGAATCTTCTTTTCCTTAGGGTGTCTTTTTAGAGTTTCCCTGCTGTTTCTCTGAAAAATTGTGGGTGAATTCTATTTAACACTTCTGCCACCTTTTTGTGATATGTTTGTCTTCCCTTGTGGGCTATAGTGTGAGGGCTGCGGTGTTCTTCTATGTACTTTCCTGAAGCTTAGAGGGGGGGAGAAAAGGAGCACACTGGCCAATGCAGTGTTTCTGTTAAATACCTTCAGGAATGTTTCCTCTTTTCCTGCGGGGTTACCTTTGGATTGTCCTCTCTATTAAGTGTGGAGCCCTGAAAAATGGCATACCCTGCTGGCTTTTCTACCCCTGCTGAGATCTTCTGAAGGTGGGGAGAGGCTTTTATTCTAAGGGATTTTGTTTTGTTTTTACTTTTCTCTAGGTTTCCTATTTATTTATTCATTTATTTTCCTCGGTCTGCTTCTCTCAAGAATGAGGAGTGCTATTAGTGGGAATTCTCCTGATTTTTTTTAACTCATTTTCTTTCCCCAGTGTGTTCTGGGGGTGGAATCAGGACTAGGAGCCATGCCATGCTGAGCCTTGCCAGAATTTTTTCTTTCTTTCCTGTCTACTACTTTTTGAAGTTCATAGTATGAGACTATACCTCTTTTCTTGTATTGTGGCAGCTGGCCAACTTCTCCCTTTTTAAAACTCCTTTTGTTTCTCTTATTGAGGAAGGAAAAGTTTATGAGCTTGCAATTGCCTGAAGTTTTTGCCCAGAAGTCCTCAATATCTGTTGCCTGAATTGTTTTATTAGCATATAGACTACATTTTCCTATCTAGAAAATTTCTTTTCCTTCCTCCTCCCTAACTTAGCCTTAAATTTTGTTGCTAGGTAAAGCTTTCTGAAGTGTACAGTTCTGTTCATGTCATTCCCCACTGCCTATAGGATCAAATCTAAACTCTTACATTTAAGGTCTTCTAGCATTTTACTTAAGCTGCTTTCCTAAATTATAGTCTCATTCCCTCTCTTGAGCCTTATTTCTGGCTAAATTTAAATATTTTCTACTTTCCGGTACATACCCTGGGTTGATTTCCAAGATGTGGTTAGTACATAATATAGTGTGTATATACATTGTGGGTTTTAGACCTGCCAGTCTCCTGATCACCTTTCTGTAGGAACATCTCATTTGTCAAGATCCATCTAAAAATGTGGCTTCCAGAGAAGAACACAAATATGTTATGAGGTCCTTGCCACTGTGATTGAGACATTGATATTAAGATTGGTTTAGGGGCCGGCCTGGTGGCGCAGGCGGTTAAGTGCGCACGCTCCGCTGCGGTGGCCCGGGGTTTGCCGGTTTGGATCCTGGGTGCACACCGACGCACTGCTGGTAAGCCATGCTGTGGCGGCGTCCCATATAAAGTGGAGGAAGATGGGCACGGATGTTAGCCCAGGGCCAGT